>NC_089255.1:20035297-20340893 GCF_963930625.1 Muntiacus reevesi | reverse complement strand
ATAATTGGAAAGTAAATCACTTAAATTAGCCAGTATAGAGATCAAAGGGAAAAAAATACCTATTTGTGAAAGTTATGAAAAAAAAAAAGGAACAGCAAAAGGTTAAACAGGAAAACGTGAGGGAAAAAAAAGGACATCAAAATCATAAAATGTAGGAAAGGAGAGTAAAAACATGCAGATTCTTCTTCTTTTTTTTTCTTTTTTCAGAATGTGTTTGAGCCTCAGACAAGCAAAAGCTAAAAGAATACAGCAATACTAAAGACTGTATGACTATCAGCCTAAAGCAAACAGATACAGGAAGGGGTTAACATACTTGAAAAACAGGGCAGCCACAAATAAAAAGCATACAGTAGATTGACAAATGCCAAAAAGAAGACAAAACAGGCATGAAATAAAAGGAAATTATCAAACCACAAAAAGAAAAAGAAAGAAGCAAAAGAAGAAACAAAGAATCAACTGGGAAACCAAGTTTAAAATGGCAATAAATACGTATCTATCAACAATTACCCTAAATTCAATGCACCTAATGCTCCAATCAATAGACATGGAGTGGCAGACTGGATAAAAAAAACAAACACGAACCTACCATATGCTGTCTACCAGAGGTACACCTTTGGGCAAAGGATACACATAGGATAAAGTGAGGGGATGGGGAAAGATATTTCATGCAAATGAAAATGACAGGAAAGTGGTAGTTATAATACTCACATGAGACAAAATAGACTTTAAAACAAAAGCTATAAAGAAAGATAAAGAAGGACAATATAAATGACCAATCAAGAAGAGAATTTTATTAATATACTCATCAATATAGGAGCACCCAAGTACATAAACAAATACTAACAGACATAAAGGGAGAAATTGATAGGAATACAGTAGTAGAAGATTTTAACATCAAAGGACAAATTTTTTTTTTTAGGACAAATTTTCTAAACAGAAAATCAATCAGGCAACAGAGATCCTAAATGATACAATAGAACAGTTAGACTTAATTGATGTTTTCAGGACATTACACGTCCCCCCACCCCCCAAATCACATTCTTCTCAAGTCCACATGGAACATTCTCTAGGACTGACCACATACTAGGGCACAGAACTAACTTCAATAAATTTAAGAGTATAGAAACTATTTCAAGCATCTTCTCTGACCACAATGGACTAAAACTAGAAATCAACCACAAGAAGAGAAAGGACAAAAAAGTCCAGTTACATGAAGACTAAACAACATGCTACTAAAAAAACCAAAGGATTAACAAGGAAATTAAAAAATACCTTGAGACAAATGACAATCAAAATGCATACAAAATATATGAGATGCAGCAAAAGCAGTTCTTAGAGGGAAATTCGTAGTGATACAGGCCTTCCTTTAAAAAAACAAGAAAAATCTCAAGTAAACAACCTAACCTACCACCTAAAAGAATTATAAAAAGAAGAAAAAACAAGACCTAAAGTCAGCAGAAGGAAGGAAATAATAAAAATCAGGGAGGAAATAAATAAAATAGAGATAAAGAAAACAAAAGAAAAAAATCAATAAAATCAAGAGCTGGTTCTTTGAAAAGGTAAACAAAACTGAGAAACCTCTGGCCACACTCAACAAGGAGAAAGGAGAGAGAACTAAAAAAAAAAAAAAAAAAAATGAAAGAGGAGAAATTACAACTGGTACTACAGAAATTAAAACAAACAAACAAAAAAAGAACAATTATATGCCAACAAATTTGACAACCTAGAAGAAATGGACAACTTTCTAGAAACATAAAGACCAACCAAAACTGAATCAAGGAGAAACAGATAATTTGAACAGACCAATCACTAGAAAAGAAGTAGAATCTGGAACTTAAAAACTCCCTACAGGAATTTCCCTGATGGTCCAGTGGTTGAGTCCATGCTTCCAGTACAGGGGCTGTGAGTTTGATCCCTGGTGGGGGTACCAAGATCCCATATGCCATCTGGCACAGCCAAAAAACAAAACAAAACAAAAACTCCCTACAAACAAAAGTCCAGGACCAGATGACTTCACAGGTGAATTCTACCAAACATACAAAGGAGACCTTATACTGATTCTTCTCAAACTCTCCCAAAAGATTGAAGAGTTGGGAATAGTTCCAAAGACATTCTATGAAGCCACTCTCACACTGATACCAAAGTCAAAGATACTATCAAAACAGAAAATTGCATGCCTATATCTTTGACAAATATAGATGCAAAAATTCTTAACAAAATATTACCAGACTCCAACAATATATAAAAAAGATCATATACTATGACCAAGTGAGATTCAACCCAAGTTCATAAGTGAAGAAAGCAAAAGTGAAAGTCACTCAGTTGTGTCCAACTCTGTGACCCCATGGACTATACAGTTCATGGAATTCTCCAGGGCAGAATACTGGAGTGGGTAGCCGTTCCCTTCTCCAGGGGATCTTCCCAACCCAGGGATCAAACCCAGGTCTCCAGCATTGCAGGTGGATTCTTTACCAGCTGAGCCACCAGGGAAGCCCCAAGTTCATAAGGATTCTCCTTTTCTCTTAGTTCTGCTCTCTCTCCTGTCAAAATGTTCCTCTTTTGCTTAAGTTATATGGAAGCCAGGTTCTGTTGCTTCCAACCCATCATCTCTTATGGATAGAATTGTTTTGTTACATTGCCTGAATTATTGGTTATTGTTAAACTTTCTTATTAGTTTACAACTTTCACCTTTACATTTTATCTCCCAGTTACATAACATGTATCTGAAAGGAACCACTGCGTATCAGGGTGGTTCGTTACACTGCATTTGCTCAGGCTTGAGGTCCAGGACCGAGGTGATGAGATCTGGGCCCTCGTGCCTGAGCTGGGTGCTGTAATGGAATGAGACTTTAAGGTTTTATGGGGGGAGGATGAATGTGGGAGGAATGTGGATTGTTATGACCAGATGGTGACCGATTTACTTTTCTAAAGAAGACCATGTGTATGTGTTTACTGCATTCTATGTGCTCTTCTTCCAATATAACTGATACTTCTACCCAGAGGTGGGGGGTTTAAGTTCTCATCCCCTGATTCTGGCCAGGGGCTTGTGACTTTCAAGACTAGGACATGGGCTTCCCTAGCGGCTCAGTGGTAAAGAATCTGCTTGCCAATGCAGGAGACATGGGTTCAATCCTAATGCCTGATCTGGGAAGATCCCACATGCCACAAAGCAACTAAGCCCATGTGCCACAACTGTTAAGCCTGTGCTCTGGAGCCTAGGAGCCTCAACTCCTGAGCCCACATGTCAAAACTACTAAAGCCAGAGCACCTAAGAACCCTTGCCCTGCAATAAGAGAAGCCACTGCAATGAGAAACCCATGCACTGCAACTAGAGAAAAGCCTGCACAGCAATGAAGACTAAGCACAGCCAACAATAAGTAAATAAACAAAAAAAATTATATATATAAAAAAAGACTAGGTCATGAAAAGAATGTAGCTTCTACCTGAAGCATGCTCTCTAAGCTGCTGCTTTGTAAGGAAGCCCAAGCCACACCGAATAGTCACATATATGTGGTACAACCAGTTGTTCTGGCTAGTTTCATCCAACAGTAAATGTCAGTAGCTAGACATGTGACAGTCACAGCTCCTAGCCTTCAAGTCCCTCACCAGATGTTGTGGAGCAGATTAGGAGCCTTCCTCACTCCTGAATTTCTTACTCATAGAAAATCATGAGAGATAAGAAATGATCATTGTGGTTTGAAGGCACCCAGTTTTGAAAGTGATTTGTTATGCAGTACTAGAAACTACTACAGTAAAAATGTGAAGTGTTTGTGTTTAAAAATTTTCAGTGAAGGAGGCACCTGAAAGCTGTTAGCTTCAAGGAGAAACAAAAACATATTGCAATTTTTGTAACTTACTGTGAAATGGGATTGTTAATGAATTGTGCCAATCTTTTCATTAGATTTTTTTCTATCTATTGCTTTCTGTGAAAAATATTTTCAAATTAAATATTTAGTCATGCTGCTGCTAAGTCGCTTCAGTCGTGTCCAACTCTGTGCAACACCATAGACGGCAGCCCACCAGACTCCCCCGTCCCTGGGATTCTCCAGGCAAGAACACCGGAGTGGGTTGCCATTTCCTTCTCCAATGCATGAAGGTGAAAAGTGAAAGTGAAGTCGCTCAGTCGTGTCTGACTCTTAGCGACCCCATGGAGTGTAGCCCACCAGGCTCCTCCGTCCATGGGAGTTTCCAGGCAAGAGTACTGGTGTGGGGTGCCATTGCCTTCTCCAATATTTAGTCATAAAAAGGAATAAATACTGGTATGTACTACTAGTGGATGAACTTTGAAAACATTAGGCTAAGTGGAGTCAAATTTATAGGGACATAAAGTGAATTAGTGGTTTCCAGGGAGAAAGGGAAGTGGGAAATTGGGAGTAACTGCTAGTAGGTATGGCATTTCTTTTGGGGGTTATGAAAATATTCTGGAATTAGATATGGTGATAGTTGCACAGCCTTGTAAATACACTAAAACCTACTGAGTTGTACATTCCAAAAGAATGAATTTTATGGTATATGGATTATATCTAAAAAAATTAAGACTATTAGAGTTTTCTTTGATCAGCCATAAGTGAGACAGATCAACAAATCTAGCTATACTGTCTATATGTGAAGATCAATTTTGACTATCATTGACAAATTTGCAAAAATTAAGACCTGGAACAGAAATTATAATGTTATAATTCATTCTTATGACAGATAAATATGTAAGTATATGTATTTCCTTTATATTTAAAATAAAAATTATATGCATAAAATTACATTAATCTGTTGCTTTTTTCCTGTCCTGTACTGCCATATATATAAATGTAGATAATCTGTAACTATATGCCATGTATATCTATATGCCATATATATAGATATATTTAATTGCTTTATTAAACATATGAGCATATGAAGTCAATAAAAGAAAATTATTATTCTTCATTTTTTCTGGTTATTATTGTTTCATACATGATTAATATTGAAAATCATATAGATAGGGTTTAAAAATTATATGCTTCAGTTATCAAATGTGTAAAGTATGTCATTGATGTTAATATGTCATTGAGAGTCTAAGAAAAAATCAAGGTCTACACTGGAATGGCAATGAAGGGAATGCAAAGGAAGGAGATAGATAAGTAAATATAGATAGACAGATAGATACTCTGTGAATAAAACAGATAGTTCTGCACAGTTGGGGGCAAGGAAGAAGAAGATGTCAAGTATGAAATGTATTTCCAACCTGATAATAGCCAACAATTCTTGGAGGCTTGGTCTATAAATATAGGCACCCAATGCCTAGAAATGCCTCTACATGTAGAAGTTCCTCAATACATATTTTTTGTTTGAATGAAAGACCTTAGATAGGACACATCTTACTTACCTCATCGATTCTCCATCCATCTTTTTACTCCAGCTGTTACTATGGCAACCAACTGCTTGCCCCTGTCACCGACAGTACCAGCTTGCAGGTATAGCTCCTATCTCTTATGGGGCTTCTTTACTGCAGCACTGTGGAATACCTACCGTTTTCCGACACTTGTGTAAAGCTGGAAGAGTGAGGGAACAGTCAAAGGGGGAAATTTTGACCATTGGGAGTGAGGGTGAGTGAATGAATATCCTGTCTCTGGAATCACATTCTGTATGGCTCCACAGAAGATGCTCAGTGGGACAATGTTCCAGATGTGGATGGCTTTTCTGCTTTCCCATTTCACTCTTCCCAATTCCCCGTTTTTGTCCCCTGTGGTTGCTCTCCACAATAACCTACCTGCATCTCGTTCTTTTTTAGGTGTTTGATTTTTTGGGGGAAGGCCACTCTAAGACAGATTCCTACATAAAATGTGGTAGAATTAGCACTGAACAAGGACCCAGAAAACCTGGGTTCCAGACCTAGCTTTCTCACTAATCTCAAATGAAGAGGGGTGTTTTTATTACTATTTTCAGATGTACATGTACTGACAGGAAAAGATCTCCAAGTCATTTGTTAACTGAGAAAAAAAAAAAAAGCAAGTCAAGAAAAATGCTTGCAACATGGTCTGACATACACAAAAAGGGCAGGCATGTGTATGTGCATGCTCAGTCGCTAAGTTGTGTCTGAGTCTTTGGAAACCCAGGGTCTGTAGCCCACCAGGCAACTCTGTCCATGGGATTTTCCAGGCAAGAATACCAGAGCGAGTTGTCATTTCCTCCTCCTTCTTCCCAACCTCGGGATACAACAGGGGTCTCCTGTGCCTCCTGCACTGATAGGCGGATTCTTTATCACTGAGCCACATGGAAAGCCCAGGCATGTGTGCATATACAGGCCGACAAAGCGGTGGGGTAACACAGCTTCCTATATATTTTTGTATGGCTCGAATCCTTTACAAGGAGACTGTGTTTTGTGTAATTTAGAAACAACAACAACAAAAGTCCACTTCCAAGGCCGTTGAGTCACGCTTGTGAAAGTGGAGGGCAGAAGTCAACCCTCCACGAACACAAGGTGAGAAAGAGGAGCTGTGCTCAGATGGGCGCGCTAGGGGACCGCGGATGGGGACCCAGGCCCGGCGGTCGAGAAACCGGACCCGCGGGAGGGAGGGCTGCTGGGTCTCTGTGGTCGCCAGGGGGCAGATGTGCGGAGCAACCCAAACCTACAACTACCAACTCTTCCCCGAGCAGGGCTTCGCAGAAGTCATAAATTCCATCCCTTAGCTACAGTTCAGACAGATCCGAGGGTTTTCAGAGTCGAGGGGAGCCCCCCTCCTCTGCCCCACGAGGAGAGCTTGGCGCGCTGAGCAGTCTGCAGGCTCGTTCATACCACATTTACGCGCAACAACTCTTTTCTCCGCCCGCACCCCACCTCCCGGCCCCCACCCGCAGAGGGGAAATTGAGTCACTGGAAGGCGAGGCCAGAGTCTCCAGGGGAATGTGCGCCAACGCCAGTCCTCAGGGCCTTCCAGATGCTGGGAGGGGAGGGAGGGACCTCAGCAAAATACACAGAGTCGGGTGAGGGCGGGGGGAGCGGCTGGCTGGGCAGGAGCTGAGCCAGACACATGGAGAAACGCTGCCCAGGATCAAAGGAAATATGACATTTGAAAAGAATGCGCACGTCTGCTAGTGCTGCGGAGCGGAGCGGGGGGTGGGGGGCCGGGGAGTGCGTGGGCGGCGTGTCGGGGATGGCGAGCTAGGGCCGGGGCCGGGTCTCTACCCCTGCCCGCCTTGCCTCGGCTTCCCACGGCCCTCGGTCCGCCTCTTAGGTGCGGGTTGGCAGTCCGTCTCAGGATGCTCCTCACTGTCTCTCTCCTAGGGTCTCTCCTTTATTTCCATGATGAAGCTGGAAGGGAAATGTAACCTGAGGCGACAAACCAAAGCGGGGGAAAAAAAGAAAAAAAAAAAAAAAATCAAACCAGGCCACCTCCCCGCTCGGCCTCGCAACATTCTTCTCTCCCCGCCGGCCTGGCTTCTCCTCCCCGCCCCTCCGGCGTCGCGGTCCTGGGCTCGCCGCCGGGGCAGCTCCGCACGTCACTGGGGTCCCCCGGGGCTGGGGGGTCCCCAGGGCGGGCCAGAGGGAGGGCGGGAGGGGAGGGGGGCGGGGAGTCGCCTCGGCCGCGGCGGAGCTCGGGCCGGCCGGGCCAGCCCTCCCCTGCGCCCCGGCCCCGCCGAGCCTGTTTCTCATTAGAGTAGCGGGCGCGGTCCCTGCCCGGCTCCCGAGTGTTTGTAAACGTCTGAGCGGAGGGCCGTCGCTTAACCCCTTCGGTGCGGGGTCCGGGCGCAGCTGCGGGCTGGGCCCTGAGCTGGAGGTCTTTAGGTTACAGGTAGCTGCGGCCTGCTTGCTGATAGGTTTGTAGCCTAAGGTCTGCGTAGGGCGCATGGTGCCGACACCCATGCCCCCACCCTAACCGACCGGCATCTGAATAACTAGTTTCGACTTAAATCCCTCTCACACAACAGGACCCCACTATGCCTGGCCTTTCTAGGAACTCCAGTCCGAGTCTTTCTTCCTTCTCCCGCCCAGGTGACAGGTGTCCAACCCAGGGGCCCACCCGGTCTCGGGACTGCGGGGCGCCGGTAAACCTGGCCAGGATTTTCGGGAGAGCCGGAGCGGGATGCCATCGGATCCGAGATTCATTCCCGACTAAGGTTCTAGGGAGGAGAGAGCCGGCTTCCCTTGGAGGCTAGTTAATGGCCCCTCTGGGTGGCTGGGACTAGGGCAGCGGTAAAGTCCGGCCTGGATTGTCGCCCATCAGGAGTCATGGACCTCTGAACAGTGCCTCAAGACCAACAACTCTTCCTAATTTTGGGGGGACGAGGAGAGATGGACCGGTGGAGGGGCTGGTTCGGCCAGGCAAAGGCTTCCTTCCAGAAGGCTTAGGCCGGGCGGCCTCAGGCTAGGGACTTCAAAGTAATGGCCTTCTCCACTTTAGAGCAGCCTGGAGCCGTTCTGCACCCCAGAGCCTGGCTGGCCTTAGACGGAGGGAAGGGGGAGAGGAGGTGGTGCTTTCTTGCTAGTTGCTGGCTGCACAGCTCTTCAGAAAGGGTCTTCCGTGGGCCGTCTACACTGTGGGCTCAGGATGTGGCCCCTTTAAGGCATTCGGACCCAGAGCCCCCGAACTCAGACTAAGTTGGGGATTGCGGTGGGACTGCGCCCTGTAGGAAATGATTGTCACCACTGAGGGCCAATAGGCATCATTATGATCCTACCAACGCTGGAGAGACCGTTTTCCAATTCAGTTTTGTTCTTTTCTTCTTTTTTTTTTTTAAGGGGGAGGGACTGGAGCGAGGACAGAGGGAGGGAGAGGGAGGGTTGCGGGAGGGAGGGGGCACAAGGGGCGCGTGGTTTTCCCATCTCATCCCTGGAGGAGGGGCTGGAGCATCCCCGGCAGCCAATCAGAGACAGGTTGGGGGGGCACTTTGAAGAAGTTTGGGGAAAAAAGTTTGGAAAAGTTTCTATAATAACGAGGGGGCGTCCGGAGGGAGGCGTCGGCGGCGGAGGAGGGGGCGTCTCAGAGAACGGAGGGAGGGAGTCGCCGGTCCAGACACTGCAGCCTCCTGAGATCCCCCCTCCCGCCCAGACCGGGACCTGGGGGCTCCGGCCGGACCCATGGGGGCGGCGAGCTGCGAGGATGAGGAGCTGGAATTTAAGCTGGTGTTCGGGGAGGAGAAGGAGGCCCCCCCGCTGGGCGCGGGTGGGGCGGGGGAAGGTCAGTGCGGGGCTGGGAAGGGGTCTGGGGCTCCGTGAGGGAAGGGATCGGGTGTCCTGAGTCTGGGGGCTTCAGGGGAGAGAGCCTGGGGTGAGAGATGAGGGGGTCAGAGGTTGCGGGGAGTCGCGGGGCTCGGGGGGATCTGCGGACGTGAGGCTGGGGGCCCGGCACCACTTTCTCCTTTTTAGGTCGTGACTGGGGTGGGGGTGGGGGTGCCGTTGGCTGCGCGCCGCCTCTCGGCTGGGCCGACTGTCACTGGGATGGGGGGCGGGCGGGAACAGCGGTCCTGAGAGCCCAGGGCGCTGCCAGGGAAAGGGGACGTTGCACTCTGGAGCTTGCCCCTCGGGGACGGAGCCCTGGGCCCGCAGACGGGACGCCAGGGGCTGGGGGCGCTCTCAGGCCCCGCCAGGGCGCCCCTCCCCCTCCCCCGTCTGGCCGCAATGAGAGGCAGATGGCTGGGATTGAGCCGGGGGCGGCGGCCGCCGCTCGCACGGAATCCGCGTAACCAGCGCCCCCACCCGCCCCCCCCCCCCCCCCCGCGCCTCGTCGGGCCGGCGCGTAGCACCCCCTTCGCTGCACCCCCGCCCCTGGATTGGGGGGAGTGAGGGAGGAGCCACCTTCCCCCGTCATCACAGCCCTGGAGCCCCCCTTCCCTTGGCCACCGTTGCGATGGCAACTGGGGCTCCTGCCAGCGCCGTTTGGGGGTTTGGGAACCGCTGCTAATTGGGTTCATGTGTGAGTCGCCCCCAGCCCAGCCCAATGCTTCCCTAAACACGCCTCCAAACTCAGTTCCAGCCCCTCTCGACCCGCCTCCCTTACCTTGAGACCCGCCCCCTGTCTGGTACCCCAGGTCCCAGGGCCAGAGCCCTGAGGTTCTCTGAGTACGAAAAGGTCCGGCACTTCTGGATCTATCTTCTCCACCTTCCCAAGTCCAACTCTGCTTTTGTCTTTGTGGCTCTGAAGGGCATCTCAGAGACCTCTCTTTGATGAGGCGGGGGTAGCACACCGGCTGGGGGTGGCTGCCCACTCAAGGAACCTAGACATCTCACCTGCCTCTTTTTCTGCCCGCCTTCTGTGTCATCCCTGTCTTGGTCTCCTTCCCTTTCCACAGAACTGGACTCAGAGGACGCCCCACCATGCTGCCGTCTGGCCCTGGGGGAGCCCCCTCCCTATGGCGCTGCTCCCATTGGCATTCCCCGGCCTCCACCCCCTCGGCCTGGCATGCACTCCCCACCACCCCGCCCGGCCCCCTCACCTGGCACTTGGGAGAGCCAGCCAGCCCGGTCAGTGAGGCTGGGGGGGCCGGGAGGGAGCTCTGGGGGGGCTGGGGGAGGCCGTGTTCTTGAGTGCCCCAGCATCCGCATCACCTCTATCTCTCCCACTCCCGACCCACCAGCTGCACTGGAGGACAACCCAGATCCCTGGGGGGAAGGCTCCCCCAGGGACTACCCCCCACCGGAAGGCTTTGGAGGCTACCGAGAGGCAGGGGGGCAGGGTGGGGGCCCATTCTTCAGTCCGAGCCCGGGCAGCAGCAGCCTGTCCTCCTGGAGCTTCTTCTCGGATGCCTCGGATGAGGCAGCCTTGTATGCGGCCTGTGATGAGGTGGAGTCTGAGCTAAATGAGGCAGCCTCCCGCTTTGGCCTGGGCTCCCCACTGCCCTCACCCCGGGCCTCCCCGAGGCCGTGGACCCCCGATGACCCCTGGAGCCTGTATGGTCCAAGTCCTGGAGGCCGGGGGCCAGAGGATAGCTGGCTACTCCTCAGTGCTCCTGGGCCCACCCCAGCCTCCCCACGACCTGCCTCTCCATGTGGCAAGAGGCGCTATTCCAGCTCGGGAACCCCATCTTCAGCCTCCCCAGCTCTGTCCCGCCGAGGCAGCCTAGGGGAGGAGGGGCCTGAGCCACCTCCACCACCCCCCTTGCCTCTGGTCCGGGACCCTGGCTCCCCTGGCCCTTTTGACTACGTGGGAGCCCCATCAGCCGAGAGCATCCCCCAGAAGACCCGGAGGACTTCCAGCGAGCAGGCGGTGGCCCTGACTCGCTCTGAGGAGCCTGCCCCGTGCAATGGGAAGCTGCCCTCGGGAGTAGAGGAGGCCGGGGCTCCTCCTGGGGGTCCTCGGAAGGAGGTGGCTGGCATGGACTACTTGGCGGTGCCTTCTCCACTGGCTTGGTCCAAGGCCCGGATTGGGGGACACAGCCCCATCTTCAGGTGAGGGTTGTGTCTGGTATCACCACTGTCTCCAGCCATCCCACCCAGAGAGCAGGAGAGTCAAGGGATGAATTGGGGAAAAAGTCCTAGCGCACAGAAAAGAGAATCTGCTACCAGCTTGGCTGCTGCTATTTACTCAGTTTTAGGAAGAATTTTTTAACATGCATCTCCTTTGGACAGATGATTTGTCAAAGGTCAGTCACTCCCTGTATTTAATTAGAAAAAGCCCCTGGAGTCCTAGAAGGACCACTAGGTAAAGGAGGAATTCCTCTAGGCGTCCTCCACCCCTAGCTTTGTGCTGGATCCTGGGCTGAAATTCTGCCCTGCAGTGGGCAGCAGGAAGTCCCCTTTCTCTAACTCAATTTCTTGGGTCTGACTTGTGGCTTAAAAGTGTATCTGCAAAATTTGAATGAAGTAGCATGTGTTGCAAGTCAAAGAATTCGTGTTAAAACAAGCAGTTCTCACTGCCCTTCTACACCTCTCACCCTCAAAGAACCGTGTCTATTTCAATAATCCTAAGTCTTGGATATCAGATTGAGCTGGTTTCATCCAGAAAAATTTCCTGGGGGAAAGAAACCTTAACACCCATTCCTCTGGGTTCTTTTTTTTTTTTTTTTTCCTCTGGGTTCTTGTAGGGCAGGGTTTCTCAACCCCAGCACTCCTGATATTTTGAGCAGAATAATACTTGGCTGTGTCGGTTGTGCTGGACATTGTAGGGTCTTTAGCAGCATCCTGGCCTCTATCCACTCTCCTAGTTGTAACAACTTTTTAGTTGCTTCCAAACAATGCCAAGTATCACCTGGGGGGCGCTTACCAGTTGAGATCCCCTGGCCCAGAGTGTCTGGGTGCTCACTACAGGGAAGTTACACATCTGTAACCCCCACCTCTCTGGAACCCACCTGTCCAGCTCCAACTAGTGGAAAGTGCGCTGGCCTGGGAAGGGATGCGATCAGTCCCAGCTCTGTTAGTTGCTGGCTTGCTTAGCCCCCTATGTTCTACTTGAAATGCAAGATCTTAGCTCCTGATCGCTAGACCAGGGATGGAACCTGTATCTCCTGCAGTGAAAGCTTAGAGTCCTAACCACTGGACCACCAGAGAATTCCTTGAAATTGTGCTTCTTTATTTGACTCTTCCCATCCAGGCCTGGGAGGGTTAGACTGGGCTTGGGGTTCCTCTGTATCCAGGGGAACCCTTGCCCCACCCCCACCAGACCCAGTGTTCAGAGCTGGGAAGAAGGGAGTCTCAGTCCTGGTGTCCTCCACTCCCCCATCTTGAGGGCCTCTGAGAGGCCTGTCCCCTATCGCCCCTGCTTCTAGGCTTGTGGACTGTTTTACCGCCGCTCTGACTTCCTTTCTCTCAAACCCACCCCCGCCCCTTCCTCCCTCACACCCCTGGGAGTTGGGACCCAGGGTTGCCCTGACTCAGGTCTGAGGCTGCGGGTGATCAGTGCTCTTCTCTGGGTCTCTCTCCAGGACCTCTGCCCTCCCCCCGCTGGACTGGCCTTTGCCCAGCCAGTATGAGCAGCTGGAGCTGAGGATCGAGGTGCAGCCCAGAGCCCACCACCGGGCCCACTATGAGACAGAGGGCAGCCGGGGAGCTGTCAAAGCAGCCCCTGGTGGTCACCCTGTAGTCAAGGTAAGTGGTAGAAGCCAGGCCGGATAGCCTGTCCCTTCTCCAGTCCCAGGTCCCTGCAGATGGGCCCCAGCTGTGCAGACCCATGGCACTGCCCTTTCCCACACTCCCTCTCAGCAATGACCCTGCAGGCGGCCTGGGGGAGGGACTGGTGCTGGGGAGGAGGGGTGAACTTCAGGGACCCGGATGTACTTTCTACTCCTCTGTCCCTCCACCCCCACTCCATTCATCCCACGGGACACCAGCCTCCTGTCTACTCTGG
Organism: Muntiacus reevesi; assembly: GCF_963930625.1. Classification (NCBI taxonomy): domain Eukaryota; kingdom Metazoa; phylum Chordata; class Mammalia; order Artiodactyla; family Cervidae; genus Muntiacus; species Muntiacus reevesi. The sequence goes on along the minus strand of NC_089255.1, from coordinate 20,327,637 downwards.
AAAATGGTGGGCTGCCAGATGTGGGGGAGGGGTTAGGCTGAGGCCAAAGTTCACTGGGAGTTAGGTTGTCTCTGTTGAGTTGGGCCAGTCTCTCTTGGAAGATTTTCCCCTTCACCCAGCCCAGTTTGGGCCTCATTCCAAGAATAACACTGTGAACTCCAGGCCATGTTTTCTCCCCAACTGGTGGAGAGTTGGTGCCCAATCCCCTCTGGGAATCCCTTCCAGGATGTCCTTTATCTTTCACTCCTTTGGGGTGGGGGAGTGGGGGGTACTGAAAACTTAGGGGTGGATGAAGGATGAGACAGGGGAAATTTCAATTGGGTGGCCTCTGTCTCCCTCCGCCAGCTCCTAGGCTACAGCGAGAAGCCACTGACCCTGCAGATGTTCATCGGCACCGCAGACGAGCGGAACCTGCGGCCTCATGCCTTCTATCAGGTTCACCGTATCACTGGCAAGATGGTGGCCACGGCCAGCTATGAAGCTGTGGTCAGTGGTACCAAGGTGCTGGAGATGACCCTGCTCCCTGAGAACAATATGGCAGCCAAGTAGGTTCTCACTCCTCCTCCTTTTAGTCTTTGGGCTTTAGGACTAGCCTTTTCCATGGACTAAGCTAAGCCAACTCTTCCTCTCCCCAGAGGAGCTAGACATCATCCCTAGGAGGTGTCAGGCCCTCTCACTATTTAGAAGGGGACTTTGGGCGTGGGGAGCACTCTGGGTTAAAACAGCCACCCCCATAATCTCCCAGAGAAGGTCATTCAGGGCTTCAGATGGAGGGTGGGGACTCCTCTCTCGGGAGGCATCCCCTTCTGTCCTCAGATGGGAGGGCTTGCCTTCTGTTCTTTGGCTTCAGCATTGACTGTGCTGGAATCCTGAAGCTTCGGAATTCGGATATTGAACTGCGGAAGGGCGAGACGGACATCGGGCGCAAGAACACACGCGTGCGGCTGGTGTTCCGCGTACACGTGCCCCAAGGCAGCGGCAAGGTTGTCTCCGTGCAGACAGCGTCAGTGCCCATCGAGTGCTGTGAGCAAAGAGGCCCTGTGCCATCTTTCTGTCTCTGACTAACGTCTTATCTGTGTGTCTGTCTGCCCATCTCCTCCGCAGAGTGTGCCGTGCCTGGCTGGTCCCCTAAGGGACCCAGCCTTTATTTCTATGGTGAATGGGCTGGGGGGAAGTGTTCTGTTTTCCCCCTGTTGCAGATTCGGCCCCTGGGCTGGACCAGAGCAACCCTAGCCTCCATCTGCCCCTGGGCAGCCCTTTGTTGGCGGCTCTCTCCACCCAGGAGGGGTTCCTTACCTGGTCTGTGTGACCCCAGGAAGACTGTTGTTTTTCTTGTGTGTCTGCCACTGAGGAGGGCTCCTCCAGGCCCTGTGGCAGTTATCCTAGGCAGGGTGGGGGCGCAGGAACCTGTCCCCTCCATAGCAGCCCAGCCAGGCCTCTCCTGCACTGCTCTGCAGCCCAGCGATCAGCTCAGGAGTTGCCCCAGGTGGAGGCCTACAGCCCCAGTGCCTGCTCTGTCAGGGGTGGGGAGGAGCTCGTGCTGACTGGCTCCAACTTCCTGCCGGACTCCAAGGTGGTGTTCATCGAGAGGGGCCCCGGTGAGTACCCAGACCGGGAGGAAGAGCTTGGAACGGGGAGGGTGAACAGTCTCTGAACTAGCAAGTGGAACCTCAATTTCCTTATCTGTAAAATGGAACGGAAAGACTGCCCTTCCTCTTATACTGTCTGCTTCCCATGCATATGACAGCCATCTGAAATGCTCAAGATGGCAAATAAATGTAAGAAATACATATTCTTTTTATTAAAGATGAGTCAGCTGTGAGCTAATTTACCCCCATGTGGACAGGAAAGATGAGAAAGGAAGAGGTGACTTATACCCTCACTGCCAGACCCTGAGCCCCTCCTGAATTTAGGGACTGGCAGCAGAACTATGATGACAAGAGCCTGTGAGGCACCCCAGCATAGAGCTGCAGGGGTGGAGAAAGGAAGAATGAGGGGTCCAGATACACCCCGCCCCCGACCTGAGGCTTCAGCTCGCCCCTAACCCTGCCTGCCCAGAGCCCCAGCCCCTGCCTTCAAGTTTAGCACCCTAGGACCATATCAGAGTGGAGTCAGAGGTTCTAGGTCCTGAGACTTGGAGTCTTATTGACTCCCTTCAAGCTGGAACACTTTCCTACCCTTGAACTTTCTTCCAGCTCTATAATGGGAGGGGATGTTTGGAGTTGGGTGGGAGGGCTCAGGAGTTTTTTTCTGGTCCCTGGACTGGTCCTGCCATTTCTCTTGGCTCAACTGATGGCTTGCGATCTTGGAGACAGTTTTAAACCCGGCCTGTTCCATTCGATTGAGTAAACATGCAGTGGTCCCTTCTGTGAGCCAGGCTTTGTTGGGACCTTCCGAGTCTGGCCTTAGCTCAACAGGAGGGGAAATGGCAGAGGCCTGGGCAGTGGGCAAGGACTGTGGGGCTGGGCTGGAGTCCCTCTTCTTTCTGCACAGATGGAAAGTTGCAATGGGAGGAGGAGGCCACAGTGAACCGGTTGCAGAGCAATGAGGTACCCATGTTCCTAGGATCTCTACCCTGGGGGTGGGGTGGGGTGGGAGAAGTCAGGAAATTCTCAGCTGACTCCCTTTACCTTGGGAGTGGACTCCAGAAGCTACCTGTTCTTTGCTAGAGGAGACAACCTGGCCATTCTGGAAGCAGGGACACCTCTGGGGAATGAATTTTGCTCCTTTGCAAATGGGAAAAGCCAGGAGGTGGAGTTTGGGCTGAGCCTAGATCCCAAACGGCTCCATGCCTCATCCTCTGCTCCTCCCCAGGTGACTCTGACCCTGACCGTCCCCGAGTACAGCAACAAGCGTGTGTCCCGGCCAGTCCAGGTCTACTTTTACGTCTCCAATGGGCGGAGGAAGCGCAGTCCTACCCAGAGTTTCAAGTTCCTGCCTGGTTCGTTCTGGCACAGCCCATGGTGGCAGAATGGGGTTGTGGGGGCTAAGGCAGGGGCAGAGGGATGCAGTGCCCCATGGGGAGGGGCTAAGGGGTGGATGAAACCCGGGCTGGAGAGGTGGGGTTGGCGGGTGTGTGGTGGGGAGACTGCCAGCCCTCTCACCAGCATGTCCCCCTGCTTCCCCTCCATCCAGTGATCTTCAAGGAGGAGCCTCTACCAGATGCATCTCTCCGGGGCTTCCCCTCCGCATCGGGCCCCCCCTTTGGCTCTGACATGGACTTCTCACCACCCAGGCCCCCCTACCCCTCCTATCCCCATGAAGACCCTGCTTATGAAACTCCTTACCTGTCAGAAGGCTTCAGCTATGGCACGCCCCCACTGTACCCCCAGACGGGGCCCCCACCATCCTACAGACCTGGCCTGCGGATGTTCCCTGAGACTGGGGGGACCACAGGTTGTGCCCGCCCACCTCCAGGCTCTTTCCTTCCCCGGCCCTTCCCCAGTGACCCCTATGGAGGACGGGGCTCCCCCTTTCCCCTGGGGCTGCAGTTCCCTCCTCCATCCCCCTTCCGGCCCCCGCTGCCTCCATCCCCACCACTTGAAGGCCCCTTCCCTCCCCAGGGCAGTGTCCGCCCTCCACCTGCTGAGGGGTACAGTGAGGTAGGGCCAAGCTACGGCCCTGGGGAGGGGGCTCCGGAGCAGGAGAAATCCAGGGGTGGCTACGGCAGCGTCTTCCGAGACAGTGTCCCTATCCAGGGTGTCACGCTGGAGGAAGGTGGGTGTGGGACCCGGGGCTGCGGGTGTGAGTGTGTGCAAGAGATGGCTCTGCATGTTTACTGAGGGCTGGAGTTTGGCTTTCCAGAGACTGGGCCCCGGTGGCCCCTCGGGGCCAGTTGGAGGGCCTCAGGAGGCAAGTGCCTGGTGCGTGTGGCCAGCTGACTCCGGCTAACTTAATTCTGAAGGGGGCAGGGAGTACCCGCCCCACCCTTCTGCCTAGGCCCCTGACCCCAGATCACAAAGACACAGGGCTAGATGTACTTGCAAGACCATTCAATCTAGCTCCCTCAATTTGCAGATTCAGGCACTGAGTTTCAGAGAGGGGCAGTGGTTTGCTGGTGTTCCAGTCAAGTTTTCCTTTGTCTCACCTCCCCCCAAACGTGGTGACTGTGGTCTTGAGTGGCGATGAGGACACATATTTCACCTCTTCTTCTTCCCATCGGCTACACCCACTTCCGGCCCTGCTGACAGTGCAGGCTGGGCCAGCAGGAAGGGGCTGGCATGAGGGCCCGAGAGGCCACGTGGACGGAGTTGAGCAAGATTTGATTGAGAGCAGGTGTTAGGACACAGAGGGGAAACTGAGGCCCAGTGGAAGAGAAGCCAGCCAGTGCAGGAGGAACCTAGAGGCATCCTAGAGGGAGGCCTGCCTGGAATGGATTGGGGGTCTCTGGAAAAGGAGGTGACCTGCCCCACTCCCAGTCTCTCAACTGCCCCTCCTTTACAGTGAGTGAGATCATTGGCCGAGACCTGAGTGGCTTCCCTGCACCTCCTGGAGAAGAGCCTCCCGCCTGAACCATCGCCTGGCACCCCACCCCCAGCCCTACCCACTTTCCCTTGTCCTGGGGCGGTGGTTCCAGAGGCTTGGGGGCCAATCTGGTTCCGTTTTCCCCAGCTCTTGCCTCCTCTCCCTTGCCCTCCCTCCCCTCCTCTAGCTGAGGTGTGGCCCCTGGTCTGGGAGCAGGAGAGTGTGGAGGACTGGGGTGGGGGCGGACACTGGGTGGGGCCGGCACACGAGGATTGCCAGGAGCGAAGGCCCTGTCTAGACTGTACAGGCCTCCGCGTGGGGAGGCCCAGACAGGCTGATGGCTAATAAACTGCTCGCTGACTAGTGCTTCCGGCTCCAGAACTCTTTGGAGAGAGAGATATGGGGCAGCTTACTCTAGCCCTGGCTGGAGGAAGCTTAGAACCTGGTAAGGGGTGGGCTGTGGCTGGGAAGACCGCATCCCAGAGTCATGGTGCAGGGGGCTGGGGAGGGTTTGAAGGGTCCCAGAGGCTCCCTAGGGGGGTTCCGGAGTGGTGCAGTGGTAAAGAATCCGCCTGTCAATACAAGAGACACCGGTCTGTCCGTGGGCTGGGAAGATCCCCTGGAGAGGAAATGGCAACCCACCTCCATCTTCTTGCCTGGGAAATGCCATGGACAGAGGAGCCTGGCTTTAGTTCATAGGGTCGCAAAGCATCTGACACAACTTAGGGACTAAACAATACCAACAACAGAGGCTCCCTCTAACCAGTCAGGGCGAGGTTGGGAGCAAGAGCTTGTAAACCTCTCCTCCCTGGGGATTCAGATTCCTTTAGGAGCTTTGGGAAAATCTGTGTATTTTCAAGTTACTTTCTCTTACTACCACTGAGATGATTCTGATTCATAGCCAGGGTCAGGAAACACTCGTCTAGTCCCTCTCCCTCATTTATCAAGGAGGACTCAAAGGTTCAGAGAGGGAAATGGACTTGCCCTTTATCACACAGTTAATCAATAGCAGGTTGAACGCTACACTCCTGGGCTCCTGCCCCCAGCTCATCCTCAGATGTCCTAACCCGGGGGTCAGGCCCCTGAAGCTTATTTCTCTGGAGCAGAGTAGGGGCTGAGGGAGGGGCATGGGCCCATCCATACTCTGGATTCTCCCCTCTTTGGGGACTGTGAAGACATTTGGGAAAGATCTATGCTTTAGAGGCAGATTGAAGGAAGCTAAGTGGCTCCCCAGAAGCCCTGGCATTGCCTGAACTCCGGCCCATTCTATATGTGCACCTATCACACTGACAAGCCCAGCCTGGGAAACCTGGATTGCCCCCTGTCTTCACAGCCTAGGGGGCCCAAGTCCCAGTGGGTTGGGGAGAGCCTGGCACACAGCAGGGGGTCATGCCCCAGAGATATTCAAGGTATTAGGAACATGTCTTGCCTCAAGGCTGGTGACGCCTCTCTGTGTCCAGTGTATCCAGACAGGCCTGGCAAGTCCCCATGTGTTCAGGGGTGGGTGTGACAGAAGCTGGCTCTGGAATGGAGGACAAGAGAACCAGGGTGACCTCTGGTCTGGTCATTGCTGTTTTGCAATGAATTTCCTTTATCTTCCTGAACACAAACTGCTGCGAACCAGACTGACATCAGGTGATTGCCTTGCTGGGGCGTGGCTGCTCCTCAAAGGTATCCTCCAGCAGGGCTACTGTGGTTACCCTGTGCTCCCACGGCAGGAGGGACCCAGGGCATGCGTGTCCTAGCCAGCACTCTTCAACTCCCCCTGCAAGATCTCTGGCAGGGGATGCATCAGCCTCTGTGAATGAAAGGCTTTAGCGATGAGGGCTTATCGCCTCCCCGGGCAGACCATTTTACTCTCTGCCAGGGCACTGCCATTCATTCACTGCCAGGCATTTATTGAGCAGCTACTAAGTGCCAGCTAGTGGGTCCTGGAGGACCCCGTAGCCTCATGGGGTGACAGATTAAAAACAGTGCATTATAACTCCACAATTCAACTCAGTAATGGTTTCTTATACAGACAGTATGTCAGGTGGGGGGGGGGGATAAATAATTTTAATATGGGATACAGAGAGTAGGGATGCTCCATCTAGCTGTGGGGATCAGAGGGAACTTTGGAGGTGACTTCTAGACCGAGTTCTGAAGCATGACCTGGGGGTTGACTGGGCTGAGAGTGGGGCAAGGGCAGGCCAGGCAGTACCCCCAAATGGGCTATATCTGTAGGGAGGGCCCACAATCAGGGCCTTGGCACACTCATAGAACTGGTGAAGTTCTAGAAGTTGGGGTGCCATGAGTAGGGACCAGGGGGAAATAGCAGCTGGATTCTGAGGGGCTTTGTAGCCATAGTGGGAAACCTATCCAAAGGAAAAGGGCGCTTTTGCACTAGATGGTTGGGCTTAGGCTTTTCCAGTAGTCATGTATGGATGTGAGGGTTGGACCATAAAGAAGGCTGAGTGCTGAAGAACTGATGCTTTCGAATTCTGGTGCTGGAGGACACTCTTGAGAGTCCCTTGGACAACAAGATCAAACCAGTCAATCCTAAAGGAAATCAACCCTGACTACTCGTTCGAAGGACTGATCTGAAGCCGAAACTTCAATACTTTTCCAATGAGTCGGAAAAACCCTGATGCTGGGAAAGATTGAAGGCAAAAAGGAGAAGAGGGCGGCAGAGGATGAGATGGTTAGATAGCATCACTGACTCAATAGATATGCATCTGAGCAAATTCCAGGAGATGGTGAAGGACAGGGAAACCTAGTGTGCTGCAGTTAATGGGGTTTCAAAGAGTCAGACCTGACTTAACGACTAAACGACGACAGCGACAGGTTGGGGTTGGTACAGTAGATTTGCCTTACAGTTCTTCCTTCTGCTTCCTTGTGACTGCTGTGCCAGGGCATTGTTCTGCCCTCTGGGCCCACAATTTAAAGGGCCCACAATTCTAACCCCTCTTCCCACTAGACTCCTAAAGTAGGTCAGCTCCCAGGGTCATTGTCTCTTCCCAGGTTCCTACAGACATCCAACTCCCTGAGGCTGGAGTTGGGGGAGAGAGGAGAAGGAGGGTGGATCTTCGGTTGGTGCCAGAAAACATTTTCTTGGCCAGGGTTTCTCGAAGTGTGGTCTGAGGATCACTTGTGTTTGAGTCATTAGGGAGGGTTTTTGGTTTTATTTATTTTTTCATTTTTGTTCTTCATACAGATTCCTAGGCAACCCCTGATCTATTCTGTTGTGTTCTCTGGGGGCAGGCCTGGGTTTCTGCCTTTTAAACAGAACCCTAGGTGATTCTCCAGGGCAAGGAAGTTTGAGAACTAGAGTTGCTTGTCAATTAAGGGTCATTCCTTCCCACTTCAGGCTCTAAAACAGCTCCCTGCCCCCTCCTCACAGATCTAGTCTGGCCAACTCTGGGTGGAAGGTCACCCAGAAAGGTGTACTGAGGGGAGGAGAAAGGCAGAACATTCTTGACGTCGCAGCTCAGCACTCCCCTCAGCTGGCTCTGTCTTGCTCTTTGGACAATCTGAGATGGTCTCCGGGCAGCCTGGAGTTTTGGTGCAGGACAAGCTGCCCTAGAACTTTCGAGTCTCCTTCTGTGGCTAGATGTCTGGACCTCTAAGACATGTGGGGAGGCAAGCTGGGCAGGCTTCCAGGTGGGTTTGGGCTCTGCTTGGAGCACCGCTTGCCAGACTTGGTAAGTGTCGGGAAGGAGGCTGCAGAGGAGCAACATCTCACACACCTCCTGGAAACTCCAGACGCAGTTTGGGAAGTGTGCAGGGGGTTGGTGTATTTTTGGGAGATGGTTTTAATGGCATCATCATCTGGTGGATTCCACAAAACATTTCAAGAAAAGAAAAGGGAAAAAAAGGAGATGGGGAAGGAAGCTCTTGACTATACAAGACTTAAAGACATAGCAGTGTGGATATTCCTTATAACATTAAGCATAGACTTGCCATGCAATACCTCCAGCAATCTCTTCCCTACATATTGACCCTGGTAAACAAACAAACAAAAAATGTCCATGCAAAAATCTGTTCCCAAATGTGTATAGCAGTTTTATTCATTAACAATGGAAACAACCGAGATGTTCTTCAGTGGGTAGACAGATGAGCTGTAGTATGTCCATGTGGTGGAATGTGTGCGTATGTGCCAAGTCACTTCAGTCATGTCCAACTCTGTGTGACTCTATGGACTGTAGCCTGCCAGGCTCCTCTGTCCCTGGGATTCTCCAGGCAGGAATACTGGAGTGGGTTGCCATGCCCTCCTCCAGGGGATCTTCCTGACGCAGGGACTGAACCTGTGACTCTTACATCTCCTGCACTGAGGCAGGTTCTTTACCGCTAGCACCGCCTGGGAAGCCCCATACAGTGGAATACTACTCAGCAATAAAAATCAATGAACTGTTGATTCATGCAACGATATACATAAGCATTAAATGCACTTTGCTAAGTGAAAGGAGCCACACTCAAGTGGCTGCATTTTGTGTGATTCTATTTACATGACATTATGAAAGAGGCAAAATGATAGAGACAGAAAATAGAGCAGTGATTGCAGGGGAAATACTTAGAGAACAAGGTGTTGTTGACCACAAAGGGATCGAACATGGGAATTTTCAGTGTGATGGAACTGTTTTGTGTGATATCATGATGGTGAATACATGACTCTATGCCACTTTTCTATGTCAGGATCTATAGAACTCTACAAAGACAGAACTTAATTGTATACAAAACTATAAAAAGTCATTTAATCCTAGATAGAATACCAAATGTAATATATGAATCTAACTGTATTATGAATATAAATGGAAAATGTGGAGGAGGAGCTAAACAAGTAGTTTTGGAAAACAATGTTTTGACTGGATACTGTAAGACAAAAGGAATCATACATAAAGATTATAGCTGGTAAATGTATTACAGGTTAACAATTCTGAAACTACTTAACTTGTATACTAGTGTTGAACAATAAGTAAATAAATTGTAGTGAGACAGGTTTTTCACTGTCAGAGAAAGAAGGGGGTGGTTAGCTTGATGTGGGGGGTAGAAGGCCAGAATAAACCTTGTGGTGCTGGATTCAAGTTGGAGATATCAGTATGAACTCATTCTCATTTTACATATATCTATATCTATGTCTATCAGCATAACATTATACATGTTATAGAATATGTATATAATAGAGCTATGTAAATATCTACATAGACCAATAATTCATAGGTATCTCTATGATATATATGTACATATTACATACACATAAACACACAAATAGATGCAGAGATAAATATAGATATTGTGTGTATATCGAGGTTAATATGCACACATATATTTGCTAGCTTTGTCTGCTAGGAAAGCCTAAGATGAGTGGCACTCCATTAGCAATGGAGACATCTAGCATCCAGCTTTTGGCTTCTAAATACCATTCTCCAATAAAAGGAACCAGACTTCTTTGGAAAAATGGCTAATTCTAGAACTGGGGCAGGGAAAATACAAGGTAATTCTGGAGCAATTTACATTGCCAGAAAGTGCCAAAAAAGCAAGGCACCTATTCAAAAGACACAAGAGCCAACTCAAATGATGTTCCAGTGGCCAAAGCTGAAACAATTTGAGCAATATAAAAAGTAATGATAATATTAGATTATAATTCAAATAATAAAATAAATCTCTGTAAGTCCACACTGCTACAAATAAATGATTGGCTAAATAACTGAGAGAAGGGACAATCTTTTCAGAAAAAATTTCTCTTAATATATGTAGAAGGAATAAGGGAAATAGGAAATCACCATTAGACCATGGTAGTAATAATTGCTATAGGCAAGATCCATTGATGAGTGCTAAAATCAGTAGGTAAAACTTTAAGGAAGACCAAGACATTTGTAAAGCCTCAAAGTATCTGCTCCAAAATTAACCCTACTAATTACTGTGAGGGTTTTATTTATTTATTTATTTATTTACTGTGAGGGTTTTAATGTACTGTCTCAAATTCTTTGATATCCCTTGCTCAAAAGATGGAGCTTAATACCTCTTGCCTTGAACGTGGTCTGGACTTAGTGACTTGCTTCTAGCAAATAGAGTATAGAAAGGGAAAAATAAAAACTTCACAGTAGAGAAACCAGGCAAATACCACCTTAACCAAGCAATCAAGGTTAACATCACCAGCAATAAGTCATTTGATATCAGGAGTCCCCTGATATGATGCATAAAGAATCTCGCATAACCTCTGTGATATTCTTTCCCCAAACCCATAACCTCAGTCTGTTCATAAGAAAGCACCAAACAAGCCCAAGTTGGCAAGCATTCTACAAAATATATAACTGTGAATCTTGAAAAGGGTTGAGATGTTTATCTTTGTTATAAGGAAAAACACGAGCATGTTTATACACTGACGCCAGTGAGGGAGTGAAGCTGAAGCTCTAGTAGGAGGAGGGGCAATCAGTTCTCACCCGTCATAATTTTCTCACCTTTGGAGACACAGCCCCTTTATCTGCTGCTCCCAGGTGTTGCAACCACTGGATGTGTTGCAGGCACTTTGGACATACTTTCCACTGAACAATAAATGCCTGGTTTCTTCCCTTCCCTCCATCTAGACAGTTGCTGTTCGTGTCCTTGTCCAGGCTGGAGAACCTGAAGAAAAGAGATCCCTTCCTTCCCAGCGAGTTTCCCTGGTGACTCAGATGGTGAAGAATCCGAGACCTGGGTTTGATCCCTGGATAGGGAAGATGCTCTGGCGAAGGGAATGGCTACCCACTCCAGTATTCTTGCCAGGGAAGTCCATGGACAAGGCCACAGTCCATAGGGTCGCAAAGAGTCGGACACGACTGAGCAACTAATACCTTGGCTTTTTTCATTTCCTTCCCAGCAGGACCTAGCCGATCTTCGAGTCCCGCTTGGCTGTGCCCTGGGGCAGGTGGTGGCGCTTTCCTCCTAGTGCCCCAGGAGTGAACAGCGCCCAGGAGCGCTAGGAAGGTGACAGACACCAGGGGGCAGCAGTAGCAAGGGGGAGGGTGGGTGGGCAGATGGGAGGAGGAAGGTTAGAAAAAGCAAGACCTTGTTCCTGTTCCTACCAACTTCCACGCTGTATCATTATCTTCGGTTTCTCAGACCATCCCTTGAAGATCAATTCCCCTTTCTAGGAATTTACAGTCATGTGGCCCCTGAGAATCATAGATTTGCCTGTTAATTGTAATTTTTTAAGAGAGCTTTCCCTGTTTTCTCTACTAGATTGTAAGGTCCTAAAGAGCAGAGTCAGTGTTTATAGCTCTGTCTCTCCTTGCACAGTGAATAATAAAAGCTGCCATTTTTGTGATGCGTGTTAGGAGCATACATTATGTGTTTTAACTCCATGCTTGCTGCAACCAAGGTTCAGAAATATGTACAAGAACAGCAGCAATAGAAGTAGATAACATTTGGGGAAGGCTCACTGAACTCCAAGCATCTCATCAAGCCCTCAAAAAGCCCACCTCATTTAATCGTCTCCCAACAATCCCGGGAAGTTGTTCTATTACTATTACTCATTTCACAGATGAGGAAACTGAGGCACAGGGGGCTTAAGTAATGTTGAGAGTCACATAGCTTCCAGGACAGAGCTGGGATTCACAGGTTAGCTTATAACTCCAGGTCCAGCAATGTTTTCCACGACACTGCAGCTGGTTTCTTATTACATGGGTGAAATCAGATGAAAAGTAAACACGCAGAGTTGCCTTCAAATGAGGCAGACAGACAGTCCAGATATTGAACTTTAGACTTGGAACCAAAGGCCCTGGGATTCATGCTCCCATTTGGATATCACTCATTTTTTAAGTAGTGAAATGCAGAAGTTGGGCTGGTCCAAACAGTGTCTGAGATTGCTTCCGATTCCAATGTGCTAGAGTTTTATGGTATGATGGGAATGCCAGACCATCTCACCTGCCTCCTGAGAAACCTGTATGCAGGTCAAAAAGCAACACTTAGAACTGGACATGGAACAACTGACTGGTTCCAAATTGAGAAAGGAGTATGACAAGGAAGGAGTGTGCTGGATATTTTCACCCTGCTTATTTAACTTACATGTAGAGTTTATCGTGTGAAATTCTGGGGTGGATGAAGCACAAGCTGGAATCAAGATTGCCAGGAGAAATATCAATAACTTTAGATATGCAGATGACACCACCCTTATGGCAAAAAGTGAAGAAGAACTAAAGAGTCTCTTGAGGAAAGTGAAGGAGGAGAGAGAAAAATCTGGCTTAAAACTCAACATTCAGAAAACTAAGATCATGGCATCTCGTCCCATCACTTCATGGCATATAGATGGGGAAACAATGGAAACAGTCACAGACTTTATTTTCTTGGGCTCCAAAATCACTGCAGATGGTGACGAGAGCCATGGAATTAAAAGATGCTTGCTCCTTGGAAGAAAAGCTATGACCAACCTAGACAGCATATTAAGAGACAGAGACATTACCTTACCGACAAAGGTCTGTATAGTCAAAGCTATGGTTTTTCCAGTAGTCATGTATGGATGTGAGAGTTGGACCATATAGAAGGCTGAGCATCAAAGAATTGATGCTTTGAATTGGAGAAGACTCTTTAGAGTCCTGCAGACTGCAAGGAGATCAAACGAGTCAGTCCTAAAGGAAATCAGCCCTGAATATTCATTGGGAGGACTGATACTGAAGCTGAAACTCCAATATTTTGGCCACGTGATGTAAAGAGTTGACTCATTAGAAAAGACCCTGATGCTGGGAAAGATTGAAGGCAGGAGCAGAAGGGGATGACAGAGGACGAGATGGTTGGATGGTATCATCAACTCAGTGAACAGGAGTTGGAGCAAGCTCCGGGAGATGGCGAAGGACAGGGAAGCCTGGCGTGCTGCAGTCCATGGGGTCGCGAAGAGTTGGACATGACAGAGCAACTGAACAACAACAACAACAACAAGAGCCTTATGTAACAAATGGCAGCGTGCAGAGGAGACTACAGAAGGTGACCTTCCTTCTCAAGATTGCTAGATAAAATACAGGGAATCCAAGCCCTGCCCCCAACCCCCCAGTGCTTCCCTGATAGGGAGGAGTGGGGATGGGTAAACAGGCTGGGTGTTTGTAGAGATAAGGGGCAGAACTTGCTCTGAACCTTCACTGTGCTCCCTCCCTGTCCATTCTTATGTCCTTTAAGGACATTGTTCAGTCTCAGAGAAGTCTTCTTCATCTCTTATCCCTCATGGTGGCAACAGGCAGAGGAAGAAAGCTACAGAGGCATACCATTTAAATTCAACCAGGTGCTGAAACATCTTATCACCCCTAACATGAGTGAAAATACAGAGCATGAAAGGTTTTTCCAAGGCCAATGAGGTTAAACTCCAATGCCATTTTAGGTCGTTTTGGTATTATTTTCTCCATTCTGAAAAATGTTAGCACTTCCAACTTAGCACCCCATTGGCTACTGACGATAGCCTCACCTGATTTGGGGGGGTCACCCAATTTTGACTGGCTCGGGCTACGCTCTATTTCCTGCCTCCATCAAGACTCCTAATTGCTTCCCTGAAGTTGTAGTACAAAGGGTGATCTCTTGTTCTCCGAAACGTGACACTGTCACAAAAATTTGCTCTGGCTTCATTGTTCATTGCTGTGCTGTGCTTAGAAGCTCAGTCATGCCTGACTCTTTGAGACCCAAGGGACTTCAGCCTGCCAGTCTCCTCTGTCCATTGGGATTCTTCCAGGCAAGAATACTGGAGTGGGTTGCCATGCCCTCCTCCAGGGAATCTTCTCGACCCAGGGATCGAACTTACATTGCAAGCAGATTCTTTACCATCTGAGTCACCAGGGAAGCCTTCAGAAGGAAGTGGGAAGTTATATTTGATTGAGACCTCAGACTTCAGATAGGGTTTTGACGGGTAGAGGAAGTGAAAGAATAACATAGACAAAAATTCAGAGTCTGTGTTATCTTTGTGCAAAGTGGATGATCAGTATGGTCTGAATGTTGGGAAAGTGAACAGTGCATTTGGGGGTGGAAGGACATCAGATTGGGCTGAGTGATTAGTCCTGTAAGCTGGGTAGAAACATGATGTTCAGATAATATGCACTGATTTTTATATCTCATATTTTAGACTTCCTTTAAGATTTACTGTGAGCAGTAGTATTAACAAAACCACTAAGAGCTAATGATTGTCAAATATTTGCTATACATGCTAGTATGCACTTTGGACTTCCCAGGTAGCACTAGCGGTAAAGAAACTGCCTGCCAATGCAGAAGATGTTAGAGACACAGGTTCAGTCCTCGGGTGGGGAAGAGCCCCTGGAGAAGTGTATGGGAACCCACTCCAGTATTCTTCCCTGGAGAACCCCGTGGGCAGAAGAGCCTAGTGAGCTACAAGTCCATAGGGTCACAAAGAGTCAGACACGACTAAAGTGACTCAGCATGCATGCAAGCACTTTATGTTTTTTATCTCCTTTAAAGCCCCGTAATCTCCCATCTCCTTGACAAGTAGTATTATCATTGTCTCTTTAAAGATGAATTTGGGATTCTTAGAGCTAGGATGTCATCTCTGGACTATAAATATCAGAGCCTATGCTTTTAATCATCATATTCTGCTGCCATCACCAAATGGGTTCCAGGGATAAGAATACTGGAAAACCATTGGTAGGAGTTACTGTAAATGTCTGAGCAGACTCATGCCACAGAGAAAGTGGCATTCCTCTGTAACCTGGAGATCTGGATTCCGAGTCAAATCAGGGCTGAAGGTGGGGGGGACGGCCTGGTGACCAGCAGACTAGTGTAAAGGTCACTTCCATAGCCTGGGCAAATGATGTCTGTGGCTTCTAAACCAAATAAATATCAGAAGATAAGGGCACATTCATGGGTCAGATAAGAAGAAGCAGTGAACGAATTGTTTGCAGAACACTACGGTAAGCATGCCACTTCCTTTTTAGAAAGCTTGTAGGCTCCCTACTGCCTGCAGCTCTGAGTTGCAGCGTTATTACATTACTGTGTACACATATTTTTAAACAGGGCCCTAATGTGGCCCTAATGTAAACTGTGGACTTTGGCTGGCGCTGATGCATCAGTGCTGACACATCTATTGTGACAAAAGCACCACACTGATGTGGGATGTTGATAGTGGCACGTACGTGAGTGGAGGAGGCATGTGGGAACTCTGTACAGTACTTTCCACTCAACTTTGCTAAGAATCTAAAACTACTCCAAAAATCAAGTCTCTACGTTCAAAATAGGGGGGAGTGTTAATTTCTGAGGTCGGTTTAGGATACAGGCAAATAAAGTTAATTTCTTAAAGAAACTGCAGGACTTACAGCATTCCTTTCTTTCGTAACGTTTAATATAATTACAGTGAAGTACTTAAGTCATCCTTTTTGTTCAGTGCTAGAGAGAGCCTCCATGAGAGCAGGGACCATGACCTCTCGTACTTAGAACACCGTTTGGCACACGGTGGGCACTCACTGCTTCCTGGATGAAGAGAAATCCATCTACCAGACTTGATGACAGGCTGGATGGGAGAGGCCAGGGAGCAGGAGGTGGACACAGCTTTGGAGGAGCTTTAATTAGTCATGGCCTTGCTAGAGATCCTGCTCCAAAGCTCCCCACAGCCTGTCCTGCTTTGTTTGACTTGTGCTGGCCTCTGACCTCTGGAGCCCCGCTTGGGCAGCTGGGCCCCCCACCATCAGTGGCCTTTAGGAAGCCCACATTTGCCCCAGGGCCCAGTGTGCTGTTTCCCCCACCAGACCTCCAGCCTCTCCATAGCTATTCACCCTAAAAATCCTTCCACCCAATCCTTCAAAGCCCCAGCCCCACACCCACAGAGCTCTGAAATATTGCTGGTCTTGGTGTTTTGCAACAATTACCCAAAGTGCACCAGTGTTTCATGGCCATAAATACAAGGAAAACGTGGGAGGGGTCCACGGGTGGCCCTGGGAAACCAGGGAGCGGATCCTCACAAGCCCCGCCCCAGGCTTGTTCTAGGGAGGGCTGGAAATCTGCCAGGACTGAGGCAGGCAGAAATGGCCCTATCTGGAATGATGTCGGGGACAGAGACTCCCTTTGCCAGCTCAAGCCAAGATAAACAATAATCCTAAAACCCTAAAGCTGGTCTTTGTTTCAGGAATGAGTTCAAGAGAGATGTCACTGAGAAAATTCTCAATAACAGACAGAATCTATTCTTTAAGTAGTGATATATTTGTATAATGTCAGCTATGCCTTCTTCCTGTTAGTATTAAAAAACTCTAAAGGCAGTGTATGCATGACGTGTCTCTTTACAACCCCATGGACTGTATGTAGTCCACCAAGCTCCTCTGTTTATGGGATTTCCCAGGCAAGAATACTGGAGTGGGTTGCCATTTCTTTTTCCAGGGGAACTTCCCAATTCAGGGATTAAACCCAGGTGGCTCAGGTGGTAAAGAATCTGCCTGCAATGCAGGAGACGTGGGTCTGATCCCTGGGTCAGGAAGATCCCCTGAAGAATGGAATGGCAACCCACTCCAGTATTCTTGCCTGGAGAATTTCAGGGACAGAGGAGCCTGGCGGGCTATAGTTCAAGGGGTCGAAAAGAGTTGGACACGACTGAGCAGCTAACACTTTCACTTGCAACACTCCCACATTGCAGAAATATTCTTTACCACTGAACTGCCTGGGGAGCCTATACTTGTTCATGAAAAAATATTTTTTAAGAGTCTCATGCTCTACTGACTGAGCTAGCCGGGCACCCGAAAAAATATTTTTAAAATGTAGAGGACTCAAGCAGAAAGTGGAACTCTCTTCCAGTACTGCCTACCCACCCCCATACCCTCGTTTTAAAATCAAGTTCTATGTCTCGTTTTGCAGCCTGTGCCCTGCTCCCCCACTTTGAGGAACTGGTCAGTCATCTCCCTCATTATTTTTATTGGCCATGTAATTTTCCATGGTCTGAGAGCACCATAATTCTGGAGAACAACCTAAGCAGGCACAGCCTTTAACACAGCAATTCTATTTCTAGGAATCTGTCCTACAGAAATGCCAACACCCGCTGAAAGGCTGTATTACCTGAATGTTTGCCAGCAGTGAAACACAGGAAACAGTTTGTTAATTTGTCTTATAATTGGGGAGAGACAGGACGCAAATGTTTTAGGTATGAGAAACTTGGCTTTGGTAACTCTGTAGAAGAGATAAAGGGCCATTATCAGATAGAGGACATGGGTTTCCTACAAGTAAAAGTTTCCTTTAGGGGGAGTCCAAACAGATAGTGTCAGGCTACCTAGACTCCTGAGGTTTAAGTCAATAGAAGGGACATTTCAGACAGTAGACAATTTTTTCCCCCAAAAGATAGAGGGTAGCAAGGGATTTGGCATTTTGTTTATTATTTTTGGTATAAAGCATAAAAAAATCAAACTAAATTACATGTTAGGAAAAGCATAAATGTCAAAAGCACTGTAACATCCAGAAAAATATCATAGTATTTAAAAATTCTTACTGACTGCTGTGCAGTTCATGTGACCTACACCTCGGTGTGACCAGCCCAGATGTGGTGATACAGTGGGCAACAGGAATATTTCTGGAAGCCATTTCGACACAGGGACCCCAAGCAATAACTTGGTTCTGTGGGGGAGGTTACTCTAGGCCATATAAACCCATAACACCAACCTGTAATTAATCTGTCTCCAACCCACCTTCCGCCTGACCAGGAACCCCAAATGCACTTGGCTGCTCTGATGCCACCTGACACAAGCGGACATGTGACAGAGGGGAGTATGAAAGGAAAGACACAGTGGTGTTATCAATTGGGGTTTAAATATCTTTTGCAGATTTTACAAAAACACAAGACCTGAGCACACCTGGCCAGGGCCTGTCCCAGGGCCTTAGCAGTGGCCTATGCGAGGGAAGAGCCCAGAACCTCAGCTCCCTTAGGGACACAGTGAATGAAGCTATGGGTGTGGGTACTGGCAGATGGATTAGGGCAGCCAGCATCTGATGGTACGCTCAGCCCTCCTTCCCTTGAACTTGGCTTCACAAAGTTCATCCTCAGATGTCTTGGACATACTTCCATATTAGGACAAGTAGAGGACCTTAATTCTCAGTTCGGTTCAGTTCAGCCGCTCAGTCGTGTCCGACTCTTTGCGACCCCACGGACTGCAGCACACCAGGCTTCCTTGTCCATCACCAACACCCAGAGCTTACTCAAACCCATGTCCATAGAGTCAGTGATGCCATCCAACCATCTGATCCTCTGTCATCCCCTGCTCCTCCTGCCCTCAATCTTTCCCAGCATCAGGGTCTTTCCCAATGAGTCAGTTCTTTGCATCGGGTGGCCAAAGTATTGAAGTTTCAGCTTCAGCATCAGTCCTTCCAATGAATATTCATTGGAGTGAATGGAAAGGAAGGAAGGAATGGATTGGAAGGAAATCAGGAGTGATTTCCTTTAGGATGGACTGGTTGGATCTCCTTGCAGTCCAAGGGACTCTCAAGAGTCTTCTCCAATACCACAGTTCAAAAGCATCGATTCTTCAGCACTCAGGTTTCTTTATAGTCCAACTCTCACACCCATACATGATTATTAGAAAAACCATAGCTTTGACTAGACAGACCTTTGTTGGCAAAGTAATGGCTCTGCTTTTTAATATGCTGCTAGGTTGGTCATAGCTTTTCTTCCAAGGAGGAAGCATCTTTTAATTTCATGGCTGTAATCACCATCTGCAGTGATTTTGGAGCCCCAAAAATAAAGTCTGCCACTGTTTCCACTGTTTCCTCATCTACTTGCCATGAAGTGATGGAACCAGATGCCATGATCTTAGTTTTCTGAATGTTGAGTTTTAAGCCAGCTTTTTCACTCTCCTCTTTCACTTTCATCAAGAGGCTCTTTACTTTTTCTTCACTTTTTGCCATAAGGGTGGTGTCATCTGCATATCTGAACTTATTGATATTTCTCCTGGCAATCTTGATTCCAGCTTGTTTCATCCAGCCCAGCATTTCTCATGATGTATTCTGCATATAAGTTAAATAAGCAGGGTGACAATACACAGCCTTGATGTACTCCTTTCCCAATTTGGAACCAGTCTGCTGTTCCACGTCTAGTTCTAACTGTCGCTTCCTGACCTGCATACGGATTTCTCAGGAAACAGGTCAGGTGGCCTGGTATTCCCATTTCTTGAAGAATTTTCCACAGTTTGTTGTGATTCACACCGTCAAAGGTTTTGGCATAGTCAAAACAGCAGTAGATGTTTTTCTGAAACTCTCTTGCTTTTTTGATGATCTAATGGATATTGGCAATTTGATCTCTGGATCCTCTGCCTTTTCTAAATCCAGTTTGAACATCTGGAAGTTCACATTTCATGTACTATTGAAGCCTGGCTTGGAGAATTTTGAGCATTACTTTGCTAGTGTGTGAGATGAGTGCAATTGTGGAGTAGTTTGAGCATTCTTTTGCATTGCCTTTCTTTGGGATTGGAATGAAAACAGACTTTTTCCAGTCCTGTGGCCACTGTTGAGTTTTCCAAATTTGCTGGCATATTGAGTGCAACACTTTCACAGCATTATCTTTTAGGATTTGAAACAGCTCAACTAGAATTCCATCACCTCCACTAGTTTTGTTCGTAGTGATTCTTCCTAAGGCCCACTTGACTTCACATTCCAGGATTTTCGGGCTCTAGGTGAGTGATCATACCATCATGGTTATCTGGGTCATGAAGCTCTTTTCTGTATAGTTCTTCTGTGTATTCTTGCCACCTCTTCTTAATATCTTCTGCTTTTATTGTTGTTGTTGTGTTAGTCACTCAGTCGTGTCCGACTCTTTGTGACCCCATGAACTGTATCCTGCCAGGCTTCTCTGTCCATGGAATTCTCCACACAAGAATACTGGAGTGGATTGCCATTCCTTCCTGCAGAGAAACTTCCCAACCCAGGGATCGAACCCTGGTCTCCTTCCTCACAGGCGTATTCTTTACCGTTTGAGCTACAGGGAAGTCTCATACAATTTCTGTCCTTTACTGTGTCCATCTTTGCATGAAATGTTCCCTTGGTATCTCTAATTTTCTTGAAGAGACCTCTAGTCTTTCCCATTCTATTGTTTTCCTCTATTTCTTTGCACTGATCACTGAGGAATGCTTTCTTATCTCTCCTTGCTATTCTTTGGAACTCTGCATTCAAATGGGTATATCTTTCCTTTTCTCCTTTGCCTTTTGCATCTTCTTCTTTTCTCAGCTACTTGTAAGCCCTCCTCAAACAACCATTTTCCTTTTTGCATTTCTTTTTCTTAGGAATGGTCTTGATCACTGCCTCTTGTACAATGTCAGGATCCTCTGTCCATAGTTCTTCAGGCACCCCATCTATCAGATCTAATCCCTTGAATCTGTCACTTCCACTGTATAATCATAAGGGATTTGATTTAAGTCATACCTGAATGGTCTAGTGGTTTTCCCTACTTTCTTCAATTTAAGTCTGAATTTGGCAATAAGGAGTTCATGATCTGAGCCACAGTCAGCTCCCTGTCTTGTTTTTGCTGGCTGTATAGAGCTTCTTTTCTTCGGCTGCAAAGAATATAATCAATCTGATTTCAGTATTGACCATCTGGTGATGTCCATGTGTAGAGTCTTCTCTTGTGCTGTTGGAAGAGGGTGTTTGCTATGACCAATGCATTCTCTTGGCAAAACCCTGTTAGCCTTTGACCTGCTTCGATTTGTACTCCAAGGCCAAATTTGCAAGTTACTCCAGGTATCTCTTGACTTCCTACTTTTGCATTTTGACCTTAATTCTACTCTCCACTTTTTTGGAATGATAATATTTCATTATGTGAGTCCACATTTCTATTTTTTCCAACCTGCCATAATAAACGATGCTGCAAAGAGTATCTTTGGTCATATATATTTTTAAAGCGCAAGTGAGAATACATTTGTAAAATACTATCTTAGAGTGCAGTTGGTGGGACACAGACTATATCCAGTTAAAACACTGCCAATTGATGGATATTACCAATTGCTGTCTTTGGAGTCTGTGAGGATATACTGGCAGGATACAAAAGTGGCTAATCCCATGTGTTAACAAACATTGCTGATGCTTGCCACTTAGTAGGTGAAAAATGCTGTCTTGCTGTGGTTTAATTTGCACTTCTCTTATTTGGAGTGAAGAGGAGCATCTTTTTAATATGTTTAAGAACCAATTTATATTTCCCCTTTTGTGGACTTTTTATAGCCTTTGTTCATTTTTCTGTTGAGTTAGACTTTTTCCTATTGATTTATAAGATCTGTTTAAATACCAAGAAAGCTAGGTCTTGGTCTGTGACATAATTGGCAAATATGTTTTTCCAGCTTTTCATTTTGTCTGTTGACTCTGCTTAGGGTATTTATTTTCCCATGGGATAAAGTTCTATATTTACGTAACTGAATGTATTGAACAAGTTTTTAATGACTTCCATTGTGGTGTCATTCTTAGAAAGTCATGCTTCTCCCAAATATAACAACAACAACAAAAATTCTCCCACAGTTTGTTGTAGTATTTTCATGATGTTATTTTTAAAGTTTTATTTCTTTTTTTATTTTTGGCTGCATGGCACTTTGATGCTGCATGAGGGCTTTCTGTTGCGGCAAGCAGGGGCTACTCTCTAGGTGCGGTGCTCCGGCTTGTCACCGCAGTGGCTTCTCATGTTGCGGTATGTGGACTCTAGGCATGCGGGCTTTAGTAGTTGTTGTCCATGGGTTTAGTTACCCCGTGGCATGTGAAATCTTCCTGAACTAGGGATTGAACCCGTGTCCCCTGCGTTGGCAGGCAGACTCTTAACCAGTGGATCACCAGGGAAGTCAATGTTATTTTGATATTTAAATATTTGATTCTTCAGGAATTTGTTTTGTTGTATGAAGTGTGGTTTTATTCTATCTCAGAAAGCTATCTCATTGTCTCAAGATTATTTATAAAAAAATACACGGCATTTCCACTGACTCAGGGGCTATCTTTGCAATATACTAAATTCTGATTATGCAGTCTAGATTCTTCTTTTCTAGATTTTTAGTCTGTTCCATTGAACAGCGTGTCTATTCATGTACCAGTTACATAGAGTAACTTCCTACATTTTGTTTAGGGACTTTCAGCTTCCAGAACTTTGAGAAAATACATTTCTCTTGTTTTAAGCCATGTTAGGGAATTAAAATGGAGGAAGTCTTGTTCAGGCTTCAGAAGCAGGAAATCAGGCCTCTGACCTGCTTCTGACCTGCCTGGATTCCATGTTTGCCGGCAAGCACAACAAGTCAGGTGGCACTTTAGATAAGATCGGAAGTTGGTCTCAGAATTTTCTTGAGCCCTTGAGGGTCTGGCTAACCCCCCAGGGTCTAAGAAGTCTTGTGACCTTTTCCCACTGGGGACTCCAGATTATTGTTAATAAGGGACCTACCAGCGTTGTTCAGTCTGGATATTGGTCAACATAATTTGGCGATGTATGTGCTGTTACTTTTCTCTATTGTTTCTATTTCTCTTCTTTTAATGACTGTATATTGAAATTAAAATGAATAATCCTCTATTAAATATTGAAATTTTTTATTGTGTGTGATGAATGTTTCTTTTGTTAATAAATCCCTCAAAACTAAAATGAAAGCAAAACTTTCAGCAAAACAAGCCACCCAGTTGGGGTAATTTGTAACAACAGCTCTTCAGAAACTGATACAGTGAGAGAGCTGGGGTTTGTACACAAGGTTTTCTAAGTCCTGTGTTCTGAATAGGAGTGCAAGGGTATTCTTCCCTGTTCCTGAGAGAGTGCTGGTGAGGGGATTAGTAAAAATTCAGTTCCCTGGGACCTCGTTAGCTTGTGGTTGTTAAGGGATGGAGGGGTATGCTGGCTGTTCTCTGTCCCTTCCAGTCTCCCTCCTTGCTGTTCTCCAACCTTCCCTATGTCCTGGAGGCTGACGTCATGGCCAGCTTGACCCCACTGCCTTTGTTTTTTTATGGAGTTTGGCCCATGCTTGACTACTGGCAGGATGTTGAAAGGTAGCTCCCTTCCACGGGTCCAGCTTGTCAGTGGCTCTGCATCTTTCCTTAAGACCGTAGATCATATCTTGTGGCCTTTGGCAGCTCCAGCTCTGGCCTGTTGTTTGGTTCCCCTATTCCCTTTAAGGCTTCCAGGTATTCAACTGCTTTCCCTAAACAAACCCTAGAGTACTACTGGTTTTCTTACCAGTCTCTTACTGGCTTTCTTGATCCTGCCCACATCCTCATAAAAGACCCATTCTTAAAACTTCCTTTAGCCTCGCCTTTTGAGGGGATCATGTGTTTCCTACCCAGATCCTGACCAACATGGGGAGCCCCTGCTTAACCCCAGTTTCCTCAGCTCTTGTCTCCACCTGCTCATTTGGAACCACCTTAAGTGCTGTTCTTCCACGTGCCTTTGGGAGGTCATTTCTGCCCTGATGGAAGCCTTCTAGGGGTGCCAGCTACTCGGGCACTCTGGCAAAGTTAAAGAAAATCCTGTCTCCCTCCTTGGTCACTCCCTCACAAAGGTCCCAAGCAGGCTGACTGGGTCTCAGGGCTCCCCACCTTCCATCCCCAGGAACTGGGCTAGGTGAAGATCTGGGCTAGGCGTAGATCTGGGCTAGGCAGGGAGGTATCTGAGAGACAAACCTCTTTTCCCACTAGAGCCTTGGAGGAATAAGAAAGATTCTATTACTCTGTCAGTCTCACAGAGCAGACCCCTCCTTTAAGCAAGACAGCTTTCTCCTCTGAGGCCTCTTATTTCTTAGGCAAACAGGCTCCTGGCAGGGTGTGCTATCCTATTGTCAGACATGCCCAGACAGACCTAATTCTACTTACTCTTGAGCTGGATACTTGTGTGGAAGGTTGAGAAGGTAGATTTGGGCTTAAGGGAGGAAGGGTTCCAATGCAACAAGTTTTAACCCAATATTCTAGGCAAGAAACCACTAAATGTATTTGCATTGGAGAGAGATTGAGGTCAAATATTGGGAAGAGTCTAGTGTGTTGTCATCTCAGTGTCTGTGCTCTTGTGCTCCCTCTAGCTGAAATATCTCACCTGAGAGGATCCCTTTGGGAACTCGCCACCATCACACCTTGTTTTATTCTCAGCAGAGCATTTCTTATTCTCTGAAATCACAGCTGTTTTTGTCTTTCTTCACCCATTCCATGAGGGCAGGATGCTATCTTTCTTAGTCAATGCTGTGCTCCCAGGGCCCGGCTCATAGTAGACAATCAATATGTGTTGAATTTGTTGAGTGAATAAATGTGTTTGACCCAATGAATGAATTTAGATGAGGAAGACTGGAGCGATCAAGGGACTTGGTTACCTGCTAAGGGTACATCAAGTTGGGACTAGAACCAGGCTACATAACCATATCTGCTACATCTAAGGGAGAAACAGGAGTGGGGGATGGGTTTGCAGGAAGGATGAGGAGAGCCCCATCTAGGCGATGGGCTGGTGGCAGTGAGCTGTAAAAGGACAGAACGGGACTTCCCTGGCAGTTCAGTGGTTAAGACTCTGCACTCCACCGAAGGGGGCACAGATTCAATCCTCAGCTGGGGAACTAAGGTCTCATATGCCATGCGGGGCGGGCGGTCAAAAAATAAAAGGCTGGGAAGGAGGGGATCTCTGGGAAGGTATTATGATGTACTGGCCAGAAGTGAGGTGGAAGAAGAGACAAGATCGAGGTAGGGAAAATGAAAATGAACTGGGTGTCTACTCGGTGCCTGGCGATGTACCAGGTATGGTACCCATGTGATCTAATTTACAATCCGTGGCATAGGTATCATGGTTGTTGTTGCTCAGTCACTAACTTGTGTCTGACTCTTTGTGACCCAGGCTTTCCTGTCCTTCACTATCTCCTGGAATTTGCTCAAACTCGTTTCCACCGAGTCAGTGATGCTATCTAACCATCTCTTTCTCTGCTGCCCCCTTCTCCTTCTGCCCTCTGTCTTTACCAGGATCAGGGTCTTTTCCAATGAGTCAGTTCTTTGCATCAGGTGACCAAAGTATTGGAGTTTTAGCTTCAGCATCAGTCCTTCTAACGAATATTTAATAGGTATCATTACCCCTATTTAAGGGAAATGGAGATGCAAGAGTTCAAATAAATTACCCCCTTTTTACCCACTTATCAAGTATCTGATGCCTAAGTTTGCCCTTGTCCTGCCCTCTGCATGGCCCCTTTGAACTTAAGATGAAACCTGAGAGTTTTCCTTCAGGATGTCTCTGTGCCTGCAGTTCACAGTCAGTTGGAAGAGGGCAACAAGAAATGAGTGTTTATTCAGGAAAGGAGAGGGTGGGGCATAGGTATGAGGCTGTCATTTGCTTCAGAGGAGAAACTGAGGCACAATAAAGCAGGCAGGGGCTTCTTCTGATAAAGGGAGAGCAGTTAGAAGTGGGAAGAGTGGAGAGAGATGGAAGCTCCACTGGAGGGTCTTCTGCTGCAAGGCGCTCTGGAGGGGCAGCCCAGGGACAGCAGACCTGGCAGAGCAGAAGGCCCTGGAGCCAGAGATGACATAGATCCCCTTTTCTGGATTCCAACCTAGGGATGAGTAGGAGTGGAGGTGTGGCACAGGAGGGGCTGAATCCAGACCAGGGCACTGGGTGTGGGCCCCTCTCCCCTGCCCCTTCCTTGCAGTGGGGGTGCCCCTGGCTCTTTACCTGTACAGAAATGTGCCATGTCCCCTGAGTCCAGACATCCCATGGCAGGCCTAACGCCCACTGCCCTTTGTCCCCATAGGTACGCTCACGCCTGTCAGACAGAGGCTCTGGGTTTGGGGTTGGAAAAGGAAGTTCCAGGAGGCCCAGGATGCAGACTCTGCCCTCCACAGAGCCGGCTTCTGTTCAGGCCACGGGGCTGCAAAGGTGTTCTTTGTGTCCGGAATGCCTCCAGAGAGGGATGTTGGCGGCAGCCCCCCAGTCCAGGGCTGGTCCCGGACCACCGAGGCCTAGCAGCTGCCTGGCTGCAGGTCAGGGGATGAGGGAACCCTCGGAGGTTGTCAGCAACCAGACCCTCACTCCCATCCTAAAGCTTCCCCTCTCGGCTTAGCTCAAACTTGCTCAGAAAGGCTTTCATAAACAGCGCAAGTCTGAAAACTCCCGAAAACTCGGGCGCTCTCCCCGCCCCTCCAGCCCTGGGGGCTTCAGGAGGGTCTGGGCTGCCTGCCAGCCCCAGGCTGTCCCCAGACTTAGGGGAGGGGGGGTGCGGAGGCGGCGCTTTCACCCTCTCCTTCCTGCTCGGTCTCCGGCCCGGAGTTTTCCTCAGGCCCCAGCCTCCCAGGCTCCCCACCCTGCTCTCCTTTAACCCTTTCCTGCGAGGGAAGGAGGGGCGCGGCTCTCGGTTCTCTAGGGAGGCCCAGGAGGCGGCAGGGCTGGCCGGAGGAACGCAGAGAAAGGCCGGGTCCCCGAAACCAAGCCCCCTCTCCCCCACCGGGGTGCCCTTCCTTCCTCCCCCTCCCGCTGGGGAAAGGGGAATGTGGAAGGAAATTCACTTTGATCCCCGGATTCTGGCTCTGGGCCCAAGACTTGAGTGGAAGGCAGAGGTTTTCAGGACCCCCGCCCCCGCCCTTCCCTCCCCGCCTTCCCCCGCCCCGCCGCCTGCCTCCGCGCCCCTTTAAGCTCCCGGGCAGACGCAGCTAAAGTTCATCCTGGAGGGGCTGGCGCGGCGGTGAAGCGGGGGAGGCTGGGGGCGGAGGGAAGGGCGGCGGGAGCCCGATCGGTCCCACCCCGTTGCAACCCCTGGCAGGAAGAGATTGTCGCGGGAGCCGCCGCCGAAAGGCTCGGAGCTCCGGGGGAAGGGCGCCCGAGCCGCGGCGGGTGGGTGCGCGAGCCGGGGGTGGGGGCTGTGTGTCGGGGGGACCCAGGCCGAGGCGGGGGCGCGCCGCCCGGAGGAGGGGGCGTGGCCTAGGCGCCTCCGGCCCGGGGACGCCGGTGACACTGTCGGCTCCTTCTTCCAGGGGCGGGCGGGGCAGCCATGCTCCTGTCCGGGGGCGACCCTCCGGCGCAGGAGTGGTTCATGGTGCAGACCAAGTCGAAGCCCCGGGTGCAGCGGCAGCGGCTGCAAGTGCAGCGCATCTTCAGGGTCAAGCTGAACGCCTTCCAGAGCCGCCCGGACACCCCCTACTTCTGGCTGCAGCTCGAGGGACCCAGGGAGAACATGGGCAAAGCCAAGGTAAACAGCGTCTGGCCTCCTCTATCACTTCCAGCCAGACCTTTCTCCCGCCCTTCGCCCGCCTTCCCTCCCCCTCCTCCCTCCCCCCTCCCAACCCGGGGAGACAGGGGTCCCCAGAGGCGCCCCGACCTGGACCGGGCAGTGTGGCGGGCAGGTACTGGGCCATGCCCTGCCTCTCCACATCTGCAGCCTTGGGTCCTTCCCTCTGGTTCCTTCTTTCTTTTCTGCCCCACCCCTCTGTTGCGTGTCACTTCGGTCCCTCAAGTGTGTTGAGAAAGGCTCTGCGTCGTGTGTCCCCCCAGGAGCCTTCCCTGGCCAGAGGCCCGCGTTTACAGACTATTCCTCCATCAGGGGAGCAACTTAAGGTCTGGTATTTCTGTAGTCTGTGCAGCATACCTCTTTGTTCTCCACCCAAAGGCTGGAAGGCCCAGGTCTTTCTGCTTTCTTGTAAGTCTCCTTAAATCCTGGGCTGCGCCTCGGAGCCTGAGTGCTGGGACTGGAGGGGCCATTAGAGACTCCGCTAGAGAAATGCTGGCATTTTACAGATGAGGTACTGGGGACTGGAGAGCATCAGGGGCCTCCTGGAACACTTCGGGTCGGGTAGGTGGGGGTGGCAGGGGCTCTGGGCTCAAGCGCCCCGCACTCTTGATGCCCTAGGCGGCCTCTTGCAGGGGCTCAGGGGCAGCTGCTCTGGAAGGCAGCAGGCTTTGGGGATGGGTGGGAATCCTCTGGGAGGAGGGCTGTGGGCTTCAGATGAAAGGGCCTGCTGTGTGGGGTTGGATGCTGGGCAGGCCAGGTCACCGTGTGCCTTTCTTGCGTTGGCTCTAGCTTCTCTCCCCTGCTTCTCCTCCACTTGGGCCTCTCAGGTTCCCTCTGACCCCCAGTCATGGCCAAGGTCTCCCTCTTCGCCCAGATTCCCTTATCTTATCTTTTCCCGGTAGGAATACTGCAGCCTCCCTCAGCCCCAGACCACCCTTCTCCTCCATGCACCCCACCCCACCCCACCCCAACACACTCCCCTTCCCCCGCTGGGTCTCTGCCAGTATCCTAATTGGTCAAGGCCATGGGTGGGGGAGGCCCAGAACACGCTGGCCAGTGGACAGGCAGGCTAGAAAGTTCCTGCCTCAGCCCCTCCGCTGAGCTGCTTCGTCAGCAGTTTCTTCACTTCTAACAGAGGTGCTGGGGGAGGGGAGGGTGTCTGCCCACATAGCAGATGTGCAGGAGCCCTGGAGATGCAGACTTTTCAGTAGCTGGGATAGGTGGGTGAGCACAAGGAGCCTTTGGGTTGTTTGGGGGTCTTAATCTTTTTGTTAATTTGAAAGACACCCACTCACCCTTTTGTGAGACTGGGGGTGTCTAGCTGCCCTGACCCCTGCTTACATCCTTTATCAGCTTCTCCAGGCTCAGCTGCTCCTGCTCCCACTGCTGCCTCAGGGTCCCTGGGGTCACTGACTTTCCCTCACACCCCAGGCCCTGCTAGTGTAGCCAGTGGCTTTCTCCAATCCCCCCCACCCCGCCCCCATCCTTTCGTCTCTTTCCCACCTGTTTTCTCCTGGAGAAAAGCACAGTTTAAGATGGAAACAACATGAGGAGTTTTGGATAACTCCCTCCCTTATTGTAAAGAATGAGCAGAAAGAAGAGATGAGTAGGGCTTTGGAGCAGGAGGGCAGGGAACGTGGGGAGGGTGAGGTTTTTGTTCTAGAAGTAGGAGATCTGGGGTCAATTTGCTGTCACCAAGTTAACTACTGGGACAGACGGGTGTGGTGGAAAGAGCTGGAGATTGGGGTTTGCTACCTTCTAACTGGCTGACCTGGGTCAAATCATTGACCTTCTCTTGAGTTTATTTCCTCATCTATAAAACAAAGTACTAATACTCACTTCATGGAACAGTTGTCAAGAGTCAGCTGAAATAATGCACGCTTATTTTTGCAAATGTGGAGAGCTACAGGGTAGAGATGTCAGTAAATGTTGTGGTTAGCTAGCCGTATAACTTTGAATGAGTTCTTTTCCCTCCCTGAGTCTGTCTCCTTGTTTGTGAAGTGAGAGGCTTGGATGAAATGCTTTCTAAGGTTCAGCGATCTGCTGCAGAAAAATTTCCCATGTATAAGGATGTCTTGAGCAGCAGATTGGTGGCTTAGTGGTAAAGAATCTGCCAGCAATTTGGAAGACCTGGGTTCAGTCCCTGGGTTGGGAAGATCCCCTGGAGGAGGAAATGGCAGTCCACCCCAGTATTCTTGCCTGGAAAATTCCATGGACAGAGGAACCTGGCGGGTTACAGTCCATGGGGTCACAAAGAGTTGGACATGACTGAGCACAGAAGAAGAAGGCTGTCTAGGGGTTTCCATGTAGGGGTGCTGTGGCTGACCCCAGTCCCAGCTGTAAGGACACAGAACCATGCACCTTGACAGTGATTTGATATACATAGCCAGCTGGCAGAGAGAGCTCAGTGAGACTGAAGCTTGTGGGATGGAGAAGGGGTGATGGATGTCCTGTCAGTGAGGGGAGAAGTGGTCAAGAAGGGTACGGGCTTCTTTGGAGAAGAACTTGGGTGTGTTTATTATATGCACTGGTTTTCGAAGAAATCTCCGTAGAACTCGAAAGTACCTTTAAGTAGTTTTCTTGTGGTGGGATTTAAAAAATAATGAAAGCATTGCTGGAAATCACATTCCTAGACAGCAAAAACAAGCCCTGGGGAGGCGTGGCCTTTCTGAGGTGAAATCAGCAAGTAGAAAGGAGAGGTTTTAGGTAATGATCCCAGTCTCTCAGCGACAAGCCCTGCTCAGCTCTTCTGTCCTTCTTGACAACGGTGTGAAGAAGGGTCGGATGCTGAGAGGGCAGGGGACAGTTCGCGGCTCCTCTTTTTGGAGACGATGGAATGAGGTGATGGGGAGCTCGAGGCTGAGATGGGGAGCCGAGGGACAGGGTGTGTTCTGCTGACTCTGGACTTGGCTGTCAGGTACGGGTTGGCTTGTTCCTGTCCCACAGTGACTGTGAGCCATGAAAGCTGGTGGTGGCCAGGGGTGTGCTGAACCTGGCTCCTGCTGACCCATTGTTGAAAAGTCTTGAAAGTTTTTGAGCCAGCGGAGTCCTATTGACAGTTTGAAGTCAGCCAGGATGGGAGTAGTTACATCACGGAAGTTGGAAAATGCTACAGATCAGGACTGCCCTCCCCACAACTGGCTGCCCACAACTTACCAGCATGCGTTAATTGTGTTGTGAGCACCTGATCCTTCTCCTTTAATTATTTGTTTTTATTTATTTTTTAAAAAAGATGCTTGCACATATATTTAGCTCTCTCCCTCTCGAGCTTCCCTCCCACGTCCTTCCCATTCAATCTTTCTGGGTCATCACAGAGCACAGAGCTAAGCTTCCTGTGTTCTATGGTAACTTCCCACTGGCTGGCTATTTTACACATGGTAGTGTATATACGTCAGTGTACTCTCTCAGTTCCTCCCACTCTGCATATGTGTAGCCGATTCATGTTTTGTACATCAGAAACGACATTGTAAAGCAATTATACTCTCATTTTAAAAAGATGCTTATTTACATTTATTTTTATTTAGTTTTTGCAGCATGCGGGATCTTAGTTCCCTGGCGAGGGATCAAAGATCCCCTGGAGAAGGGATAAGCTACCCATTCCAGTATTCTTGGGCTTCCTTGTGGCTTAGTTGGTAAAAAAATCTACCTACAATGCAAAAGACCTGGGTTTGATCCCCAGGTTGGGAAGATCCCCTGGAGAATGGAGAGTCTACCCTCTTGTAATGGAAGCAAGGATTCTTAACCACTGAACTGCCAGGGAATTCCCTCTTTTATTTTGAACTTAATTTTTCTTTATCAAAATAATACCTAGATTAAAAGTCCAGCAGATTTTTAAAAGTCCACAGGATAATGCAGTGATTCCCTGTCTTGTCCTGCCAACTCCCTCTTCTGTGCTTTTCCTTGTGGAAAATATCTGTTCTGGCATTTATACATCTCCACATTCCTAAAAAATACGTAGATCCTGTATCTTTGGATTAATTTTAGATACCTTTTTACTTCCTATTATTGTAGGTGGGGCTTCCCTGATAGCTCAGTTGGTAAAGAATCTGCCTGCAATGCAGAGACCCTGGTTTGATTCCTGGGTGGGGAAGATCCCCTGGAGAAAGGATAGGCTATCCATTCCAGTATTCTTGGGCTTCCTTGTGGCTCAGTTGGTAAAAAATCTACCTATAATGCAAGAGACCTGGGTTCGATCCCCAGGTTGGGAAGATCCCCTGGAGAAGGGAAAGCCTACCCACTCCAGTATTCTGGCCTGGAGAATTCCATGGACTGTATAGTCCGTGGATCGCAAAGAGTCGGACACGACTGAGCGACTTTCATTATAGGTGAGGATTTAGCTCCTTTATATTGCCATCCCTTTTTTCTTCCCAATATAGCTACATTTCATTTTCTGTTAAATCTGTATTTATTATTTGCAACATTATGCCCATCCAAATATCACTCACATCTAAACATTGAAGTGTACTCTAATTAGGTTTTCTATCCTACTTTTCAATTTTTCTGAGGTAAAGAGCTCAACACCTTTCCTGTTTGTTTGTTTTCCTTTGTACCGATTGCTAATTCTTATAACTTTCAGTAGCTTCTCACTATAATTTTCTGCAAGGATAAGATTTTGATTCAAGGTGGCCTGTTATAGATTTTTTCCTGGGGGTGTCCTTCTTTCTGTCTGGTCAGGCTTGCCTGGCTATCATCCTGAGACTCCTGTTTGCTGTCATTCTTGGCATCCTCTTGCCCTTTTTCTTTGTTAAACGCCGTGTTTCCTGAACGCTGTGTCTTTGTCTTGGGTTGGTGGGGCACGTCTGTCAGTAGCGTCATTAAGTTAAAAAGATGGTGCTGTGCTAAAGATCATGCTGATAACTTAGGTCAACCTTCCTGTTTCTTGAATTCCACTCTTCAACCTGAATTAGTTGTCCTCTGTGCCTCCCAGAACAATGCTTGATACATATTAGATGCTCAGTAATGATTTCTTGAATGGATGAATACATTCTGAAATTTCTCTCCACAGTCATTCTGGAGATTGTCTTTGCTTTTTCGCTAAGTTGGGTCTCCTTTCTTGGTTTTTCCGTTCTTGATTTGCTGGAAAATGCTCTTCAGTAGCGTCCTGAGAAAGGCTTTAGAGGAAATAAATTCTTGGGGTTGCATATCTGTGCATCTTCATTGCATATCTGAAGGTCACTTGATTGACAGTTTGGCTGGTATTGAATTATACATGGAAGATTATTTTCCTTCAGAAGTGAGAAGGCATTAATCTATTGACTTCTTGCTTTGGGGACATCTGAAGCTATTCTTGGTCCCTGATCCTTTGATGTGAAGTGTTTTTTTCTCTCTGGAAGTTTGTAGTTTCCCTCACTCTTCTGAGATGCCCCAGAGAGACCCTTTTGTGTGGGTATCTGTCTTCATCCATTGTTGGTTACTGTGGCTGAATCTCTGAAAGAGAAGAAGGAGTTTCTCTGCACTCATTGCTCACTGTAGACCTCACTGTTGGCCTTCCTCTCTCCCTCCATGATTTTGTGTGGTACACACACTCTCAAGTACACTGATCAACTTCTGCAGAACAAACTTCAGTGGGTAGGGTGGTACTTGCTCAGCCTTTGTGCAGTGGGGTAGGTGGGCTCCCAGATCTAACTGCTCCTCAAACAACTTTATCTTAGTCCACTTTTTATTTAATTTTTTTTTTAATTTACTTGGCTTCACTGGTTCTTAGTTGCAGCTTGTGGGATCATCAGTCTTTAGTTGTGGTACGTGAACTTTTAGTTGCAGCACGTGGGATCTAGTTCCCTGACCAGGGATTGAACCCAGGCCACCTGCATTTGGAGCATGGAGTCTTAGCCACTAGACCATCAGGGAAGTCCCCTGAGTCCACTCTTTAAAAAATGTTCTCCTTTAAAAAAAAAAAAAAAGAAAAGAAAATGTTCTCCTTCACTCCTAATTCTGGAGTTTTTTGGTGCTGCCATTTTTATTTATTTATTTATTTTTTAGCTTTTTGAGTATTCTGCAGTGTAATTTGGTGTGCTTCTGGAAAGCAGACAATGAATGGCATCTGACTGATGAGAAAGAAGAATCCTAAGTCAGGACTGATAAAGTATACAGCAGTAGTAAGCTGTCTGGTGGTATTATTTTTATTTAACTGACACATTGACCGATGACTCACAGGACACTGGGCAATATATTTTAACAAATACACAACATTTTTCTGTGTGTACTTTGTCCCTGCATCTTCTCTACTTCTTCTCCTCTTGGAGAAAAAGGTCTGGGTTGGCTTAAAGCAGGAAATTTGCTCCCGATATTTTCTGGATGTAAATGCCTTTTTCTTTATCTGTTTTTTCTCTAACTCGCCATTGGCTTCCTTAGTGACTCCATGGTAAAGAATCCGCCTGCCAGTGCAAAAGATGCAAGAGACTCGGGTTCTATCCCTGGGTCAGGGAGATCCCCTAGAGTAGGAAATCACAACCCATTCTAGTATTCTTGTCTGGAAAATTCCATGGACAGAGGAGCCTGATGGGCTACAGTCCATGGGGTCGCAAAGAGTTGGGCATGACTGAATGACTGAGAACACACACATATATATAGACAGCATCATGGTTAAGACCTCAGACTTTGGAGTCAGAATGCCTGAGTGTCCCAGCCTCTGTCTTTGTGACCTCAGACATATGTCCTTTCTTGCTCACCTAAAACGGGGAGGATAGTGATTTCCATATAG
This sequence comes from Muntiacus reevesi, assembly GCF_963930625.1. Lineage (NCBI taxonomy): Eukaryota > Metazoa > Chordata > Mammalia > Artiodactyla > Cervidae > Muntiacus > Muntiacus reevesi. The sequence goes on along the minus strand of NC_089255.1, from coordinate 20,293,386 downwards.
GTCTGAGAGAGGAATCAACGAGTTAATGTATGTAAAGAGCCTGGCACCTAGCAAGTACTCAATAAATATCAGTTCAGATTTATTATTTTGAAAATTACCTCATTTCCAATATATATTTAAATTTTATTTATTTATTTCTTTATTAGCTGTGCTATGTGCAGGCTGTTCTCTAGTTGTGGTGAGTGGGGGCTAATCTCTGTTTGCAGTGCATGGGCTTCTCGTTGCAGTAGCTTCTCTTGTTCACAGGAGAACAAGGTGGCTCTAGGTGTGCCAGCTTCAGTAGTTGCAGCCCCTGGTCTCTAAAGCACCAGCTCAGTCGTTGTGGCACATGGGCTTAGTTGATCCATGGCATGTGGGATCTTCCCATGGCCTGGGCCACGTGGAAGAAGTAAGCTCAGACCTGAGCAACCCCGATCACCCACCACCTAGCAAGGGTGAACCTGACCAGGTGGGATAACTCTTATAGGTCTGAATACCGTGAACCCCATGTGGTCTTGGGGATGGCTGTTGGAGATCCAAAATGGAGATTTGCTGCTTATGGATCTGTCAGGGGGAGACAGTGCGAGGGATGATTATCAATGACACAGGGGTGAGGAGGGGCTTGAGGATGAATGCAGTCGTCAGGGTTGGCTGATTAAGAGGGAATTCCCATGGTTCCTCGGAGCTCATGGGGTCATGCTGGTGGAACTCAGTCAGAGAGTGGAAGAACCCAACCTTTTCCATCCCAATGCCCTCTAAAGACTGAGTGTGTGAGCCCTGGAAACATGAGGACCTGGTGCCCAGACAGCCAGAGGCCTCCCTTCCGGCTCAACCATTGTGTATATCTGTGGGGATCCCTTGGATACCAGACCAGGGACTTATCTTCTCCTCTGTCCCCTCTGAGCAACAGAGTTACCATGGTTACAGTTACAGGTTGTGCCAGAGACCTTCTGCAGGGGGATTAATGAGAATCTCACAGGATTACCCCATAGTCACTTGTAGTCAACCCGAGGAGGTGGAAAGAGCTCTGGTTTCAGAGTCAGACAGATGCAGCTGTGGTCTTCACCCAGTCGTCCGCTGACTGTGTGTCCCTGGGTCAGCGATATGGCCTTTCTGAGCCTGCAAAATGGGAATAGTCTGTACCAGGCTCAAGCGAAGCACTTCCTTTGTGTTAACTCACTGAAACTTCCTGATAGCCTAATAAGGGGGGAAACCATTATCCCCATTTTACAGATGAGGAAACCTAGGCACAGGGAGAGTTAATAACTTGGAGGGTACTCAATCATGTGCCATCTCCCTCCCCTCAGCTATTGCACAATTCTAGAATGCCAAGGTAGGACTGTCCCTTGGGAGTGTCTCATTTAATCCAGCTTTTTACAGGTAAGGAGTCTGAGCCCCTGAGAAGGTGATAAATTTTTCACAGTAACCCTAACGTATTGAGGGCAGGCTGGAACTAGAACCAGAACCCTTGACTCCAAGCGCAGGTACTCCCCTCCCGCATCTGTCAAAGCTCCCTGGGAAGAGAGGAGAGTGTGAGAAGGCAGGACCAGGGAGAGAGAGGGCTGGACCCTGGGCAGGAGTTGGGGGCAGGGATGGGTCATTTGGCTCATGGCGAGCAGGGGGAGCCCACGTGCTTAGTGAGGGGAGTGAGCCCCGGTGACAGGCCCCTGACGGCTGGCTTCCTTCATGTCTCCCCACTGGCTGCAGGAGTACCTGAAGGGCCTGTGCAACCCGGAGCTATGGAAGGAGGTCCGCTACCCGGCGGCTCTGCACTGCGCCTTCCTCGGGGCCCAGGGCCTCTTCCTGGACTGCCTGTGCTGGAGCACCCTGGCCTACCTGGTGCCCGGCCCCCCGGGCTCCCTAATGGTGGGCGGGCTGACCGAGTCTTTCATCATGACCCAGAACTGGCTGGAGGAGCTGGTGGGGCGGCTGCGCTGGGGCCCGGCCCCTTTGCTCACTCCCCGCGGCATCTGGGAAGCCGAGGTGACCCGGGCGTTTGGGGCCCTGGTCTGGATCCGTGGTGACCAGTATGCCGGGGACCTGCTGCAGCTGCCCCCGGCGGTCCAGGAGCTGCTGCTGAGCCTGGTGCGGGATGCCGCAGGCAAGGAGGACATCATCCAGTGGCTCAGCCGTATCGGCACCTCCGACTCTCATTCAGACCCTGAGCTCCTGATCTGCCCAACCCACCAGCAAAAGGAAGGTCCAACCATGGCGGCCGTGGGAGATGGTCCTGGCCCCTTTCTGGAGATGGGGAGCCCAGAAAATTCAAAGAGATTAACCAGCCTGGGAGCCACAGGGGCCCTAATCTCAGGTACCCCAGGCTCGAACACCCAGCAGGAGACAGCAAACCAGCTGGTCCGGTAAGTTCTGGAGAATCAGTTTGGCTTCTCTCCTGTTTCTGCACCCCAACCCCAGGGAAAGAGTTTGGGACCTAACTCACCTTCCCACCTTTCCAACAAATTCGGGTTTCCTCTAGGGTCACTTCCAACAACCAAGGTGGTATGGACTGTGCTCGCGAGGAAGGGTCAGTGCAAGCCGGCAGCAGCCAGGACCCCGTGGATCACACCCAAGCCTCGTCCCAGCAGAGGCAGGTCCGGAGAGGGGAAGACAAGCTCCCGCTCCAGCCTCCAGTATCGGCCCTGAGTGTGTGCTCACCCTGGAAGGCCTGGACCCCAGGGCCAACCTTTGCACCCCTGTGGCCAGGGGCTATTGCTGCTACCTTCTGGAGGATCAATGAACTGCATTCTCTTCACCTGGCCTGGCTCCTGTCCCAGGCATGCTTTAGTTTCCCTTTCTGGCAGAGGCCACTGGGCCCCATTCAGTTCAAGCTGCCAGGGCAGAATCCTTTGCCCTTAAACCTGGGATGGAAACAGAAGGAGCTGGTTCCTCTGCCCAGTGTGGAAAGCTCAGATTGTACACCAGACGGCGGGCCGGGAGGAGAGGCAGCCCTACAGAACTGCCCAAGGCCGGAGACCCCTAAAAACGTCATGAGTTTACTGGTGGTCTCAGGAGGCTCAGGGGTAAAGGATAAGTCCATCCCAGGACTTCCACAGATAGGGCCACCTTTGCCCTCTACACCCCAGCTCCAAGCCAGAAGTGAGCTGGGGAATCAAGAAAGTATGCCCTGGGATTGTAAGGGGCCAGAAGAGGAGCCCGTCCCAGTTCCGCCCTCTGGGCAAGGCATGCCTGCTGCTCCAGGGGGGCTGACAGCTCCCTCGGGACCTGACTCTAAGACAGTGCCTGAAACTCTCAAAGTGCCCGTGGCTGCCGCAATGCCCACCGCTCAAACCCCACCCACAAGTCCAGTGCTGCCTGCAGCCCCCAAAGTGCCTGAAACCCAGATGACGGCGGCAGTCCCTGAGGAACGTGCAGTCCCCAAAGTGCCTTCAGCTCCAGCAAAGCCAGCAGCTCAAGTGGGGCCCACAGCACAAAAGGCAGTTGTGGGTGAAGCAGTGCCCGCGGCTCCCCAAACTCCCACAGCTCAGAAAAGGCAGGCAGCAAAAACATCGCCTGCAGGTCCCCAGACATCCAGAGCCCAGTCTGGGCCTGCCCCTAAAACCGGACCTGCAGCTCCCAAAGCCCCTGCCGCCCCCCAGACTTCCAGAACTCCGAAAACGCCGGCAGCTCAGAAGGCGCCCACAGGTCCGGGGTCCACCCTGGATGCAGGCAAACCCACTAGTGAGGGCCAGCCTCCGTCCAGGGGCAGTGCTTCCTTCCTGAAGGGCCAGGGGCAGGCTGGAAGTCAGGGGCCATCGTGCAGTGGCACTTCGACTCCCAGTGGCAAGCGCCAGCCTCAGGTGGAGGGGCTCCTGGGGGCTTGGGAGGGGACCCCAAGGCAGCCGACTCGCCACCCACAGGCCAGCAACACAGTGACCAGCTTCCAGAGGTACCACGAGGCCCTGAATACACCCTTCGAGCTGGACCTGTCAGAAGAACCCGGGAACCCGGAGTTGCGGCGGGTGGTCATTGACGGCAGCAGCGTGGCCATGGTGTGAGTATGCATGGGCCTGGGGTGGACTGGGCCTGCCGGCAGCTCAGGCAGGGCATCCCTGGGGTGATAGACTGCGGGCTTCCTTTCTCGATCTCTGTATACGGGTGACATGGGGTTCAAGTGGGGGAAAGAGGGGAGGGAAAGGCACACGTTGAGCAGCTACCGCATGCTGGGTGGTGCTTGCGGAATCGCAATAGCAGCCTTCCAAGGTGGATTTCTGGTCTCCTTCCTTGATAGAGGCAGAAACAGGCTCAGAGAAGTGATGGATCTTGCCCAAGCTCCCAGAGCCTGTAAGGGACCCCGCCGGCCTTTGGGTTCAGATCTGCCCAGGCCCACAATCTTTCCCTTTCAGCCTGCCTCACTCACATAGCAGGGGGCCGTAAACCCTAGTTTTCAAATCTTCAGCCCAACCCTGAAGGCCCAGCACTGATCTCCGTGAAGATTCTCCTAACCGTGCCAACCTGTAGAGACCAGCTCCCTGCACAGCACTTCCTGCCGTATATATATGTCAGCATAAATACGTGCAAGGTGTCTTCATGTGCCCATGTCATAGAATAGTTATTATCTGTGCTGAGAACATTGCCAGCACACAGTCGTGGTCAGCAAATGTTTGTTTGCTTCCAGCCCTAAACTGAGCTCTTTGGTTGTAGAGGCTGCCCTCTTCCTTTTGCCCTGGAGGCCCCTACACACACACACACACACACACACACACACACACACACACACACACACACGCACGAGCAGGTGAGTGGACCCAGTAGGTGGTAACTGTTTGATGAGGGAGGGACGGGGGAGGGCACTGTTGGTGCTGATGCTGGTGCCTTGGCATTTCTGATGCCCTGTGCTGTCCCGGGCTGGCTCTGGAGGAGGGGTGGAGAGGCCGGGCCATTCCTAGGGCAGAAAATTGCTCGCTCACTGGTACCCCTGACCCCTAACCCCACCTCCAGGCACGGTCTCCAGCACTTCTTCTCCTGCCGGGGCATTGCCATGGCGGTGCAGTATTTCTGGAACCGGGGACACCGAGAGGTCACCGTGTTTATACCCACCTGGCAGCTGAAGAAGAATCGGAGGGTGAGAGGTGAGCTGTCCCCTGCCCCCCAGCCCTTCCAGTGTCAGCACGCCTTCCTTCTTGCCTTTCTGTTCCCATCAGAGCCTTTTCCTCTTAGCGCTTCCTCTGACCATTGCTTCTGCCTCTTCTGCCTTTCATCTCCAGAGAGCCACTTTCTGACAAAGCTACACTCCCTCAAGATGCTTTCAATCACCCCCTCCCAGCTCGAGAACGGCAAGAAGATCACCACCTACGACTACAGGTGTGTGGCTTTGCAGGCCTTCTCTTGTGGGGCCCCGGGCTTGGGCTGCACTGATGTGGGAGGCGGAGTCTTGCTTCATCTGCTCTGGGGAGATGGAGGCCGACATGTCAGAGGGTCATGTGAGAGAGGGAAGTATGGCGCACCGGCCCTCTGTAGGCAGAGGGGAGGAACACAGAGAGGAAATGGCTCCAAGGTGGTTCTACTCAAGTCCAGGGACTGTTCCTGAATTTGGGACTCGGCAATCCCATTTCTCTGAGTTAATAGGCTTTCCTCCCCCATCAACTATGGGCTGAAACCCTCGACTGTCTTTGGATGGGACTAGCCCAAGTGACTCCTGGTGCTTCAAGCAAGCTGCTTCCCCCAGCTGCTGATTCGGGTGCCAGTTTGGGTTGAAGCTCAGGTTTTCTCAAGGAATTGCTGCAGTCTTTTCCTCCCACCACCCTGGATCTGGGAGGAGGTGTGTGTGTGGCTGGAGCCCTGGCTCTGAAAATGGAGTCAGACTGCCCCTGCCTCCTAGCTAAAGGCCGAATGACTCCCTATTTGTCAATCCTCGGTGCACACTCAACGTGACTGCACGTCCAGTGTGCACAGGGGAGCCTGTGATGCTGCCTCTGTTGGGGGCAGAGAAGGCCCTCCCAGCTCACTGGCCCTGGGCTGGAGTGGATGCCCAGCAGGCACAGGTCTTGGCTTCCCTTAGACACCTCCCATGCAGGGCAGGGAGAAGTTCTGTTCCTCCCTAAGACATGATATCCACTCAGCCTTCAGGTTTGGGTGGGCCAGCTCAAGCATCTTTCCTTCAATAACTGGTCCTCTGCATAAGGTCTTTAAGTGCCTTTTAAATTCAGGCCTGGGTTTGAGGGAAGACAGCTTTTCCGCGGGGCTTCCCAGGTGGCGCTAGTGGTAAAGAACCTGCCTGCCAGCACAGGAGACTTAAGAGACACAGGTTTGATCCCTGGCTCGGGAAGATCCCCTGGAGGAGAGCATGGCAATCCACTCCAGTATTATTGCCTGGGAGATCCCATGGACAGAGGAGCCTGGCTGGCCCCAGTCTATAGGTTTGCACAGTATCGGACAAGACAGGCGACTTAGCACGCACGGCTTTTCTGCAGAAGGGCCCTCTGCTGGGCACTTTTGGAATTGCATGGTCGGAGTTGCCAGAATGGCTCGCTGTGGCAAATGCTGAGAAGTAGGTAGCCTTTGCTTTCTTTCCTGGTCACAGCCCTCTTTCAAGAAGTGATCCGTGGAAAAATGGATTTGTTTACTCAGGTAGGTATTTTTACATGTGTATAGATGCATACATATGTATATAAGTGTGTCTTGGCATGTACATGAATGTTGTCAATTGGTAAAGAATAATCGTGGAGTATTGGGTATTAATATCTGCTGTGTAGCAGGCACTGAGCTAGACACTTAAGTGTATTGCTTCATTCAGTTTAATTCTCACAGCAATCGAGGGTAGGTACCTTATGTTTGATCGACAGGTATGGAAATTGAAGCAATAAAGAGGCATGTGTGGATGTGGACAAGGCGTGGTTTCTGTGTGTGTGTCTAAGCATGTGTATGTGAATGCCTGTGTAAAATAGGGGTCTTTGTTTGCATAGACAGTTGGGGGATGTGCATCTCAGGTTGCCTTTCCTGGGGCTCGTGGCCCTCCAGCTAACTGCATAGACGAGGGTGGGCTCTCAAGCCCTGGCTCCCTGACTATCAGGGGCAGTGTTTTCGTCCTACACTTCTCAACAGGAAGCTACAAATTTAGTTTCTCAGAGGACTGGGGAGGTGAGAGGCTGGGTACTGGGTCCATAGCGACTCCCCCTCTCCCCGCAGGTTCATGGTCAAGCTGGCAGAAGAGACAGATGGCATCATCGTCACCAATGAGCAGCTCCACGTCCTGATGAATAATTCCAAGAAACTGATGGTCAAAGACCGGTGAGGCGGCTTTCATGGGATTGGGCTGTTCCTTCCCCGTGGGTGCCAGACAGCCCCTGGCAGGGGAGTTGGAGGCAGGGAGAGGGGCCCTGGAGCGGTGCTCACCAGCACCTGCTGGGAGGATATATTGGTCTCAGTTCTTGTGGAGATGCCAGCTGGCAATAGGGTATGGGTGGGTCAAGGGCTCCATAGTGACCTTTCTTCCTCTGTCCCGGGCCCAGCCTGCTGCCCTTCACCTTTGCGGGGAATCTCTTCATGGTGCCGGATGACCCCCTGGGCCGTGATGGCCCCACCCTGGATGAGTTTCTGAAGAAGCCAAACAGGTAATGGGCTGGACCTCCCCAAGCCCCTGCCACCTCCCAGCTCCTCCTGGGACTGACTGGAAGCTTCCCCGTGGTGCTAGCCAACATTTGTTTTGTGCTTAATACTGAGCAGGGCGATTTGACTTTTTCAGGTTCTTTGTACTTCCACCCACACCTGCGCATCCATAAACTAATTACAGTATGGTTTTACAGTTTCACAATCTTGCACGCATGCTTTAGTACTGTACGTATCCTTCCCCAGCTGGCTTCTGTCCCGATTTTTTATTGTTTTTCCCAGGTGCGCACCATGTTAGTTCATGTGGCTGGCTTTAACGTCCATTCTCTATTCCGTTGCATGAGTGCCCGACAGGTTTACGGGGTGTCTGATGGGAGACCATTTGACAGTTTCCGTGTTATGCTGTGGGCACCCGTGCTGCGGTGAACCACCTTGTTCTTCTTTCGTTGCATGCAGGGGGAGCTGTGTCTGGAGTATATACCAAGAGGAATTTTTTCCATGTGTCTTTCCCCCTTTGACCCTCACAGCTTGAGTTAGACACATGTGATCTCTATCCTTGTTTTATAGACAAGGAATCTGAGACTCAAGTACTTGCCCCAGTTCACTGTGCTGATGCTGGCAGAACTGATGTGTAGTAACTCAGTTCCTCTTGCTTCTGCCCACTCTGAGCCTCCCAGTTCCCTGGGTCCAGCAGGGGACTGTGGTCAGCACCTTCTGGGCGGGGCACTGCTTCCTGGGGCAGGTCCCCCCGTTCCCCATTTTGAAGAAAAGCGCTGTGGCCAAGGTCTATGCGCTGTGCTCACCTAAGCCCCTTGGCAGGCCTCCTTCCCTCTCTTGAGCTCCCCTGGCTTGCTCACCCTAGAGTCTGGTTGGAAGGACCAGTCATTTAATTCTTATCAAACCGCTGGCTTAAAACTGCTTGGAAATGTCATTTGATCAATAAGATTTTGATTAAGTAAACCTTCAAAGCCCAGATGAATATCTGACGTTGCGGTTTAGTGGACCCTGGGCCTGGAGGAGGATCTGTGGGCAGGTTGTGCTGTGTGGGAGGCTGACCTGGCCTCAGGGGCACTCAGCCATTTAGTTTCACCACAGGTGGCTCTCAGGCAGGCTGGCCCCCACCTCCTCCAACAGACCCTTCTGCCCTGCTGTTTCCGTGTAGGTTGGACACCGACATTGGCAACTTCCTGAAGGTGTGGAAGACCCTTCCTCCCAGCTCGGCCAGCATCTCTGAGCTGAGGGATGACACGAGAGAGTCTGGCCCCCTGGAAAGTCTGCAGAATGTGGAAGAAGTCAGGGAGGAGGAGGAGGTGGAGGAGGAGGAGGAGAGAGAGGACGAGGAGCAGAGAGAGGAGCAGGAGATGCAGAAGCCGGCTGAGGAGGAGGAGGACCTGGACTCTTCGCTGATGTCCGTGTTCAGGGCTGAGTGCCCTTCCCTCTCAGAGGAAATCCTCAGGTGCCTCAGCCTCCACGACCCCCAGGACGAGGCCCTGGACATTGATCTCCAGCCGGCGGTGGCCTCTCCCTCGCTGGGCATCCCCTGGGATGGAAAGGCTCCCTGCCAGCAGGTTCTTGCCCAGCTGGCCCAGCTGACCATCCCCAGCAACTTCACCGCCCTCTCCTTCTTTATGGGGTTCACAGACTCCCACCGGGACGTCATCCCCGACTATGAAGCCCTTGTGGCGCCCTTGCACGGCCTCCTCAAGCAGAAGCCGGACTGGCGATGGGAGCTGGAGCACGAGAAGGCCTTCCTGGCCCTGAAGCGAGCCCTGGTGTCCGCTCTCTGCCTGTCCGTCCCCAACCCCCAGCTGCCCTTCCATCTGGAGGTGACGGTGAGCCAAGTGGCCCTGACGGCCGTTGTATACCAGGAGCACTCGGGGAGGAAGCACCCTGTAGCCTATACCTCAAAACCCCTCCTCCCCGACGAGGACAGTGAGGGCCCACAGTCAGGGGGAGACAGCCCCTACGCCGTGGCCTGGGCCCTCAAGCATTTCTCCCGCTACATTGGGGAGACCCCCGTGGTCCTGGACCTTTTCTACGCCTCCCGGACCTCTGTGGACCCTGAGGCTTGGGACAGCCGCAGGGTTGCCAAAGCGTGGTTGATCAGATGGGCCCTCTTGGTACAGGACAAGGGCAAGAGAGCGCTGGAACTGACCCTTCTCCAGGGCCTGCTGGGGAAAAACCGGCTGCTGACTCCCACGGCTTCCATGCCTCGGTTTTTCCAGCTTCTGCCTCCTTTTTCCGACCTGTCCACTTTTGTCTGCATCCACATGTCGGGGTACTGCTTTTATCGGGAGGATGAGTGGTGTGCTGGCTTCGGTCTCTATGTGCTGTCTCCCACCAGCCCCCCTGTCTCTCTCTCCTTCTCTTGCTCCCCTTACACCCCGACCTATGCCCACCTGGCGGCCGTGGCCTGTGGCCTGGAGCGTTTTGGCCAGTCCCACATGCCCGTGGTTTTCCTCACACACTGCAACTGGATCTTCAGCGTCCTCTGGGAGCTCCTGCCCCTTTGGAGGGCTCGGGGCTTCCTCTCCTCCGACGGGACCCCACTACCTCACCCAAGCCTGCTCTCCTACATCATAGACCTCACCTCTGGCCTCTCGTCCCTCCCGTTCATTTATCGAACCTCCTACCGGGGCTCCCTATTTGCTGTGACGGTGGATACCCTAGCCAAGGAGGGTGCCCAGGGGGGCGATCAGTGTTGGAATTTGCCAAACGACGTGCCAGCCCCCGTAGTGACTCCCCGTACCCTGTGCAAGCGGCCCGACTTGCTGGCGTTGCAGCAGAGCGACAGCACCTTGGCCGATATCATGGCCAAGCTGCAGGCCGGGCAGAAGGTATCCAACTCCTCACCCTTCAGTTCTGCCTTTAGCTCCCTCAGCCTCGACAAGGAGAGCGGCCTGCTTATGTTCAAGGGAGACAAGAGGCCCAGGGTCTGGGTGGTCCCGCGGCAGCTCCGGAGGGACCTGATTTTCGCTGTGCATGATGGCCCCATGGGGGCCCACCAGAGGCCCGAGGAGACCTATAGGAAGCTGCGGATGCTGGGGTGGTGGCCAGGGATGCAGGAGCACGTGAGACATTACTGCAGGAGCTGCTTGTTCTGCATCCCCCGGAGTCTCCTAGGCAGTGAGGTGAAGGTCATTGAGTCTCTGTGGCCCCTCAGGTCCACTGCCCCCTGGGCCAACCTGCAGATTGAGGTGGTGGGCCCGGTCACCGTCAGCGAGGAGGGCCACAAGCACGTGCTGATCGTGGCTGACCCCAACACCCGGTGGGTGGAGGCGTTCCCGCTGAAGCCTTACACGCACACGGCGGTGGCCCAGCTGCTGCTTCAGCATGTGTTCGCCAGGTGGGGCATTCCCGTGAGGCTGGAGGCTGCCCAGGGCCCCCAGTTTGCCCGCCACGTCCTGGTGAGCTGTGGGCTTGCCCTGGGAGTTCACGTGGCCTCCCCGAGCAGGGACCTCCAGTTCCCCTGCCTGACGAGCTCTGGGGCCTACTGGGAATTCAAGAGGGCCCTCAAGGAGTTCATCTTCTTGCATGGCAAGAAGTGGGCGGCTTGCCTGCCCTTGCTGCACCTGGCCTTCAGGGCCTCCTCCAGCCAGGCCTCGCCCTTCCGTATCCTGACAGGGGCCGAGGAGAGGCTGACCGAGCCCCTGTGGTGGGAGATGAGCAGTGCGAACATTGAAGGGCTCAAGATGGATTTATTCCTGCTACAGCTCACGAGGGAGCTGCTGGAGCTCCACTGGAGGGCGGCCGAGAAGACCAGTGAAAAGGCAGAGAACAGGCGTTTCAGGCGTGAGAGGCAGGAGAGGGAGTGGAACGTGGGGGACCAGGTCCTCGTGCTCTCCCTCCCCAGGAACGGCAGCAGTGCCAAGTGGGTGGGCCCCTTCTATGTCGGGGACCGGCTCAGCCCGTCCTTCTACAGGGTCTGGGGCTTCCCCACCCCGGAGAAGCTTGGCTGCATCTATCCTAGCAGTCTGATGAAGCCCTTTGCCAAGAGCGTCACCCCGCTGCCCTTCAAGGTCTTGGAGCAGTGAGCTGGAGCAGTGGGGGAGCCCCCTCCCAGGGTCCTGGGCTGCTGCTGCTAGGTCTCCCCCTGCCCCCAGGCACGCTCTCACAGCCTCCCCACCCCTACCCCCGGGACTCTTCACTGTGCCTTTTGTAGAGAAGTTACTTCACAAAGCTTTGCTGAACTGCCTTGAACTGGGGACCAGCGTCCCTATGAAACATCTCCCCAGTATGGGGTACTGGGAGAATCTGCTGAAGGCTATCGGATGTGGGCCTCTGGCAGTTCTACCCTGGGGAGCAGAGTTCCTTTCCCGAGGTAGGCCGGGTTCAATGTCTCTCCCCAAGTGAGAATGTACACACACATACACGCACAGCCCGGAATCTTACTCCTGGCTGTCCTTACCATGAAATGGTGTGGCTTTGGACCTCAGAATTGAAACCACATTCCCCTGTCAAACAGAAACCCTGGATATGGGCTCCTCCCCCGTCTGTCCATTTGGGGAACCTTTGCCCTTGAAGCCGTAACAGCTGAAACAAATCCATGCAGTCTAAGGAGAGGCGCCCATCCTCGGGCTCATGGACCGCCTTCTCAGGCCAGGCTAGGCCTGCCCATCGATCAAGGAAGGACTGGGAGTCCTGGGCCCCGAGGTTTAGAGCCTCAGGGGAGGCTAGGTGGGAGGATGCCAGCCAGGTGGGCTCGTCCTGCCCGTCGGCTCCGGAAGGGCAAGGGGGAGAGAGTCAGCCTACCTCATTTGACTCCAGCCAATGGAGACACTCCCTGACCCTGGCTTTAAGGACATGGACCCTACAGGAGTCAAGGATCTCGATGCCAAGTGTGGCATCTCTACCTGAAGAGCTGCTTTGACTAGACCAAGGGGCCCAGGCCTCTGTTTTGGGTTGGCGGGGGGTCACTGAAATGAGCAGTCTGGCACAGTGTGGTGCTGGCGTGGCTCTTCATTCCAGCCCCACCCCGAAACCCACAGCCCCCTCCTCCCATCACCCCGTGCGCTGCATCCCTGGACCCTACAGAGTATGGCTGCTTTGTCTGGGTTCTCCCATCCCGCCCCAGTCCCCTGGATTTGCCTTCTGTGTAGAGACAATCCTGGCGCCCCCCGCCAGCCCCCAGCCACTCTTTGCAGAGATCACTCACTGGGAGAGTGCGTCTCCCACAGGTGTGTGCCTTCACTCACCCTCTGGATTGCTGCTGTCGCCAACAGAGAGGGTTCGAGGTGAGGGCCAGCACTGTCACTCTGGCTGAGCCTCTGTGCAGTTTCATTTCTCCGAAGCTGAGCCGGTCTCCTTGCCTAGCTCATGTTGCCAAAACACTTGATATTGCTAGAGCCAGAGTAGTACTTGCCATCGAGTCCAATTTGCTTGTTTTACAGCCAAAGAAAGAGGCCCAGAAAGGGGAAGTGACTTGCCCAAAGTCATACAGAGTTGGTGGCTGAGCTGGGACCAGGATTAAGCTGCTTAGTTCACTGTTCACTGTAGGTGGGGGTTCAAGTGAGAGCGGCTCTTAAAATCCTGTACCCATCTTCCCTCCAACTCCCCATCTCCCAAATCTTGTAGACAAACTACTTAGGTGTTGCCCTTAAACCATTTCTAGCTGTTAATTCTGTCCAGGAAAGAATGATTGGGTGACAGCTGAGACACTGAAAGGTGGGGTTTTTAGCTGATACCTCTCTCCCCCTCCTCCTCCCCTGCATGGCCCCCTCTTCTTCCCTTCCTCGTCCTCCCTCTGATGGTCTGTTCAACCTCATTCTCCCTCCACAGTGCTGTACCCATTCCCCTGTTAACCACATTTATGATATACCTGCTTGTGACCTTTTTTTTTTTCCATTTGATTTGTCAATAAATGGATCACAATGGAGCTCATGTCCAGGTTTTTTGTTTGTTTTAACTTTAGACTCAATTATGGGCTTCCTGGTGGCTCAGATGGTAAAGAATCCACTTGCAATGCAGGAGACCTGGGTGGAAAAGATCCCCTGGAGAAGGAAATGGCAACCCACTCCAGTGTTCTTGCCTGGAAAATTCCACGGGCAGAGGAGCTTAGCGGGCTACAGTCCATGGGGCCACAAAGAGTCGGACACAGCTGAGCAGATGGGAATGAAGATGAATGAAGGCTGGTGTAAGAACGGCATCCATACTGAAACAACTTGGCTGTGTCAGAAACACAGTAGAACTAGGTTTGAATACTGACTCCATGGCTGCAACCTATGTGGTCTTCTCCTGAAGTCTTGGTCTCCTCATCTGTCTAGTGCAGGCTAACAATTTCTGAATTACGGGTGGTGCAAGGATCTTATGAAATAATCCATGCAAAGATTGGCTCCTGTGGTGCGGGGTATGGAGTAAGCCTTAATCACTGGGATGGACTGGGTGTTTGTGTCCCCTCAGATTTATAAGTTGAAATCTCAACCCTTAGTGAGATGGCATTAGGGTGTGGGGCTTTGAGGAGGAGGTAATAAGGTTTAGATAAGGTAATGAGGGTGGAGCCCCCAAGATGAGATTAGTGTTCTTGTAAGAAGAGAAATAAATTGGAGCTCCTCTCTCTACCACTTGAGGATACAAAGAGCAGATGGTCATCTGCAAGTGAGCAAGTGGGCTCTTATTAGACACCTGATTTGCCAGCCCCTTGATCTTGAACGCCCAGCTTCCAGAGCTGTGAAAACTGAATTTCTGTTGGTTTTGTTATAGCAGCCACAACAGACAAAAGCAATCACACAGCTCATATTTCTCTTCTTTCTGTCCTAGAACGCTGGCTGTTATTGCCCCTCAGGCTCAGAGACCTTCCTAACCCTGGCCAAGCTTCCACACTTCAGGTGTCTGCTTCTTGCTGCTCTTCTCACTTGTCCACTCAGCACTGGTGGGGGATCAAGAGACAGGAAGGAACCGTCCTTCCTGAGAACTCCCCAGCTCATATGATCATGGTCACTCAGTATTTATAGAGCATCTACTGTGTGCCAGGCCCTGTCTAGTGCGAAGTGAGTGGAGACAATGGGAGTGGCATGGTCTCTGCCCCTTTGGGGCCCACTGCCAGGTCAGGGAGGCATTTCAACAAGCAAATACAGTGCAGAGTGGTAAGGGAAGTAGCGTGGTGTAGGAGCCCAGAGCACAGGAGCCTGAAGCCTCCGCTCACACATGATCCAGAGGGGTCTTGTCTTCCCTGACCCCCTTCACTGAAAATAACGCATGTGCTCTTAGGACGGGGCAGCAAGAGAAAGGTTCATAACTCCTAAGAGGAAGTTGATCCAGAAGGGGCTTGGCAAAATCACTACTTTCTATTCAAGAAAACTTTAAGCAATACTCCTATTTTACACACATTGGCTTATGAGCCTCCTGTTGGTGAGATTTCCCTTCTTCGCTGTTGAACAATTTACAAGACTCTGATTTGAGATTCCCCCTATTTTTAGAGGAGCAAATAAAGAAGATGGTCCCACAGTTGACCACTGTGGACACTGCAGACCACTAGTCACTGCTTCTCTCCTTTATACCATCACAATTTCCTTTTCTCATTTGGGGCACTGGCAGCTGAGTTTCCCAAGTCTCAACCACAGAAATTACAAACCCAACAGACAGTCCCAGACATAAACAAAATATAGACAACATTCTATACTGTATCACATTAAAAAGTACTTAAATTACTAACATAACATTGTAAGTCAACTGAACTCCAATGAAAAAAATTTTTTTTAATACATAACTATCTGGTGAGATGGGCGCCCCTAAGCCTTGCTATATACCGTGTTTTCCTAGGGACTCTTTATGATATCCTTGTGTTTCTGGGTAAAAGTGAACACATCTGAAAGAAAGAAGCATTAAAACAGTAAATGGCAACAATAAAACAATACAAAAATCCTACCCATGGTAAAAAGATTGTCCAAGAATCCTTGGGACATGAATCAGTTTTGACTTGTTTCTTAGTTCCTATGGTAACAGTAACTTACATATATTAGATACTTGGTCAGTGCTTTCCAATCCTGTGGGATAGATACAATGTTTCCTCTGTTTTGTAGAGGAAGATAATAAGGCAAAGGGAAGTTGAACAATTTGCTGAAGGTCATGTGCAGCTACTAAGTGAGAGGCTCCAATGCCCACCACCTTCACCACCATGTTCACTGTTTGTCACACAAGTATATTCATTTTGTTGCTAGAGTTACTTTCTCCCCACTAATCTATGGCCTCTCCATCTTTTGTTAATGTATTCTATTAATATACATTAGTATAATGTATATTAAGATTTCTCCATTTCAGTTTGGTCCAGATTAAGACAATTTACAAATTAAAACAGAGCTGGTCTACTTAGTTGGGTCCAAGAACAATTCTCTTGGCCCTGATCAATTTTGACTCAAATGCCATGCCCTTGATTTCTGAGCCATAATGAGAAAAAAGCTATTTCGAGTTGCTGTTTAGGCATTTTGCAGTATAATGACCCAGAGTCTGGACATTTGGATAAGGACTTGAGTTTAGGATTCCTGTCCCAAATTATCACTTGCTTTTCCTGGGGTACCTTGGAAAATGACCATTTAGAGTTGAACCTGTGTAAAGTTAGTGACCTGCACCCCAACCACCTTTAATATAATATGCTCTTGCTAGCCTGTTCACATGTGAACTGTGTCGGAGCACTGCCCTTCCCCTTGCTCATCGCCTCCCTTTCCCTGCTCCTGGTTTCTGGGGTCTGTAAGTAACAAGTCTTTCAATTTTACTTCCTTTGTGGATTGTACTGTACCTTCAATCAGAACGACTGCAGGTTTTTACTTCCCCAGCTGGGCAACCGAGGGAGTTACTTGCTGATCCTGTGTGGTGGCTTGTGCCTCCTCATTTAGCAGATCATAATCTGCATATCCTTAATTTAATGTACCAGCTACATGTCCCCCAACACATAAGGGGTGCCATTTTCCCTCAGCTTAATAAATGGTGATATTTTGTAAGTTTCTACATTCCTGTAGATGGTGAAAAATGAATCGAAGGAGATTGCAGTATCTGGATTGCAAAGGACCTAAAAAAATCTCATTAAGGAATATGGATTTGATTCTAGACCCTCTCTCTTCCCCCACAACCCCCTAAAGAGCTTTAAGGCAGTGAAGTTCTTTTAACTAGATCACTATGGCAACCCCAGAGTGAAGAACGGATTCACTAAAGGTCAAGGGGCCAGTTAGGAAGATTTCCTAGAACTCTATCTGGGATTTCAGTAGTTTGAGCCAGGATGGGTGGGAAACAATGGGTGGAACTGACGGAGGTGAGTGACTGGAAGGGGGTTGTGGGAGAGGGAGGAAGGATTGTGGCTGGTATTTCCTTGGGGCAACAGGGATGGTCCATTTTTGGACACAGAGAATAAAGGAGGAAACAGATTTAGGGATGAAAGACCAATTTTAGCAGGTTTACTTTAAGGTGGGATAGGCAATGTACAAGTCTGAGATTTAGGAGGGAGGTTCTGGAGATAAAAAAAAGTGGAAGTTCCACAACGAGTCAGATGGAGACTCCTGCTTTTGAGATTGTTCAGGACAAGAGGAATTCTAAGACAGAACCTCGAGAGAAACTGACATTTAGGAGATGGGCCAGGGTACAGGAGCCTGAAAAAGGCCTCAACAGAGAGTTGGAGGGAGAGCCCAGAGCGTGTGCAGTCAGGGAAGTGGGGGCAGGGGAGTGCTTCTAGAAGGAGCGGGTGACCAACAGGGTCAAATGTTAGGGAGAGCCTGAGCGACAGTGGACTAGACGATAGTGACATTAGTGACGCGGGAATCCTGAGTGACCAGCTGAGGGCAGTTCAGATAGAGCAGCAGAGGCCACAGTTGACTTAAGGGGTGAGCAACCTGTGCGCATAGATATCTGGCTCTAAAGGGGAGGAGAGGTGACGCTCACTAGCATATAAAGCTGAGGGTAACTACACGTCTACCACTGTTTCCACATCCATCTCTTTCTGTTTTAGATTTAAGAGATTTGAGTCTATTTAACAGCTAAACAGAAGGAGGAAGAGGGGAGGGAGACATCGAACCTACAGGAGGGAGGAGAGGAAAAGAAAAGGCTATGTTTGCAGGAAACAGAATCCACGACTGGTGGATGGAGATAGCCGCCTTGACGGAGAGAAGGACACGACTTCTACTGAGCCAGATAGGAAGGAGAAATGAGGAGGACGGTGAGTTTCTGTTTATGCTGGTGGGAGGGTCTCTCCTGGGGTTTCTGCTTTCTCAGTGAAGCAGAGTGAAGAGTCTGCTGCGGGCGGTGGGGGCAGAGTTGGAGGAGTAAGAGGTTTAAGGACAGAACAGAAGTCTTCAGCTGGATTCTGGGGAGGATGAGAAAAGAAGCTGGCAAAGAAAACCACAGAAGAACTGCTGGGAGGATAGAGGACCAGGGGCAGCTAGAGACCATGGATTTAGAACCACAGCATATCCTTCAGCAGGACTTTTCTTTGTAGCAATCAGCTGCCAGGGCGTGGGTGTAGGGAAGGTGGACAGTTGGATTCTATTCTTAGGTTCCTTAAAGTCCTAGGAGATTTTTGTGCCTGAAGAGGAACACTAGCCACCATCTGTGCTTTATTTGTTGTCTAATTTATTTACTTCACAAAACTACTTATGCAAAAATTGTCTATATATTTAAACACTATTTATATAACCAAGTCAAAATCTATACATTTTGCAAATCAAATTATCTAAACATTGACCGCAAATTTAAATCTTCCTACACATTTCAATAGAATCATCATTATAATATGTCAGCTTCTCTACATGCTTCAAACATTTTGGTAAAGCACATGTATAAGGATTATAAACTTTTTTATACTTACACTCATTATAAAACTGGGTTTGTAAACCCAAGAGGACATTATCTCAATTGGTCAATTCAGACCAATTATTGAATTTAGATATCCAATAGAAGAATATTATCTCAGTGAGATGATGTTTTGAATTGTTAATCAAATTATTAATTATTATCATTAATTATAAATTCTTGGTTGGGACTTGGGAACTACTTGACCTTCTAAGATGATGAAAATATGAGCCAGTGTTTATCTTATACATCACTGGAACTTTTCAAGTCCACACTTTCCCCACGAATTAGTGTATTGTAACTGGATACTTTCTCTTTAAATTATTTCATCTTTAAGTGTAATGATTATAACATGCAGATGTCCCAAAGATGTCCACACCCAAACCTCCTGTGTTTAATGGTAAAGGGACATTTTCTATGTAATTAAAGTTAAAGGTCTTAAAATACAGAGATTTCCTGGATTATCTGTGTGGGCCCAACTTAATCATATGAGCCATTAAAGTTAGAGAATTTTTAGTCAGAGATATAACCTAAGGGTAGGTCAGAGAAGTACTGTGAGAAGTACTTGGCCTGACCTTGTTGGCCCAAACATTGATGGGTAGGAAACTCAATCCTACAACTATGAGGAACTGAATTCTAAATGAGCTTGGGAATGGATTCTTTCAGTTCAGTAAAGATGGCAGCCCTGCCTACATGACCTAATGAAATCCTGAGCAGAGAATCCAGTCATGCTTTGTTGGACTTCTGACCTATAGAAACTGTGAGATAATAAATCAGTCAAAGTGTGTTAAGACACTAACTTTGTGGTAGTTGTTACAGGGCAATAGAAAACTAATACAATAACTTTACTGACATCATTTAAAAATTTATTTAGCTCATTTACATTTTTACAAACTCCCCTAATACCCCCAATATTGTTGTTTTCCCCAATATCCAATCTTCCCTTTTTTCTTATTCTATAACTCCTGACATTTAGCTGGACATGGCTGCCTGGAATAATGACTTATTTTCTAGCCTTTCCACCCCTGCCCGATGTGGATATATATGACAAAATTCTAGCCAATGAGATGCAATCAGAATTTTTGGATGTACCTCTCAGAAAGCTTCTTTTAAAGGAAATGGGTGTGTCCTTCCTTCCTCCTTCCTGGGGACTGTAAAGCTGATGTAACGACTGGAGCTCAAAGAGCCATATTGGGTCAGAAGGTGATATGATAAAGGCAGTGGAACAGCAAGAAAGGAAATTGGGCTGTGATGATCATAAAACTGTCATCCACTCCGGGACTCTTTATTTGCAGATTCTCCTATGTAAGATAGAAATAATCTACCATTTTGTTTAAGCCAGTATCATTTTGGGTTTTATTGTTACTGTAATCCGATTATAATTAGTAGGGTAGTATAGAGGCTTTCTTTCCCAAGAAATGAAGGATCATGTTTGAGCAGTGAGCAGTTATCTTTTGGATGTTTAACTAATTCATCATCATGTAACGCACTGCTGGAATTTCTTCCTTCCTAGTTGTAATATATGACCAGATGGTGCCAATCAATCTCTTTCATTTTTGGTGCAGTTCCAATTTTTTCTGGAATTACTCAGAGCTCTCTTGATCCACCCATCCCTACTTATGCAGATAGGAAAAATAAATGTGCCTTATGAATAAATATAATATCTGCTATATTTATACTCTTCTACTTATCAAAATTAACTAAAAATATCCTATTATGGTCATACTTCTTCACTCAGTATATTAACTACATTTTTGCACCTTGTATAGTTGCTTTTTTCTTTTTGAAAATCACAACAGAGTTGTGGATTTTAAAAATTCACCTTGTTCCAATTAACTATATTATTTTCCTTTTGATTATCAAATTGTCACAAATTCCACAAAGGTCAATTTGTGGAAGCCTATTAAAATTGGCTCCTTTGCCTTCGTAGATCTACCCTATACATTAAAAAAAAAATCTTTGCTTTTCGTCTTCACCAATAGGTTCAAGGCCTAGAGTTATTCATGGCATGGAACTATTCTCTGAGGGAGCCTGAATCCCTTTAAAGGTGAGTAATATCTGAGGCAAAGATCCAGGTGCTAAGAATGCACGTCAGATTATTCCCTGATGTTGTTTCACGCTACTTTAGTGATAAAGTTTGAAAAAGTAATTTCTTTTGGAAAACCACAACTTCACATTGGTATTTCCTATTTAACTCAAGCACTACCAAATCCTTTTTTATTTGACTCTAACATACAATTTTGCATTTATTGTCTCTACAACATACCTTCTTGTATCCTGTAACCCCTGAACCTAGCTGTAACAGCATCTTCCCTCTTTAGCGATCCTATAGCATCTCACCAACCATCATTCTCTAATTACTTTACTGATAGGGTCATCCATGCTGGGCCAATGGGACAGAGAGGTGAGACAAAGTTTATAACACTGGCAGGAGAGTGGTTGAAGAGATGCACCATGGAACCCAAGGTAACAGGAAGTCTGAGAAGGAGAAGATGCCATAAATCAGGAGAAAGAAGAGAGGTTGTGGGATGTGTGAAATAGGTACAGTGAAGGTCAGTGAGAGAGCTGGGAGGAAGGAGGTGGTGGTCAGAGCATGAAGTGATCAAACTTCAGACTATAAAGGTAGAGCAACGCTAGGAGGCAGCCACAGTCACTGATGTGTTCCATGCCTGGAGACCCCACCATGGCCTGTGTGTGACCCACCTCTATCTCCAGCTGCCAAAAGAAGCTCTGTATACCTGCTCTCAGCCAAAGCAAACATACACACCCCATGTCTTGGGTGGAGAGGTGAGGGCCAGAGTCCATCTGGGATCTGCCACAAATAGATGCCTGGGTTCACCGTCTGCTGGCTGCCCCAGTGTACATGGAAAGTGTGTACTGTGTTCAGGCTGGGTGCATGCCCCCTTCCTGCTGCACCAGTCACGGGCTCTCGGCTGCTCTGCCGCCCTCCCTACACTTCTGCTAGTGGCTGAGCCTCCCTCCTGCCCTGGCCCACACAGTGCTGGCTCAGCTTCTGACTGCAATGGCTGAGACCTGTGATGCTGGCACTCCTCACAGGAAGGAGCCTGCTGGGTATGCTAAGGCTGGCCCATCTGGTCCCATGCAGGGGCCTGTCAGGCTCACCTGAACCACCTGTTCCCAAATAGCACCAAGCAGGAAGCAGGGGTGGGGGTGTGGGGGACAGAAAGAGCAGAGTCTGCAAAGTAGCACAGGTCTTCCTACCTGCCAAACCCTGCCCTGATCCGAGGACTGCAGTGGGAGGCTGGGGGGGCAATTGTGGGGGTGGAGTAAGAAGGGCAGGTCCTGAGACACCAGAGCTCTACTCCTCACCTTAGATGTCTGGCACAGGGTCCCATGCAAGCAAGTGGAATAAAAATGCAGCCAGAGGGCATCTCTCTCCTGCCTTAAAGACACTACTTCTGGGGCAGAGGGCAGAGGGCAAAGGTCAGGGGCTAGGTTTCCATCCTTGAAAGGCTTGAGTCCTCAGAGTGGGAAAATAAGGAAGCCAGAGAAGCTTGAATATTTCCAGCCACCCAGCAGGTTCCCTCTACGGAGGCGCAGAGATACCCGGTCTCCAGGGTCCAGGGGCAGCAGCACAGAGCTGGTGGCCGCCTCCCGGGTCACATCTGGATCGTTGGCAAAGGCCGAGACGACAGGCCATGTGTTCAGCATCAGGCTCACCTGGGGAGGGGAATCCAGTTAGCACCTCTCCCTGGCCCTCGTCCCAGGAACCCCACTTCCCTCCTTTACTCCAGCCCCAGAGAGACACTCTGGAACCTGGGGACCTGGGGCTCAGTGCGCCCTCCTGGATGGCTGAGAGGTGGCCAGCACTGGACTCTGTGCCTCCTTGACAGTCTCTGCTAAGGCGGCCCTGCCCCCACTTGCTCCTGGCCCTCCAGGATGTAGGTTAATGGAGGTCTGCCTGGAGGCCCCCTGCGATCCCCTCCTCCCTTCCCCTCTTGAGCCAGGGATGGGACAGGGCCTAGGGTTCAGGTCACCTGGACAGTTTGGCGGTTGTACACCTTCACCACATGGAATCGGAAGCTGTAGACGCCCCGCACAGGGGCCACGAAGGAGCCAGAGGTGCGGTCAAAGCCACCTCCCTCGTTCACCAGGACCTGTGGGAAGCAGACCCTGCTGAGTGGGGCTCGGGGATGCCTGGGGCTCCGAGAAGCCACGGCATTGGGGGAAGGGGCAGTGAGTAAGGAAAGGAAGGGGTGGTAAGTAGACTAAACAGGAAGAATGGGCAGCTGAAATGAAATGATGAGAAAGGGAAGGAAGGAATGGTGGGAGTGAAGGGAAAGCAGACGGGCAGCGAGCCCCACAGCAGGGCCATTTCCTTAGCAGCAGAGTGGGTTTGGACGGCGATTCCAGGTCTTTGCAGGGTAGGGGATTACCTGGTCGAAGTAGATGGCTCCACTGGTGCCGTTGCTGATCTCCCCCGCGGGCTCGTGGTGGTGGCTGCGGACTGCAGCAAATGCCACTCTTCCAGGGGGCGCCTCTCCCAGGGCTGCTCCCCCTGGCCCTCCTGCAGCAGCTCTGCCAGGCTCACAGACCACCAGGCACTCGCCTTCCAGGAGGACTGGCTCTGTCCCCTCCTGGGCCCACCCGGCCCTCAGGGCCAGAAGTGTGAGGGCCAAAGGCAACCCCAGGCTGAGGAAGGGACGTGGCGGCCAGGGTTGCTTTGTTCCCAGCATGGCTGAGTGGCTCTGTGACCCACAAACCTTCTCTTTCTGCTCCTTGGTTCTTCCTGCCTCTCCCCCTGGCTCTCACCACCCCTCAACCTGCTTCTCAGCGCTCTCTCTGGGACTCCTGGTCACCTGGTCTTGGCGTCTCTCTCCATCCGTCTCCATGCCCCACGACTCTGTCCTGCCTCTCACTCCTGCTGTCACTGCAGTTCCCTCCTCCTTGGCCGGGCGCAAAATAACAGCAGTTGGGTTTTGGGAGGGAGAGGAGAAATGAGACAGCCAGACAGGAGGGCTGCAACCACAACCCCAGGGCAGCCCCCTCCGGAGAGCACTGCAGGCTGGAACTGGGACCACAGAGAACATGGGTGTGAGATTGTGAGTGCACGTGTGTGTGTGTGTGTGTGCGCGCGCACACACACATATCTGTGACATTCCCTTCCTCTTCACTCCTCCCCTCTTCAAAATCCTTCACAAGTCAGCAGCCCTCTTAGCAGTATCTTTTCCACTGTTGGAAGAAAGGGAATGTTCTAGTGTTTTCCCCCTGTTTTGGTGGAAAGTGCTTGAGTCAAGGGTGTCACTATCCTGTGACCCTGGGCCAGTCTTTTTCTTTCCCTGGTCTTCTATATTGTTATCCGAAGGGACTGCATTCGTCCCTTTAAGGCCCTCTTCACCTCCATCTCTCCATGAAGTGGTTCCTCATTCCTGAGAAACAACTGCGCGGAGCGACTCAAAACTCCGAGGAGCGCGAAGAGCGCTGACCCCGCAGGCTTGCAGCCACGGCGGGCGAGGGGGCGGGGCGGGGCGGGGCCCCGATTGGGGCCAGGGCCGGGGCCGCGGCCGGGGCTCGGGCCGGGGGCGGGGAGCAGCTGGCTGCTGGCGGCTGGCGGGGGCGGGGGCGCGCTTCGCGGCTTGGTGCTGGCCCAGCCCCGGGAGGGGCCCAGCTGACTCCGCCCCCGGCCAGGAAGTGACTCAAAAAACTGTTTGTGATGTGGGGAAGAGAGGTCCCCGTTGGGTGAGAAATCGGAAAGGCCCGCCCCGACTCGGGCCCCCCGCCCTTCTTCCCTGGGCCGGGGGCGCGGGCGAAGCTGGGGCCGGCGGGCACCGAGCGGCGCCGGCGGGACCGAGGCTGCAGCGGGCGGCGAGGCGGGTAGGCGCGCTCTCCCCCGCGCCCGGGCTGCGGGAGCCAGAGGGCGCAGTGCCGAGCGCAGGCGGGGGGCGGCAGCCGCCAGCGGCCGTGGGCGGGGCCCGGCTCGGCCCCTCGGCCCAGCGTGGGGCGCGTGGCGCGACCGAGGGGGGCAGCAGAGGGAGGGGGAGGGGTGGGAGTGGCCAGAACCTCGGAAATGGCCGATGAGGGACCCCAGAGGAGAACCCAGTTCAAGCCCTGGTGAGGATTCATCTCTAAGAGGCCGTCTTGGACCCGGAGGTTGCAGAGACCTGGAGGAGAGGGGCTCTTTCGTCACCTGTCCACTCCTTCTGGCCTCCAAACCCAGCTGGATCCTCCTCCCCATTCCTGCTCAGGGCTGTGGTCGTCATTTTCCAAAGGCCACACGGCCATCCCAGATAGACAGTCTTGTTTATCCGTGACTTCGTCTCCGGGGAGAAGGCCCCCGTGTCCAGATAATCTGACATTCCCTCCCTAGTTCAACTAAACTGAAGTTTTGGTTACCTCCTGGGTTGTTTACAGGTTTGATAACTAGGTGCGACCTGTTGATAGCTGGTTAGGCTAGGAGACCAAGATTTGGGCTGAGGGGACATCAAGGCTCTGAGCTGCTTTCCGTCTTTCCAGGGTTGGGCGGCCAAGCAGCCATGCCTACCTGGGGGGCCGGCTCCCAGTCCCCTGACCGCTTTGCGGTGTCTGCGGAGGCCGAGGACACGGTGCGGGAGCAGCTGCCCCACGTGGAGCGCATCTTCAGGGTGGGGATGAGCGTCCTTCCGAAGGACTGTCCTGAGAACCCTCACATCTGGCTGCAGCTGGAGGGCCCCAAAGAGAACGCCAGCAGAGCCAAGGTGAATGCCTCTCCTTGACCCTTCCGGGGAAGCAATGACTCCCTCCCCCCGTGGAGGCAGGAGAGAGGAGGGGCCGGGGAGGATCTTCACTTCTTGCTTGTCTCACTGGCACTGAGCTTTGAGGAACTTGCACATTCTCTGTCCATAGTTTTGGTTTCATTTCTGCTGTAATGACCCAGGTTCTGCCAGGGCTTGGAAATAAGTGATTCAGGTCAAATCAGTTTGTACTCTTTGGGAGAACAGAGATAATCTGGTTGGGCAAGCAGGCCCCACCAAGGAATTCACTGTGTGGTGGGAGGCCACATTGCTTCCTCTGGAGTTAGTCAGGGCTTCCAGTAAGGCACCACCACTGAATACTATCCTTGTAGTCCTAGTTTCAGTTTCCTTATCTTTAAAGTATGAATAATAACAGTATCCACCTCACTGAACTTACTGTGAATGAGATAAAGCACGTAAGGCATAATGCATGACTTCTGTAAAAGTTAGTGTTGATGATCGTTATGATGGAAATATGCAACATACGTACACACACATAAATGTTTAGAAGAGACGGCCTTTTAACCAACTACTTATAACAATATCTTGAGTTGAGTTCTAAATGGAAATTCAGCCCCAGGTTGTCACCTGAAAAGGGAAAAAGTGAGTTTCTCTATCCTCTTTTAATCCCCACCTTTTTCAGGATCTATAGGGCTCCATTTCTCTGCCCAGGCATCCTGGAGCCCAGGAGACAGCAGTGGGCCTGCAGGGGGTATCGGACCATTTAAGATTCAGCAATCTCCTTTTTCTTCCTACTTCCCTTCCCTCCCTTTTCCCCCAGGAGTACCTGAAGGGTCTCTGTAGCCCGGAGATACAGAATGAAATCCACTACCCACCCAAACTGCATTGCATCTTTCTGGGAGCCCAGGGCTTCTTCCTTGATTGCCTGACTTGGAGCACATCTGCCCACTTGGTGCCGGGAGTGCCCGGCTCCCTGATGGTCAGTGGCCTGACTGAGGCCTTCGTCATGGTCCAGAGTCGAGTGGAGGAGCTGGTAGAGCGGCTGAGCTGGGACTTTCGTCTGGGGCCATCCCCTGGAGCCTCTCAGTGTGCTGGAGTGCCGAGAGAGTTCTCTGCCCTGCTGCAGGCCCGGGGGGATGCCCACACAGAGGCTCTGCTGCAGCTGCCCCAGGCCATCCAGGAGGAGCTGCTGAGCCTGGTGCAGGAGGCATCCCGGGGGCAGGGGCCCCAAGCATTCCCATCCTGGGGGTGGGGCGGCCCAGGTCCGCTGGGCGCTCAGCAGCAGGGAGTCAGGACTCCCCTGGGTGACGGTGGAGTGTCTTTGGACACGGGACCTACAGGGTGGCAAGAGTCAAGGGGAGAGAGACATGCCGTGGAGAAGGAGGGAACAAAGCCGGGTGGTGCCAGGGAGATGGATTTGGGGTTGAAGGCGTGGCTCGGGGAAGAGACCTGGGAGAGACTAGTGGCCTTCAGGCCACAGTCAGGAGGAGGAGAGGCCGGGCAGGCAGGGCCTCTGAAGGGGAAGGCCCTGGGGAAGGAGGGAGTTCCCCAAGAAAGAGGAAGGCTTGGGGTCCAGGGCCAGCCTCCTGGTACCCAGGGCCTCTATCAGAGGGCATCTCAGCTCCGGGGAGCCTCCCTCCTCCAGCGGCTCCATAATGGGGAAGCCTCACCTCCAAGAGTGCCCAGTCCCCCACCTGCGCCTGAACCCCCGTGGCACTGTGGGGACCGGGGAGACCGCGGAGACCGGGCAGACAAGCAGCTGGTTGTGGCTCGAGGCCGGGGGTCTCCGTGGAAACGAGGCACCCGGGGGGGCAACCTGGTGACTGGCACACAGCGTTTCCAGGAGGCTCTCCAAGACCCTTTCACCCTGTGCCTTGCTAACGTGCCGGGCAAGCCAGACCTCCGCCATATTGTCATCGATGGCAGCAACGTGGCCATGGTGTGAGTACCAGGTGGGGCTGAGGGTCCCAGGGAGGGGGATGAGGTAGAGATGGGCAGTTGTGTTTATCTTGGGGACATGTGCCAAGCGGCGGGCAGTCCAGCCTGCCTGCCAGGCCTCCGCTCTAGGGCCCTCGAGTGCTGACCCCTTCCCACTGCAGGCACGGCCTCCAGCACTACTTCTCCAGCCGGGGCATTGCCATTGCCGTGCAGTACTTCTGGGACCGAGGCCACCGCGACATAACTGTCTTTGTGCCTCAGTGGCGTTTCAGTAAGGACTCCAAGGTCAGAGGTGAGTTGGGCCTGGTCTCTCGTGTCTGGGGATGGGCCCCGCGTTCACCTCGGGGGTAACCCCACTGTGCTCCTCTGTTTCTCTAGAGGGTCACTTCCTGCATAAGCTGTATTCCCTCAGCCTGCTCTCCCTCACACCCTCCCGGGTCTTGGATGGCAAGAGGATCTCCTCCTATGATGACAGGTACTTGCTTCTCTCTTATCCACAGACTTGACATTCAGGGAGCCTGGTGGGAGACTGAGGGGGAGACAGAAGCTCTGGCCCCTTCACACTGTAAGACTTGAGTCGTGGGGAAAGGGCCACTTCTCCATGTGCCCCTATGATTGGGGAGGTAAACCTGCCCTGCAGACAGGATGAGATGGATGGTGGACAACTCTGTTTCATCCTTCACTTTTTCACTTATCAAACTAAAGGATGCTTCGTATTTATATTAATAGTACCATCTTAACGGTACTATTTTCTAGATGGTAGTACCTTACTATCTAGAAAACACTGGTTTAATGGAGACATGGGAAAGCCGGTGATAGGAATAGCTAGCTGACAAACGCCTCTTACAACCTAGATGTCCAAACACATAGAGAAATTCTCCAACCTTCTGGAAAAACCAGAGTAAACGAGCCAAATAATGATAAATAAAGAATGGATTCCATGCATAATACGGCTGTACAAAACATGGTGTTTAAAAGAAGATAAGTGAAAGATCAATGGTCTTAGAATTTGAAGGTCTGAATCTGAGTCTCCTTGCATAGTCATTGTGGATTCTCTTAGTGGATTAATCTCTTTGTCTCAAGTTCCTCTTCCATTCATTCATCCTCCTTGTGAATGTCAAAAGAAGCTAAGGTATGTGCTTGCCTCACTCAAGGTGCTCTGCTGGAGGACAGTGATATTCTTTAGTTTTTCACAGACTCAATCAAGTGTGGCAGTGCGTCTTATCTCCATTGTACAGAAATGGAGACAGTGGGTCGGAGTAGTTAATTCTCTTGGCAAAGGCTATGACGTGGCAAAGGAAGACCGAGAACTTAAAGCTGCTAGATGGTTTAATTGAAGAACACAAGACACATGTCCTCGCTGGTGTCCACAGTGTGGGAGACAGGTGGATCTTACTTATTATTTTTTAATAGACTTTTTCCCCTCCCTTTGGCTGCACTGGATCTTTGTTGTGGCATGTGGGGTCTCAGTTCCCCCAACCAGGGGAACTCTCACTGAACCCTCATTCCCTGCATTGGAAGGTGTATTCTTAACCACTGGACCACCAGGGAAGTCCCATGGGTGGATTTTAAAAGCTAACTAACTAATTTGAAAAAATTATGGTGGTAAGTTCTTTATTCTCTAGGATTCTCAATTTTAAATTAAAAAAGAGTTCCCAAGCTGTACTGATTATATATTTTGTTTTTTCAAATGCTTAACTTTTACTCCCTAACAGGTATTCTACAAAAAAGACAGTTCATGTTCTCCCAATGCAGTTCTGTTTTATGCCTAGATTTCACAGGTTATCCGAAATAGAGAACTTTCTTTACATGCCAGCATTGACACAATTAAAACTGAAGGTTGAGTCACTTGTAATAAATTTTGAAGATATGTGTCTATACAGTTGTATAGGTCCTGATAGGCAGAGGTACAATATAAATTTTGTATTTTGCCTAGTTATAGTGAAAAACACAGTGACATGTAGCACAGACCTACTGAATACTGTGGAACAACATACGATCTAATGTGATAATAGTACAATTATCTTTAATTTGAAAATACATGTTGCATATTATATGATACCATATATATTTATAATGTTATCTCTTTAATTTGTTTCCCAGACAGAAGCTCAGCCAGACATCTGTCATACTGAATCCTGATTAATGTCCCCTTTATACCACACTAGGCTTCCCCGGTGGCTCAGACAGTAAAGAATCTGCCTGAAATGCAGGAGACTCGAGTTCCATTCCTGAGTCAGTAAGATCCCCTGGAGAAGAGAATGGCTACCCACTCTAGTATTCTTGATGGGAGAATCCCACTGACAGAGGAGTGTGGCAGGCTACAGTCCATGTGGTCACAAAGAATTGAACACGACTGAATGACCAAGGCTGTACCACACTCTTTTTCAGATTACTGACTGCCTGTGTGGTACTAGGTGTCTGGCCTACTGAAGGAGGCAGGAATCAGGGAAGACTCGATTCGTCACTTCAAAAAGCCCAAAGAAACTAAATCAAACACTACAGAATTCAGAGGAAAGGGATCTCCCTTCTGGCTGGGGTCTTGTGGGAAGGGAAGGATTTGAGAGTTTTTGCTGATTGACAAGGATATTGGATGCATTGAATCTCTTGGTTTCTAAATCTGTTAAGGACTTATCTTGTGAGTTCTACCCCAGTCCTGTGGAATCAGAATTATAAAATGGGGCCCAGGCATCTGTTTTTTTGACGCTCCCCTTGAGATTCCTCTCATCAGTTAGGTCTGGTTTCCTTCCAGATGGAGGGAATAAAGGGAACAGTTTGAGAAACATGAAAATCAGACAGCGCAGGGCATGTTTGAAGAACAGGGTGAAATCTGATCATTGATTTTTTCAGGAGCTGTGAGTGCCTTAGGGAGGGAGGGAGGAGATAAGGCCTTAACAGTGGCTTGGAGCTGGTTGCTAGGCCTTAGCTGCCAAGCCTGGGATGTGGAAATATTTGCTGGATAAAGGGCAAGTTTGGAAGACTTTTGTGTAGGGGAAGAGCATGTTCTCTCAGGGGAGGAGAGGCTGGAGGGTGGTAAACGGCTGGGGGCAGGAGACCCCCTTATCAGGAGGCTATGCAGTAGTACCTCAGTTGCGTTGTCCAAGTAGCTCAGGTGGTAATGGCAGGACTGGAAATGAAGGAAGCAGAGTGGAAGGCCTCAGGGGAGGCGAACGAGGGATCTGTGACTGATTCAAGGGGCAGCGGGGAAGAAGACAGAGCAAGGGTTAGGTCTTTCTGTCTCATACTGACAAGGCACAGAGTGTTGTGGAGGGTTGTGGTGACTGGAGGGGTTGCTCTTGGGAGACATGGAAGGGTTCATCTTTGTTTTCTTCCTAACCCATGGCGCCTGTATCCAGTCAGTCATCTGGTGGCTGGTTCAAGGTGAGGGGCCAGATCTCCATCACTAGAAGTGCGTCATGGGCGTCGATAAAGTGCTCTGGGGTTGGGACCTTGTTAAATCCCAATATGGCTGCTGTGGTTTTTGAGATAGGTTCATGGTGAAGCTGGCTGAAGAGACCGACGGGATCATTGTCTCCAACGACCAGTTCCGGGACCTGGCAGAGGAGTCTGAGAAGTGGATGGCAATCATCAGAGAGCGGTGAGGGAGCCCTCCCCTGAGAACAGGGCACAGACTCAGACCTTTCTCTAGAACCAGCTCTGATCTGCCACCCGGTGAGGACTCTGGGAAGGGGCTGACACCACTTTGCGAAGGATGGTAGCCGGCAGCTTCTGATGGTGTTGGTCTTAGCTGTCTGGGCAGTGGGCAAGGGCCCCTCTGTGACCACACATTCTCTGTGCCCATCCAGCCTGCTGCCCTTCACCTTTGTGGGAAACCTCTTCATGGTGCCGGATGACCCCCTGGGGCGAAATGGCCCCACCTTGGATGAGTTCCTGAAGAAACCAGTCAGGTAATGCCCTGCACTCTCCTAGGCAGCCCTGCTCCTGCTCTGCAGGGGCCTAGCAGGCCTGGAGAGTCGGGTGAAAAAATGACTCAATCCAGGCCAGCTTTATTCTATAGTAGTTCAGGTTGCCTGGGCTCTGGCCCAAGGAATCCTGACGCAGACCCTTCAGGCTGGGAAGGAAGCTCCTGCTTCCTGTTTTCCCTGATCAGTGTGTTGGACGGAGTTATTTGGTAAATGGTTGCTTTTACTCATAGCTGGTTGCATTGAGTACGCCCTCTGCTGGACAGAAAGTAATTATTAGACTAAAGCGAGATTGACCGTCCGGTTCCAAAGGAACCATCCATCTTACCCGCAGAAGTGGGTTGATACTGCCACTCGGAGGTCAGTTTCTAGAACTTCAGGCTCGCTCACTCTAGGATGCTTCTCAGCTCATTCTGTTCTCTCTGCTTCTTCCCAGGGCACCGGGGTCTTCTAAGCCTCAGCCTTCTGCCAGGGGCGTCACAGAACACAGTCATCAGCAGCAGGGGAGAAAAGAAGAGGACAAAGGCAGTGGTGGCATTCGGAAGACGCGGGAGACAGAGCGGCTCCGGCGCCAGCTGCTGGAGGTGTTTTGGGGGCAGGATCACAAGGTGGACTTCATCCTGCAGCGTGAGCCCCACTGCCGGGACATCAACCAGCTCTCTGAGGCCCTGCTGAGTCTCAACTTCTGAGCCTCACCTGTCTGAGTGGCCGCCCCCCCCCGCTCAGCTCCAGTCTTAACCCAGTTCAGCTCATCCTCTGGGTCCCTCTGCTGCTCACACCCTGCCCCAGTCTCCCCCCCGAGTTGGTGCTCTGTGTCAGAGAGGTTCTGAGGAGGAGCATCCATAGTGAGGAATGCTCTTGTGTGGAGCACTTTGGGGACAGGTCCGTGACGTGACCTGATCTCATCTTGAGTCAGGACCTCAACCAGCTCTCAGGAGGTTCTTCTAAGCCTTAATTTCTCAACCTTGCTTTAACGCAGGGTTTCTGTAGGGAGCGGGGGCTGCTGCAAGGGGTGGATGCCGGAGACTGGGACTGCCGGCCCCTCCTCCATGCCAAGCTGGGGGTGGAGGTGGGAGGGGAAGGGAGAACAGGTGGCCGGGAAGCTGAGCCTTTCCTCCTTGTGGCTGCTGCTCTGAAGGCCAGAGGACAGGAACGCTTCCCAGGCCTGGCTGGGCTCCTGGGTGCAGCAAAGGGAATGCTGGCCCCTGGAAAGGCTCATATTCCGGGGTCTGGGTCACAGTGGGGTAGCAGCGAGCTGGTGGAGAAGGCAGAGGGAGACTTGGCTTCTGGTCTCATCTGTGCCTGCCTGTGACCTTGACTGATCTTGGTCTTTACTTCTGCCTACAAGTAGGGGGTAAAAACGCTTGTTGGGAGGAGAGATGAGAACCTGGAGGAAAACCCTTTGGACGAAAGGTACTTGGACCAAGTCTCAGGTGTGTCTGTCTGTGGTTGCACAGGCTTCTTAACCAGAACCTCACTTTCAGAGAGCTGAGGGTCCTCTGTCCCCAGGGCCTGTGTCCTGGATTTTAACACTGCATCCTCAGTATAATGTGCCCTGTAATGGCTGCGTCCCTTTTGGGCAACCCTCCCCGCCCAATCCACATTTACAGAACAGGTAATTAGGGTGACTGCATTACCAGTAAACTCTCAGGGTTTGTTCCTCTCAATGGCAGCTCTCCTGTTGCATCCAGGTGTTTGTTTACAGATGAACGAATGTGTCGGATAGTCCCAGTCTCTGGTTAACGCACTTGCTCGAGCGCTGAGCAGTCACCAAACTGATGAAGCCATGTTCTGTAAGGACAATGATCATGTGACCTGACCCTAGCATTTTCTCTACAGAACAGATATGTCGCATAAAGTGAATCCCACTTCTGCTCCATGTGTGCGTGTATGCGGATGGGAAGGGTTTATAGAGGTTGTACCTAGAGGAACTAATCTGAAAAACGAAAACGGAAGAATCAGAGTTGGACCAACTGCTGTCACCTCAGGACTTTCTCTGTCCACCTTGGTTCCTACATGTCATTGTCCTGTATCTGCTTGAGGTCCTCCCGTGCCAGGGAATCTATGACCTCCGAGGCAGCACATTCATCCCTAGCCAGTACTAGTCAGCCCTTCCTTTAGCGCAGCCCTAAATATGCTTCTCGGAGGCCAGTCATTCCCTCAGGAACAGTACAGAGCCAGGCAACTTCCTAGAGTCCAAGACCAGATAAAGAAGTAGGACAGGTGCCTCTGGCTTCAGTGCTGTCTGAGCCCTGTAGCAAATCCCTGGACAAGGCTCGCTTTTTAGGCTCTGACTTCTGCTGCCTGAGTGATACAGGGAGCTGAAATCACCTGAGATTCTCATACCAGCAACTAGCATGTGGAGGTGAATGATGGAGGAGGTCCTTGGGGCCCAGTGTTGCCACCCCACCCCATGGGTGAGGTATACCCCACTGAGCAGGGCTGGGGGCAGTCGTACTGGGGAGAGACTAGTTGGGGCGGTGACTGATTCAAAGACAACCCATGGTCCCCTCAGAAGAAACGAAATTGGTTAACATGGTCTGAATTGGGGGCTAGGGGAATTACTTCTAGTCAAACTCTGGCAGAAATCAGGGTTGATAGAGGGAGATGGTCCTCGATGAATACTTGGGACTCTTTCCCCCAAAATGTTCGAGTTTGTAGTTTTTGATAGGTTCCTTGTACCTTTCACTTTCAATGCTGGTGGATGTGCAGTGGGCTTGAGGTAACATCTGCCCTCTGGTTGACTGAAGTGGCCTGAGATGAGAGGCAGGTCCTTAGCTACTGACAGCCCTAAGCTTTGCACAGCTTTGTCCTGCTGCAGCTTGATGAACAGGCTGGTGTGTGGTTGTTTATCAATTCACTGCTGTCCAGTGACAGACCAGAGGCTGTCCTAGACTCTGGCCTTGTTTCTTCCTCTGCTGGTATCCTAACAGCATTGTGTGAACCAGGAAGTGTGCAGGGTGACCACAGAGCCCACTGGAAATAGATCACTGTTCCTCTTGCCTTCTCACTTCTACCTTTGTTATAACCTTGTGCCTCAAATTTGTTGCCAGCTCTTTTGGCAGTCAAGAGATCAAGAAGGGAGATGTTGCCTGTTACCATTTTCAAAACTCCACGTAAAGGAAAGGGTCATCTTGGATGACATTCCTTGAAATAAATTTCAGGAGAATCTAGAACAAAGAGATGAGCTGAAGCTAGTCAGTTAATTTGTCTTTATTGCCTAAACTGCACAACATTCTCTGAATACCAAGGAGGAGAAATGGGGCAGGAACAGGACACACAAGGAGACCAAACTTGGATATTTATCTATAAGAAGTTGAAGAAGTTAAGGTCCCAACATAATGCGACTGTAACCCTGAAATAGCAGAAATCTCTCAGTTAAATAAGGTGGGGCAGTGAGCAAGAAAGAGGGCTTAAGAACCAGATGGCTTTCAGTCTCGAGGCGAACCCGAGCTTATGCAGTCTCTCACCAGTAAGCCCCTGCTGAGGAACAGGCCTCGGGCCCTGCCTTGAGCCTCCGAGTTTAGGCTATGATTTCCTTCAAGGCGGCCCCCAGCTCTGGGAAAGAATACTGGTAGCCAGCAGCCAGTGTCCGCCATGGGACCACCTTCTGGCCCTCCAGCAGCATGACGGCACGCTCTTGCCCAAAGACAGCGTGTACCACGGCCCTGGGGAGAGGGATGAAGGCTGGGCGGCCCAGGGCTGCGCCCAAGGCCCGGGCGAACTCAGCATTGGTAGTGGAGGAGGCGGGAGCCACTCCGTTCAGGATCCCCTGCACATGGCTTGTTTCAAGGGCATGGGCCAGGATTCCCGCCAAGTCTCTGATGTGAATCCAGGGGAAGAACTGGTGGCCTGAACCAATGGGGCCCCCCAGGCCCAGACGGAAAGGCAACAGCATATGACCAATGGCGCCGCCTCCACGGCCCAGCACAACCCCTAGAGCAGGCAAGAAGGATGGTACAGGGAGACCCCTCGACCTCCAGGCACCCCTACTGTTCCTCTCCGCTTTCCCTTCATCACCCTTCACCTATACTGACTCTGCTCTGTGGCAGGTGAGGGCTCTGGCTCTCTTTGGGATGTCCGTCCTCCCACCTGCAGATCAGCCAGAAGTGGTGGCATCTCCTGTGAGCTCAGCCTCCCTTATCCCCAGCCCCTCCTGGTCCCGAGAAGACATTCCAACCCAGTCTGATACCCAGACCCCTTGTTCTCACCAGAGCGCACCACCACCTGGCGTGTAGAATCTCCAGGAAGTCTGGCTGCAGCTTCCCATTTGGTTACGAGGTTGGAAAAAAAGTCGAAATCCCCTCCTGGGCTGTCCTCATCGTACTCCGCAGTCAGGCTGGGCTGGTAGTAAGCTGCCGGTGGAACAGCACTGGTTTGCTCTGGGTGTCCTTTGTCCCATCTGGTCCTTTGCAGTCAAGGCTCCCCTTACCTCACCCTCCTTGGCACCTTGGGAATCTCTCCATGGGTAGTCAGAGCCATGGATATTTTCCCCTACAACTTCTTCATGAGCTGACCTGTTCCTGCCTTGGAGTCATTCTTATCTTTCATTAGAGGGCTAAGCTGAGACGGCCAGAGTGCAGAAGCTAAGAACAAAGACTTCGGTGCCAGGCTGCCTGAGTTTTAATCTCAGCTCCAAAATTATTGTCACTTTAGGCAAATTACATAATCTCTCTGTGCAGAATTTTTACATCTTTAAAATAGGAATAATACCTATCACATAGGTTTCTTGTGAGGATTATGTGGAATATATGCAAAGCACTTAGAATAGTGACTAGCGTATATGTATGTATAGTGTGTATAGTATATGTGTGTGTGTAGATATATATATATATCTACCCTGGTGGCTCAGTGGTAAAGAATCTGCCTGTAATGCAAGAGACGTGGATTCAATCCCTGGATTGGGATGATGCCCTGGAGAAGGGAATGGCCACTCCAGTATTCTTGCCTGGAGAATCCCATGGACAGAGGAACCTGGCAGGCTACAGTCCGTGGGGTTACAAAAAGTGGGACGCAACTGAATGACTAAACGTGTGTGTGTGTAAATTTGGTCCCAGAGGCAAAATACAAAAACGGACAATTTTGTTCCTAAAGCTCTCTGCTGTGAGAAATAAGGGACCTGGGAGTAGGTGGGGCTTTCTCAGACACTGGGAGCAGTGCCACTCCTCTCACTTTCTCTGAGGTCCCCATTTCTCAGTGAAAGTACACAAAAGTCAGGAGAAATATGCATGGCATGAGGGCCTAGGTAGATCCTGTGCCTGGAAAAGACCAGCACTCTGCAGCCTGAGCTACCCCTCACTGGACTCCCTCCTTTCCCTGGCTAGTCTAAGGGCTGGTGACGTGGGGGGCGTACCTACACCTGTGACTAAGACCCAGGCCTGGGGGGGTTGTGGGGCCTTGGCTATGGCTCCAGCCAGCGTTTGGGTGGTCTCCAAGCGGCTGCTGAGAACTTCTTTTTGAAAGGCTGCATTCCACCTGCAGGAGAAACATGCGTGCATGCATGCTTAATCATAGGAGAAACACGGGGGAATAAAATACCACTAAATACATGCACATACCCTTCCTTCCCTCTTTCCCTGGAGCCCATCTATATCCACGCCTAGTAAAGCCCTCATTGCGGCTTAGAGAAACGGTCCATCTCTCCTGTAGAGGGAAAAGGCACAGGTACTTGGGGGCATCCCGAATGGGGAGTAAGGTCGACTGACGGAGTGGGAAACAGGGCAAGTGAGTGTGGAGAGAGGGTGAGGGAACGAGCAGTTCGGAATATGGGTTGAGTTCTCCATCTGCCAGCCCCAATCTCCACAGCTCACAAGTTCCCATCAGAATTGGCTCTCTGCTCTCAAGAATGTCAGCTTCAGGGCCCGGCTGACCTGCGGAGAGGGTTGAGGATGTTCTCTCCTGCCAGGTTGACTGCAGCATCGCAGCGGGGCAACCCCGACGTCGTGAGCTCATCCTGTGAGAGAAAGCACACAGTGGCCTCGAGGCCTTGCTCGGCGCCACCCAACTAAGCCTTCTTTCCA
Organism: Muntiacus reevesi; assembly: GCF_963930625.1. Lineage (NCBI taxonomy): Eukaryota > Metazoa > Chordata > Mammalia > Artiodactyla > Cervidae > Muntiacus > Muntiacus reevesi. The sequence goes on along the minus strand of NC_089255.1, from coordinate 20,256,519 downwards.
TGTCTCCAGAATATGGACATACCCACGTGATCCGATCTGGCCCTGGCTTTCGGGAGATCAACGTCACTTCGTGGCCCCTGGCCTTCAGCAGCTGGGTTAGGGCTGTCCCAATGAAGCCCGTCCCGCCACCTGATCAGAAAATGCGAGGTGTTTATCCTCCCGGGGTGGGGGGGGGGGGGGCCTTCCGTCCCGCACGCATGTGGCCCCCTTCTCTGGTGCCCTCCCATCTGACTTCAGCCTTCTCCCCTCCTTCTTGCCCCCTCCCCGCGTTGCGTGCAGGGTGAAACACAGGGTCTAGGGAGATTCGGCCCCTAGGGCTTGGAGGCAAAGGCCAGGTAGCCTGTGCACGAGACGGTGCCCTCTCTCAGAAACAGTCTCCTAAGCCCTCAATTTCTGGGTGTATCTTCTTTTTACAAACCTGCCCCCTCCCGCCCCCACCCCCTTCCGGCCCTCCCTCACCCACAAGAACTCGCATCGCGACCACGACCTAAGGCGCCTGCGCAAGGTTTAGAGTGCGCCTCCTCTAGGACGCCGCTATAGCCTTTTGCGCATGCGTTTTTCCGGGAAGCGAGCTCCGGTTGTGGGGTGGGCCGGATTGGGGCTGGGCGTGGCCCTGCCTGGCGACCCGGAAGATTTCGTAGAGAAGGCGGTATTTTCCATTACAAGGCGTGGCTGGGACCAGGCAAGGAGGCGGGGACGGGGAGTAGACTGAGGGGCCGAGCCCAAGAGAAGAGGCGGAGGAGGGAAGATCTTAGCGTAGAAAAAACCTTTGACCTAAAGCCCGAAGCTACTCAAATCGCCGAATTCTGTTGTCTATTCCAGTGTTCTTGCCTGGAGAATCCCAGGGATGGCGGAGCCTGGTGGGCTGCCGTCTATGGGGTCGCACAGAGTCGGACACGACTGAAGCGACTTAGCAGCAGCAGCAGCAGCAGCAGCAGCATTCAGTTAGATAGATCAGTAGTCCAAGAGAATTTGTCCAGCGGTACAATGGATTTCTCTCTACCCAGCCTATTATTTTACCTTTTCTTCTGCCTGTTCCAGCTCCTTGCTGTCGGCATTTAAACGTCCTCAAGTGCTCTTCTACTTAAAATAATCCTTCTCCAGCACTGTTCTTCCTCTGCTAATGTCTTCATAATCAAACTTTTAAACTTCAAAGAGTGGGGTCTGTTTTCTACTTCTACTTCACATCCGCTGGCTTTGCCTTTAGCATTCTCTGCCCCTCTCACCAAAACTAATGCCTAGTTTTCGTCTTTCTTGACCTCTGTATTGCTGGACACTTGCTGACTCGTCCCTCCCTTTGGAAATGCTTGTTTCTCAGCCTCAACAAAAGTCTCACTCTCGTTTGGGTCTTTTGCTTTTCTTTATTCAGTCTCTGTTGCTTGCTGTACCTCCAGGTCTTAAAATGTTATTCCTCGAAGCTGGGGCCTAGGATCTTCGTCTCTTCCCATTATGCACTTTCTCCCAGGTATGTATCTCTGGGAACTCAGTTACCAATTTTTAAAAATAAGACTTCCCAAATCACCTGCGAACCATAGGAGAGCCTGAGAGGTACTGAATTCTATAAAAACTTCCCATTAGATATCACTTCTTGGATATCTAAAACTCTCTTGACTTTTAGTTCAGTTCAGTTCAGTCCCTCAATTCAATTCAGTCACTAAGTCGTGTTCGGCTCCTTGCGACCCCATGAACTGCAGCACGCCAGGCCTCCCTGTCCGTCACCAACTCCTGGAGTCCACCTAAACCCATGTCCATTGAATTAGTGATGGCATCCAACCATCTCATCCTCTGTCATCCCCTTCTCCTCCTGCCCTCAATCTTTCCCAGCATCAGGGTCTTTTCCAGTGAGTCAGCTCTTTGCATCAGGTGGCCAAAGTATTGGAGTTTCAGCTTCAACATCAGTCCTTCCAATGAACACCCAGGACTGATTTCTTTTAGGATGGACTAGTTGGATCTCCTTGCAGTCCAGGGGACTCTCAAGAATCTTCTCCAACACCACAGTTCAAAAGCATCAATTCTTCGGTGCTCAGCTTTCTTTATAGTCCAACTCTCACATCCATACGTGACTACTGGTAAAACCATAGCTTTGACTAGACGGACCTTTGTTGACAAAGTAATGTCTCTGCTTTTTAGTAAGCTGTCTAGGCTGGTCATAACTTTCCCTAAAAGGAGCAAGCTCCTTTTAATTTCATGGCTGCAGTCACCATATGCAGTGATTTTGGAGCCCAAAAAATAAAGTCTGTCACTGTTTCCATTGTGTCCCCATCTATTTGCCATGAAGTGATGGGACCAGATGTCATGATCTTAGTTTTCTGAATGTTGAGCTTTAAGCCAACTTTTTCACTCTCCTCTTTCACTTTCATCAAGAGGCTCTTTAGTTCTTCTTTGCTTTCTGCCATAAGGGTGGTGTCATCTGCATAGCTGGTTATTGATATTTCTCCCAGCAATCTTGATTGCAGCTTGTGCTTCATCCAGCCCAGCATTTACACGATGTACTCTGCATATAAGTTAAATAATCAGGGTGACAATATACAGCCTTGATGTACTCCTTTTCCTATTTGGAACCAATCTGTTGTTCCATGCCCAATTCTAAGTGTTGCTTCCTGACCTGCATACAGATTTCTCAAGAGGCGGGGCAGGTGGTCTGGTAGTCACATTTCTTGAAGAATTTTCCAGTTTGTTGTGATCCACATAGTCAAAGGCTTTGGCATAGTCAATAAAGCAGAAATAGATGTTTTTTTTGAATTCTCTTGCTTTTTTTTAATGATCCGTTGGATGTTAGCAATTTAATCTCTGGTTCCTCTGCCTTTTCTAAAACCAGCTTGAACATCTGGAAGTTCATGGTTCATGTATTGCTAAAGCCTGGCTTGGAGAATTTTGAGCATTACTTTACTAGCATGTGAGATGAATGCAATTGTGTGGTAGTTTGAGCATTCTTTGGCATTGCCTTTCTTTGGGATTGGAATGAAAACTGACCTTTTCCAGTCCCGTGGCCACTGTTGAGATTTCCAAATTTGCTGGCATATTGAGTGCAGCACTTTCACAGCATCATCTTTCAGGATTTGAAATAGCTTAACTGGAATTCCATCACCTTCACTAGCTTTGTTCATAGTGATGCTTCCTAAGGCCCACTTGACTTCACATTCCAGGATGTCTGGCTCTAGGTGAATAATCACACCATTGTGATTATCTGGTTCGTGAAGATCTTTTTTGTACAGTTCTTCTGTGTATTCTTGCCACCTCTTCTTAATATCTTCTGCTTCTGTTAAGTCATACCATTTCTGTCCTTTATTGAGCTCATCTTTGCATGAAATGTTCCCTTGGTATCTCTAATTTTCTTGAAGAGATCTGTTGACTTTACTTGCTAAATATCTTCTAGATCCATCTATTTCTATCTGTGCCACCATTACTCACCTTCAGGTTATTAATATTATCCTCTTTGATCTATTTTCTGCAATAGTTTCTTTAACAGGTCTCTGTTTTTGCATGTTTTTTTCTCTCCAAACTGTTCCACATACTGAAAAGCTGAATGAGTTTTTAAAAATATGTGGAAGAACACTGTGTGGCATAAATTCCTGTTACAGAGTTCCTGAATGTGCTGGATAGACTTGAACTCATCTTCACTTTAATGCGTTGTTGAGTTAGCTAGAAAATAAATCTCCAGAGACCAAAAACAAAGTGTGCTTTGCGACCGAGGCTACCTTATGGGTTGCCAGACTATCTTTGTAACCCAAGGGCTTGGTTGCCAGACAGTGCTGGGGAAGGGGCAAGGGTGAGGAGCTGTGGGGAGAAGCGGAGGAGTGTTTGCTGAATCAGGTACCTTTAGATCACAGATTCAGGAGGGTGGAGGTCCATCAATAGCCTCATTGGAGGTGAGGTGGGAATCTCTCTTAGAGCTTTGTGCCCCTTGTAAGAGGGGATATACATACAGAGTGGGACAGCACTCTGATCCCAGCCACCACTCCTCCCCTGGGAGGCTGATGGAGAGCAGGCTCTTTTTTTTTTTACTTATTTATTTATTTATTTATTTTTTTCAGTGGGTTTTGTCATACATTGATATGAATCAGCCAGAGAGTTACACGTATTCCCCATCCCGATCCCCCCTCCCACCTCCCTCTCCACCCGATTCCTCTGGGTCTTCCCAGTGCACCAGGCCCGAGCACTTGACTCATGCATCCCACCTGGGCTGGTGATCTGTTTCACCAGAGAGCAGGCTCTTAATGCCTTAAAGATGTTTTTGTTTGGGGTTCTGGGGATTGGTGGGTCAGCTTCTCCTTATTCAGCCTCTGCTTTGACAACTGATGTAGTTAGATTAAACGGTTCACAGATCTCACAGTCTGTCTGACACATTGGCAGTAAAAATGTTCAAATTTGAGCCAGATAACAAGACATGAGAGATTTCCATCTGCACATCTGGGTGGAAGGGCAAGTGCAGCTGGTGCCCTTCAGGAAGACAAGGGTCCCTCCTGAGTCTGTTGTAATCATAAGGACTTCATTCATTGAAATGGAACTCTTTCCCCCACAGTTGCTTCCTGAAACAGCAAAAGTAGCTGACCACAGTCCCTCTGGGTAGTCAGGCCATCACTGTGGGGCAGGACAGGAAGCCAGGACGCAGGGAGGTATCCTTCCTTTAGCAGGGGCTGGGGCAGGACAGGATGGGGTGTTTGCTAGTGACTCTGCATCTTCCCCCATGCCAGCTCTAACTGTGTGAATGCCCTCTTCATTTTGTTTGGGCAACTTCTCTCAGGCTCTGGGATGTGACTTGTTAAATTCTATTCACATCATCACTTTTTTTTTTTTTTTTAATCTGCACTTTCTCTCAGGCTCTTGGATATGACTTGCTAAATGCTATTCACACCATCATTTCACGTACTTTCTGATTAAAATATGATAGAGCCAATCAACCAAAATCCTTACATGGAGACCCAACAGATAAAGGACCCTAGAACCCCTCTGGTCTCCCTTTTTAACACAGTCTCAGACCCCAGAGTTTGTGGTGATAGAAACAATGCCGCCTGAGCCTTACCTTCTGTAGAGATGCCAACTCTTTTCCTCTTTTCTTCCCTCCATGAAGATTTCTAGATGTTACCCTCTCCAGCCAGACCACTATCCAGGCATCCATTCCCAGTGGGGCCTTACTCTGGAGTTGATACTTTCTCACCTCTGGCATCAGCCCTGTGTCTTTCTGCTGTTGCTCTGACTCTACCATGAAGACCAAGTGCCCTTGAGATCTGTCTTTTTCTTTCCAGATGCTCCTGTGTGTTTGAGTACTGGAGTGTGTGTGTGTGTTCGTGTGTGTGTGTGTTTGAGGGATTGACCTTTGGTCAGGCTGAAGGGAAATGTTTAGCATGAGTCGCTCTTGTTGCACCACCAGAGGTCTCAGTAGCCCAGAAATTCCACTTCCTAGCCATTCAAAGGAAGGACTATATTGTGATCTGAGCCCAGGTTGGAAAAGAATTTCCAGACATGAGGAAGAATGAGAAATGAATAGAGTTTGTTAAAATGGGAGAAGACATTTGAAGACCGGGCCAGGTCAAGGGAGAACTGAGCCTTTTAAGGGTTAATAGCAAATTTTTATAGCCTCAAAACAGAAAATTCCTGCTGCATTGGTGGCATTAGGTCATTGGTTAGGGTGCTATAGGGTGGATATTTTTATCTACTATGGAGTCAGGGAGCTGGCCGGTTAAGATTAGGGGCACTCATGGCAACAGTTGCTAAGGGGCTTGGTCAGTTCTGGAAATAACCTTGGTCTAGAGCTCCACATCTGTGACCTTGGTACAGGGCTCCACAGGCTACAGGCTGCAGATTGTTTCCAGGGTTCTGGCTCTGGGCTGTAAAACAGCCATCGGGAGACTTTACCTGGTTTTGTTTCTCCCTGACTGATAGTACAGCAAATAGACAAAGGCAGGAAAAGCCAAGCCAGGTAAGAGATATGGTCCTGCTAGTTCATTGCTGAATTGTGAATCTTTTTATTTCTTTGGTAATTTACTAAATTTTGCTAGATGAAGCACAAGCTGAAATCACGACTGCCGGGAGAAATATCAATAACCTCAGCTATGCAGATGACACCACCCTTATGGCAGAAAGCAAAGAAGAACTAAAGAGCCTCTTGATGAAAGTGAAAGAGGAGAGTGAAAAAGTTGACTTAAAGCTCAACATTCAGAAAACTAAGATCATGGCATCCGGTCCCATCACTTCATGGCAAATAGATGGGGAAACAATGGAAACAGTGACAGACTTTATTTTTTGGGCTCCAAAATCACTGCATATGGTGACTGCAGCCATGAAATTAAAAGGTGCTTGCTCCTTGGAAGGAAAGTTATGACCAGCCTAGACAGCATATTAAAAAGCAGAGACATTACTTTGCTAACAAAGGGCCGTCTAGTCAAAGTTATGGTTTTTCAAGGATATGAGAGTTGGACTATAAGGAAAGCTGAGCACCGAAGAACTGATGCTTTTGAACTGTGGTGGGGGAGAAGTTTCTTGACAGTCCCTTGGACTACAAGGAGATCCAACCAGTCCATCCTAAAGGAAATCAGTCCTGAATATTCATTGGAAGGACTGATGCTGAAGCTGAAACTCCGATACTTCAGCCACCTAATGCGAAGAGCTGACTCATTTGAAAAGACCCTGATGCTGGAAAGATTGAAGGAGGGAGGAGAAGGGGATGACAGAGGATGAATGGTTGGATGGCATCACCAACTTGATGGACATGAGTTTGAGTAAGCTCCGGGAGTTGGTGATGGACACGGAGGCCTGGCGTTCTGCAGTCCATGGGGTTGCAGAGTTGGACACTACTGAGCGACTGAACTGAACTGAACTGTTAAATCATAGTGCCTAGCATGTCATTAACCCATAAACATTATGTTTATAATAAGAATAGTACTTTCAACATTATTCAGTCTCTAAGTGCTTGGCACCACATAAGCAAAAGAAAGTGGAAATCCATTCTATTTAATTATTATTATTGAATAAAGCACTTAAAACAAAGCTTGACCCCTATTGTTGTTGTTCAGTCACCCAATCGTGTCTGACTCTTTGCGACCCCACGGATTGCAGCACACCAGGCCTCTCTGTCCCTCACCATCTCTCGGAGTTTGCCCAAGTGTATGCCCATTGCATTGGTGATGCCATCCAGCCATCTCATCCTCTGATGCCCCCTTCTCCTGCCCTCAACCTTTCGCAGCATCACGGACTTTTCCAGTGAGTCAGCTGTTCGCATCAGCTGACCAAAATACTTAAGTTTCAGCCTCACCATCAGTCCTTCCAAGGGGAGTATTCAGGGTTGATTTCCCTTAAGAATGACTGGTTTGATCTCCTTGCTGCCCAATGGACTCTGAGGCGTCTTCTCCAGCACCACAGTTCCCTCATAGGTCCTACTGCTCCCCATGGTCCTAAATAAATAATCTTCGGGGCGATGGTCCTTAATTCTGGGAATCCCAAACCGGAGCAACAACCCACCCCCTGCGGCCTGGCAGCCCCGCCCCTGCGCCAGTGCCGCGCCTGCGCACTGCCCGGCAGGTGTTCCGCGAGCTCAGCTACCAGCCGCCGAGCGCGCGCCTGAGCTCAGCCGGCAGGCTCGCTGTGTGCTTGCTCGCGTGCCACGCTCTCGCCGGGCACCACGGCCTCGTCCTCTGCCTCCGCCACGCTAGTCTGCACACCCCGGCAGGCAGCCCACGTTCTGTATTTCAAGGGGATACAGCATTCACGCCTTCCTCCGCAGGCGGCCTTTCATTGCTGTCCGGGCCAGAGGTGCCCGGCCGCCCGGGAACATGGAGAAGTGGGAGCAAGTCCTGAGCCTCGAGCTGCTGCGAGAGCTCAAATCCTGAGGAAACGGCCCGCCTCCCCGCCCGGGCTGCGAGTTGGGTCACGAATTAAAAACCGAGGTTTGAAGCCCTCTGTGGCAAATGAGCAGCACAAGAGGGCTTATCTGATTTACCGGGACAAAATTCCGGAGGAAAGGAAATGGATAGGCATATGAGTGTAGTGGTCCTGTATGTGAGGAAGGCGTAGATCTTGAAGTGAAAACTTACCAAATGTCTATGGGAGGAAATAACATTCTTATGTGATTCTCAAAATCACACTTGCTTGTAATGTCTGCTGATTGTGTGACACAATATAGTCTTAGAAGTTACTTTGGAAGACAGATCATTGCCAGATGAATAAAACTTTATGTATTCATTGGCCTGCTAGAACTATTTGGCATCCTTTTTAGGAACTCTGGAATGAGTGGGTGGGAGCGAGAGGCAAAGTATACTTTTATGATTCAGGATGGATGGAAGAGGGAAATGGGGATGTGGAAAGCGGACCACTTTCTTTTGTGGGTCCCCTAACCAGACCAGAGAGTGCAAAGTGAGATTAGAGAAGCTGTTAGTTTAATACAGACTGGACTATTTGAGGAAACAAAGGATGGAAAATGCCTTTTTAGGGGGGAAATTAGAGGTGATGTTTTTGCACAAGATTTTAGGTTTTAGAAGTAGACTGCAATATAAACCATACCAGGTAATGGTGTTTACACTCAGTTAAGTCCAACATCCTTGTGGGAGAAGGGAGATAACTGAGATACAATAAGAAGATTAGTTAGTGAAAAGTTGAAAGATACAATATCAAAAGGCAACAACCTATAAGAACCCTACAAATTAAGAAATGAATTTCTGGATTACTGTTTTCAGGCATTAAATTTTCCTTGGTGATTAACCAGCCTAGTCAAAAAGGCTGCTATTGGTAAAAATACCCCCTTTTAAAAATATGGTGAAATTGGCTGGTTGGGGAAAAAGAGAAGTCACTGAATAGTAAGAATTAGATGGTAACTAGAAATAAGGCAACCAAAACACTTGGACTCAAAACCAACTTAACAAAAAACCCTCCTAAACCTTTAATTACAGTCTAACGCTGACATAACTCAGTGTGAACACATCCATGTAACCACCACCCCAGTCAGGACGAGCACATCCACACACACCCTCACCCCCAGAAGCTCCCCTATTCCCCAACCTCGGCCACTGTCTTGAATCCTGCCTCGTTGATCTTCACCAAAGTTAGGTGTCTATTTTGACTTTTAATACCATAGATTAGTTTTGTTAGTTTCTGAGTTTTATAGAGATGGACTGACAATAGGTCTTCTTTTAAATCTGCCTCTTTTCTTCCCCTCAACATTATGTTTGTGAGATTGTCCAGGTTATTGTACATACCAGTGGTTAATTTTTATTGGTAGTATCCCATGAGAGATTACCATTCCACAATTGTATTTTTTCCTCCTACTGTTGATGGACTTTTGGGCTGCTTTCAAATACACTGCTGTTTTGAGCATGCTTGTTTATGCTTTATGATGCAGATATTTCTTTTGGGCACATTTCTAGGAGTGAAATTGTTAGGTGAGGGGATATGCAAGTTTTCAGTTTCCCGATTGAGGCTGTCAAAGTGGTTGACTCAGTTTACACTCCCTTCATCACTAGAAGAGTTCCTGTGGCTCTCCTTGCCTAAACTTGTATTATCAATCTTTCTAAGCCATTCTGGTGATAGTGTTGCAGGAAGTGGGGGGGGGGCGGGACCCCTTCCAGGGCCCGAAACTGGGCTCTTGTCTAACACTCGGAAATGAATTGTCTGAGGAGACACATGTGCTGACAAAGCAAGAGATTTTATTGGGAAAGGGCACCTGGGTGGAGAGCAGTAGGTAAGGGAACCCAGGAGAACTGCTCTGCCGCGTGGCAGTCTTGGGTTTTATGGGGATGGGATTAGTTTCCGGGTGGTCTTTGGCCAATCATTCTAATTCATAGTCTTTCCTGGTGGCTCACGCATCGCTCAGCCAAGGTGGATGCTAGCAAGAGGGATTCTGGGAAGTGGACGGACAGGCAGTGTCTCCTTTCAACCTTTCCCGAACTCTTCCGGCTGGTGGTGGGTTATTAGTTCCTCATTCCTTATCAGGATCTCCTGTCATAAAACAACTCATGCAAATGGTTACTATGGTGCCTAGCCCGGGTGGGCGGTTTCAATCAGTGTGCTTCCCCTAACAATAGTGTAGTGATAGCGCATTGTAGTTTTAATTTGTATTTTCCTGATTACTGATAAGATTGAGTGCCTTTCACATGCTCATTGGCCTTTGGGATATCTGATTTTGTCAATGTCCTGTTCAAGTCTCTTGTCAGTGTTTCTTTAGGGTTGTTTGATCTTTTCTTATTGATTGATGGGCATTATCTATAAATTCTGCACGTGAGCCCTTTGTTGACATATGTGGTGTATATCTTCCTCCGTGGGGTAGCTTGCCTGTTCACTCTCTTAAAGGTCTCTTTTGATGAGTGGAAGTCTTTCTTATAATCTGATTTATCAAATCATTTTCCCTTTAAGACAGTAGGTCTCAACTGGCGGTGAGTTTCAGGTAAAATACAGGACCCCTGGTTAAATCTGAATATTAAATAAGTAGTGGAAAAATTTATTGCCTAGGAAATTTTTGGGACACACACTATTTTTGTTGTTGTTGGAGCTGAAATTCAGCTTTACCAGGGTGTTCTGTCCCTCTCCCCAAATAGCAGCAGTTCCCCCGCAGGAGCCATTTGAAAGTGTCTTGGAGACATTTTTGGTTGTCATGACTGAGGCTGTGATGGTGGTGCTTTTGGCGTCAGTAAGTAGAGACCAGGGATGCTGTGAAACATCCTATAATGCACAGGACATTCCCTACAACAAAAACTTATCCTGTTCCAAATGTCAGTGGTGCATGGTTGGGAAATTTGCTTTAAGTTTAGTGATTTTTGTGTGCCTCGAAGAAATCTTTTTAAACCCCAAGGTAACAGAGATACTCCTGTCATGTTGTCTAAAAGTTTTATTATTTTACCTTTAATGTGTGGAACACCTGGTATTGATTTTTGTGTGTGTGTGAGATGAGGGTCAAATTTCATTTTTCTCAATAGATAGTCACTTGGTCCAGCAATATGCACTGGAATGAGTGCCCTTTCCCACTGCCCTGCACTTCCTCCTTTGCCTAAACCAAGTATCCATGGATGAATGTGTCTTTTTTTCTGGACTCTGTTTCATTGCTCTAACTGATTGTCTGCATCAACATCACATTGTACTAATTACGGTAGATTTAATAAATATTGATTTCGAGGGATATCTTAGATTGGGTTTTCCGAGAAACAGACACTGATACAAAGATTTGAGCACAAGTAATTTATTTATGATGTGATTCTTGGAAGGGATGTGGCTTTAGGACTATCAACCAAAGACATGAGAGACAGAACAGGCCAAAGGACTCAATGGAAGTTTCTCTTAGGAACTGGGCGCAGGCAGGAAAAAGCTCTATTCTCTACTCACCTCCTCAGATCCACCCTCCACCTTGCTCTGGGATCCATTTTTTGCCCTGCTTCTAAAGTCCTCCTTGGCCTTTGGTTTTCAATTTGGATTGGCAAGCGGGGGCACTGACAGGAATTGGGGGGCAAGGGAAGAGTGAGATGGTGGAGTTTTCCACTCAAGCCCCTTTGTGCCAGAGCACCGGTTGTGAATCCTCCCACGGCCCACGGCTCCTGTGCTGCAGCCCCAGCTGGAGCTAGCGGAGGCAGAGCTTCAACTTTGCTTCTGAAGTCCAGGAACCTCTCCTCCCCCAAGTCCGCTCATGGCCAAGGGCAGTGGTGGCTTCTCACTCTTGCCAACTCTGGGGTGCGTCACCACCTACTATTGCTTTCCTATAACTCTGCTCCCTTTGCAAATAGATCCTCCGTTAAACTTTCCCTAAATTATTCTGGGCAACTGTGCTGTTGAACAGACATACCTGACAGACACACCCTTTGAGGCTGCTGCTGCTACTAAGTCGCTTCAGTCGTGTCCGACTCTGTGCGACCCTAGAGACAGCAGCCCACCAGGCTCCGCCGTCCCTGGGATTCTCCAGGCAAGAACACTGAGTGGGTTGCCATTTCCTTCTCCAATGTGTTAAAGTGAAAAGTGAAAGTGAAGTCGCTCAGTTGTGTCCGACTCTTCGAGACCCCGTGGACTGCAGCCCACCAGTCTCCTCCGTCCATGGGATTTTCCAGGCAAGAGTACTGGAGTGGGGTGCCATTGCCTTCTCCGACTTTTTGAGGATAACGGCCCAAAGAACAGATTGATGTGGTTGTTCCACAGCCCAGAGGTGGAGCTGGTGACGGAAACATTCATTTGGTTGTGGTGTGCTTTTCAGAGCCAGTAGCCCCAGCAAAGATAAGCTCATGTGTGAGATGAAAATCAGAGGAGATTTTCATCAGGAAAACCATTATGAAAACTAGGAAAGAGCTTATCGTCCTATCTACCCTTGCTAATGACAAGTTATTGATGAGAAAAATGAACCCGAAGTGATGCAGGCAACTCCTCTTCTGGGGAGCCATGGTTTTGGATAGCCCTAAAGCCATGCAACAGAAACAAATTTCCCAAACTACAGAAACTTCCAAATAAACTGAAAGCCCTGAAAGGTTGAATAAGGACAGAAGCTGTCCATCATTTAATAAAAGACATATACTTAGTAAATAATAGCTCCAGCTGCGAACCATGTAATCTGGCCAGGGATCTATTATCTTCTCCACCTCTGTCTGGCCTGGTAGACTGAAATGAGATGTTCAGTCATGTGAGAAGAGGAAAAGTCCAGGGTCTTCCCAGGAAAAACAAACCCTGCCTTAGAACCCCCATCAGTTCAGTTCAGCTCAGTTCAGTCGCTCAGTCGTGTCCAACTCTTTGCGACCCCATGAATCGCAGCACGTCAGGCCTCCCTGTCCATCACAAACTCCCGGAGTCTATTCAACCTCATGTCCATTGAGTCAGTGATGCCATCCAGCCATCTCATCCTTTGTCATCCCCTTCTCCTCCTGCCCCCAATCCCTCCCAGCATCAGGGTCTTTTCCAATGAGTCAACTCTTCTCATGAGGTGGCCAAAGTATTGGAGTTTCATACTAACACAAATTTCCCCCACCCTTACAACATACTCAGTGCTGGATCTTGGCACATAGTCAGAAAAAGCAGTTTTATTTATTTATTTTTTAAGTTTTATTTATTTTGTGGCCATGCCTCACAGCCTGCAGTATCTTAGTTCCCTGACCAGGTATCAAACCGGTGCCCCTTGAGGCAGAAGTGCAGAGTCTTAACCACTGGACCGCCAGGGAAGTCCCTAGCCTCCTGACTTCTGTTCCTGCCTTTTTGGTAGAACCCAGGGTAAATGGCTGCTTTGGACTCTGACTGTTAGTGTTTGTCCTGGGTAGGTCCTGGGCCGTTCTTTTCCATGGCATGGGGAAATCCTCTTATATCTGAGCTAATTCTACTCTAGATGTTGTAGCATTTTCCTTCGTCTTATCAGACCCCAGCATCTGATATCTGGAGCGGTGGCTTTCTCTGCATCTCTGAATCAAATCTACACTGGTTGATCTTGTTTTTTTCTGAGTAAACTAGTTGATTAGTGTGCCATCAACAGCTTTTTCCACATTCTGTGTCCAAGAAGAGCTTATTTTTTCTGGACTCATAGCCCTGCAGAGCAGCTCTGGAAGAGGCCAGAGAACCGGCCCATGATCCTCACTGAGCAGTTCTTGGACAGCGCTGCCCTGGGCAGGGGATGTGGCCTTGGACGAGAGCAGCTCCTGGGGAGGGACTGTGGGCCCCCCGCAGGCCATGCTCACCCTGACCCTGCAGGGTTCCTACTGCTGTGCAAGCACACCTCTCTGAGCCTTCTTCCTAGGGTCCCCAGGCCTGGTACTTGGACAACTTTCTAATATCCTGAACTTCCTCATCTGCTGGGGAGCTCCATGGTGTGTCCACATCTCTCTCTGAGCAAGAAATGGAGGCTTTTGGTCCCAGTTTCTAGAACTGTCACTAAGTACTTTACATGTGCTGCTGACTTTAATTCTAGGAGGGGCATTAGCTGTTATCCCCATTTTATGGATGAGCAAACTGATATTCAGAAAGGTGAAATGAATGCTCAAGGTCAGGGTCAGGATGTCCCCTAAGTCTGCCTGGTACCTTCACTGCCCTGTGACTTTTCCTCTCACCATCCACCATTTTCTTATTAACTGTGTCATCTTGAGCAGGTCGCTTAACCTCTTTTGGCCTCAGTTTCTTTGAAAATAAATTCTAGTCTCTGTTGTGACTCCCTCTGAGGGTTGTTTCTGTCTGACTTTCAAGGAGACAAGACATAGTAGACCTTGTGTCTGGGCCTGTGACCCTGCTTCTCTGACTCCCTGGGCCCAGCCAGCTTGCCCTCACCTCTGTTCCCCCTCATCCAGGCCCCTAGTAGCTCTAGGCCCCTGATCCAGAAGAGGAGGAGGAATGATGGGGGGTGGGGTGGGGAAAGATCTCCTCTCTGACTGCTTGTGGTTTTCAAGATTGACTTGTCACCTTTGTAGTTTCTCTTAATGCTGGGAATTATGCAGGACTGCTGTGAATGATCATATGGTGTATATGCTGGGGCTTTGCCAAGGAAGAAGTGGGGGGTTGAAATCCAGCCCACGCTGGGCACCTCTTGCTTGGCTCAAAGGCACCATCTGCCAAGAGGATGCATCTGCCCAGAGGGGACAGCCTTTTAAAATTCTTACAAAGGCCACACAGAGGTTCGCTGTGGGCTGGGAATGTGTTGGCTTTGCAGGAGCCCAGGGCTTGCAGCTCAGCCATCAGACCCTGGAATCCAGATGGAGAAGGGGAGTGAGGAGTAAACCCCAGATGCAGGGGGTTTACAGGTGCAGTTCCAGAAGCCATTGGAATCCCTCTCTGGAAGCTGCCCAGCCTCCCAGAGACATGCAGAGGGATTCTCAAAGCCTTCGGCTCACTTCTCCCTGCAGACCTCTGCATGGAGGGCCGCATTCCAGACTGAACTCCCTAGAGCAACCACAGCCAGTCACAGACTATGTTTTTACTTGCTTCAGAGAAGTTACTTCCTTATTCATCTCTCCCTTCCCAGTCCTTTCTGTATGGCCTCCAGACTAACATGCCTCAAACCCAGACTTCACTACATTCCTTCCTTCCCTGACTCAGAAGCTTGTCCAGCATTCAGTGTACATGATCTCACAAACACACACACACACACACACACACACACAGAGCAATCTCTTCAAGGCCAACAGCTGCTTTCTTTAAGCGCACATGATCTCACACACACATACACACACACACTCTTTCCAAGGTCAGTGGCTGCTTTCTCCTCCCTAATTTTAATTTCCCTTCGACCTACCACCTCCTATCCCCAGGTCTCACCTTCAGATCTTTGCCTCCTGGATCTGTATCCTCACCCACTCCTTTTCGCTCTGTAAATAGCGGCTTCCTGTATGGGCTACACAGAGCTCCCCTCATTCCGGGCAGAGGACCATGGGCTTCAGGGGGTGCTGCAGGCCAGGTAAAGCAGCTCCAGGGTGCAGCTTGGTGCCTCAAGTGCCTTGAGGACTGGATTTGAAGCAGGTGCTCTGTGGGGCCTGCACCAGACAGCAGCTTCCTGTGTGATGGGGGCTCCCTGGGCGGGACTTGGGGGCCTGAGGGTGCTAACAGCCTTGGCAGGGAGGCCAGAGGTCCCCAAGCAACAGGAGGAAATAAACTGCAAGTGGCAGACTTTTTTCCCTTCTCTCTTGACACCTGGTTCCTCCTGAACTTTTCTTAAACTTTGAGCTAACCAATGCAGTTTTTCCTATGGAAATGTTTTTCTTACGTTAATGAAACTATGTATTTGCTTTGGAATCTGTCTTTCTACAAATCGGTTCCACCTAAGGCTAACTTTTTTTCTTTTCTCAAACCTTGGGCTGATAATGGCTCAACAAACCAGTACTCATGTGAATTGTTTTATGGCCAGGGATGACACATCTTGTGCCGCTCCATCTCAAAAGTGCATATTGTGGGAGAGGGGCCTGGCGAAATTCCCTCCGCCTTGAGGTGTCTCTCATCTGATTAGCAGCTCGCTAACAGACATAAAATGGCCTTGCTAAAAACTAGCAAGTGGGCATTCTCTCTGCTGTCTTTTGATGTCTATGTCAGAAGCTTTCTCTATCTCTATCATACTTTAATAAAACTTTGCTACACAAAAAGCTCCGAGTAGTCAAGCCTCATCTCTGTCCCCGGATCGAAATCCTCTCCTCTGGAGGTCATGAATCCCGGCGTAGCACATGGCTCACAACTGCAACCTTTCAGGCCCTTCTAGCTGTGAGTGGGCTCCAGGTCCCCCAGAGGCGCCCAGGACCCCCTGTATGGGAGGATGAAAGGTCAAGAACTTGCAGCTCCTGGGGCCCCTTGGCCCCTGCTGTTGTAGGATCCCCAGGAGACCCCAGGCTGTAAGCCAGACGGCACACTTCTAGGCCCAGAAGGTAACAGGGGCCGTGACTAAACGCTGCTCTCCCCCTCCCCCTATGCTCCGGTCACTGGCCACGGGTGGCTGCTGAGCACTTGAAATGTGGCTCATTCCAGTTAGGATATGCTGAAAGTGTGATATACTAGTCCGTAATAATATTGTGGATATATTGGGTTAGATAAATCTTTTCACCTTTTTTTTTTTTTAATAGTTTTAATGTGGCTGTACTCCTTTTCCTATTGGGAACCAGTCTGTTGTTCCATGTCCAGTTCTAACTGTTGCTTCCTGACCTGCATACAGGTTTCTCAAGAGGCAGGTCAGGTGGTCTGGTATTCCCATCTCTTTCAGAATTTTCCACAGTTTATTGTGATCCACACAGTCAAAGGCTTTGGCATAGTCAATAAAGTAGAAATAGATGTTTTTCTGGAACTCTCTTGTTCTTTCGATGATCCAGTGGATGTTGGCAATTTGATCTCTGGTTCCTCTGCTTTTTCTAAAACCAGCTTGAACATCTGGAAGTTCACAGTTCATGTATTGCTGAAGCCTGGCTTGGAGAATTTTGAGTATTACTTTACTAGCATGTGAGATGAGTGTAATTGTGCGGTAGTTTGAGCATTCTTTGGCATTGCATTCTTAGGCATTGGAATGAAAACTGACCTTTTCCAGTCCCGTGGCCACTGTTGAGATTTCCAAATTTGCTGGCATATTGAGTGCAGCACTTTCACAGCATCATCTTTCAGGATTTGAAGTAGCTCAACTAGAATTCTATCACATCCACTAGCTTTGTTCGTAGTGATGCTTCCTAAGGCCCACTTGACTTCACATTCCAGGATGTCTGGCTCTAGGTGAGTGATCACACCATTGTGATTATCTAGGTCATGAAGATCTTTTTTGTACAGTTCTTCTGTGTTTTCTTGCCACCTCTTCTTAATATCTTCTGCTTCTGTTAGGTCCATACCATTTCTGTCCTTTATCGATCCCATCTTTGCATGAAAAGTTCCCTTGGTATCCCTCATTTTCTTGAAGAGATCTCTAGAGACATTACTTTGCCAACAAAGGTCCGTTTGGTCAAGGCTATGGTTTTTCCAGTGGTCATGTATGGATGTGAGAGTTGGACTGTGAGGAAAGCTGAGCGCCGAAAAATTGATGCTTTTGAACTATGGTGTTGGAGAAGACTCTTGAGAGTCCCTTGAACTGCAAGGCGATCCAACCAGCCCATCCTAAAGGAGATCAGTCCTGGGTGTTCATTGGAAGGACTGATGCTGAAGCTGAAACTCCAGTACTTTGGCCAGCTCATGTGAAGAGTTGACTCATTGGAAAAGACCCTGATGCTGGGACGGATTGAGGGCAGGAGGAGAAGGGGATGACAGAGGATGAGATGGTTGGATGGCATCACCGACTTGATGGACATGTGTTTGAGTAAACTCCAAGAGTTGGTGATGGACAGGGAGGCCTGGCATGCTGTGATTCATGGGGTCGTAAAGAGTCAGACACAACTGAGTGACTGAACTGAACTGAACTGAATGTGGCTGTTAAAATATTAGAAAATACATTTGTGGGTCACATTGTATTTCTGTTGGACACTGCTGGTCTGGGTGTAAAAAACATAGGAGAGGACCTTGGATGACTGTTCACACTGTGAAACAGGTGATGTTTAGGTCTAGGTTAGAGGAAACAGAGGCAACACACAGAGCCCAGACCATCGCAGGTGCCAGGTGTGGCCCTAGTGCTGCTCTGGGGCGGGAGGGCATGGCTGGTGCAGCTGCTTCCTGCTCTGGGTGCATCTCGGAACCGAGCCTCTGCTGGTGGGAATGGCAGCATCCTGGTATCTGAGCGCATGGTGTGTGCAGACGAAGACCTGTGTCTGGGGAGGAAGCTGACAGATCCTTTCCAGGTGGCTCTTGTTACATTCTGAGAGGTGACTCATCCAGACCCTGCTCCCCTCAGGCCACCCTGCATAAATGACCATCACTCACAGCAAATCACTCTGAACCACAGTGTGTGGGGGACTAGGGGTGGGGAGGAGGGGCTTCCCAGCCAAGAACTGGGGTGTGAAGGAGGCCATGGTGCTCACTGCATCCACCCACGGGGCTCTGGAGCTGTCAAGAGATGCTTTCAGGGGGACCTTGATGGCTTTTCTGTCCTAAGCTAATTGCCAGTTCCCAGCAAATCTGCAGCCAGAGTGAAAGGCTTAGGACTTCTGAGAACCACCACCAACACCAGATTCCTTCCCCCACCCTCTTCAAGTCCCCCAGAGTTTCTCTGGCCTAGCTAGAGGCTAGGCTTCTTCCCCTGCCACCCTCCACCCCAGCCAGAGCACAGGGATTGCAGAATGACTCTATGGGCTGGCAGGGTGCCTTCTCCCTGGGGCAGCCGGGCCTGCCAGTGGAGTCCTGGTTTGTGGAGGAGGTGCACCCTCTGCAGGACTAGCGTGCAGGCGCAGGTTCCACAGCAAGGAGGTGGTGGCTGGTTCTAGAGTCTATACCTGCAGCTGTGGGAAGACACAGTCTTGAAAAGGCCTTTCCTCCTGTGGCTGCTGCTTCTTGGGTTGCAGAATAAATGATCATTGTTGTTTTTGTTCAGTCGCCAAGTCGTGTCTGACTCTTCTCGACCCCGTGGACTGCAGCATGCTAGGCCTCCCTGTTCCCCACCATCTCCTGGAGTGTGCCCAAGTTCAGGTCCATTATATCAGAAATGCCATCCAACCATCTCATCCTATGTCAACCCCTTATCCTCCTGCCCTCAGTCTTCCCCAGTATCAGGGTCTTTTTCCAGTGAGTCAGCTCTTCGAATCAGGTGGTGGAAGTATTGGAGCTTCAGCTTCAACATCAGTCCTTCCCATGAATATTCAGGACTGATTTCCTTTAAGATTGACTGGCTGTCCAAGGGACTCTTGAGTCTTCTCTGGCACCACAGTTCAAAAGCATCAGTTCTTTGGCACTCTGCCTTCTTTATAATCCAGCTCTCACAACCATACATGACTACTGGAAAGACCATAGCCTTGACTAAATGGACCTTTATCAGCAAAGTGATGTCTTTGTTTTTTAACACACTGCCTAGGTTTGTCATAGCTTTCCTGCCAAGAAGCAATCATCTAATTTCATGTCTGCAGTCGCCATCCTCAGAGGGTTTAGAGCTCAAGAAGAGGATATGTCACTGCTTCCACCTTTTCCCCTTCTGTGTGCCATGAAGTAATGGGGCTGGATGCCATGATCTTTTTTTCTTTTTAATAGCTTTAAGCCAGCTTTTTCACTCTCCTCCTTCACCCCCATCAAGAGGTTCTTTAGTTCCTCTTTGCTTTCTGCCATTAGAGTGGTATCATCTGCATATCCAAGGTTGATATTTCTCCTGGTAATGTTGATTTTAGCTTGTAACTCATCCAGCCTGACATTGCTCATGATGTGCTTGGCATATAAATTAAACAAACAGGGCGACAATAAACAGCCTAGTCGCATTCCTTTATCAGTCCTGAACCAGTCAATTGTTCCATACAAGGTTCTAACTGTTGCTGCTTGACCCACATCCAGGTTTCTCAGGAGGCAGGTGAGGTGGTCTAGTATTCCCATATCTTTAAGAATTTTCTACAGTTTATGACCCACACAGTCAGAGGCTTCAGCATAGTCAGTGAAACAGAGGTAGATGTTTTTCTGGCATTCTCTTGCTTTTTCTATGATCCAGCGAATGTTGGCAATTTGACCTCTTGTTCCTCTGCCTTTTCTAAACCTAGCTTGGACATCTGGAAGTTCTCAGTTCATGTAATGCTGCAGCCCAGCATGCAGGATTTTGAGCATGACCTTACTAGCATGGGAAATGAGTGCAACTGTCCGGTGGTTTAAACATTCTTTGGTACTGCTCTTCTTGGGAATTGGGATGAGGATTGACTTTTTCCAGTCCGTGGCCACTGCTGGGCCATAGATGTTCATGGTGCACCTGAAGCCTGCAATATCTGCCCAATAGCTACCAGTTCTTTGAGTTGACATTTGCTGGACTAAACACATTTTTAGTCATCTGTGTTATAGTCTGTAAAGTAAGTCTTTTTATTGCTAATTTATAGGTGAGAAAACAGAGGTGCAGAGAGGTTATATGTGTTGTCCAGAGGGCCACACAATAGTTACCTGGAGTCTGACTCCAGAGTTCATGGACTAAACCAGTTTACCTTGCAACCTGCTTAGGGTGTGGCCTCCCAGGAGGGAAATAGGGCAGACAGCTCTGGTGACTGTCATTGTGGTGACCTAAATGAGGGGAGGGTGATGGAGAAGTGGAGGGGACATGGGCCCAGGGGTAGGAGTGACACCAGGCCATTTCTGAGTTCTGAGAAGAACTTGTCAATCTCCCAAGCCCCAGCAGCATGTGGTATGTCCCCCTGGCTTTCCTAACCCCTCACCAAGACAGCTTCATTCTGCTGCACATACTCTGTGGTCAGCCACAGGGTCCCTGTGGAAGAGAGAAAAACTCATTCATTCATTTGGTTTTCATACTTCATCCCATTTCACAGAGGGAGAAACTGAGGCCCAGCTGTGGGCAGTGTGATTTCTCCAACCACAGGTCACCCCACTGGTCGCTTGCAGCCCTCAGGCCTGCTTCTGTCAGTGAGTGGGACTGAGTGGTGTAGCTGCATCTTTGCTGAGGAGAGAAGTCAGGAGTTGTCGCTGAGTTTTTTTTGGGTCTGTGCTTGGGAGCCTCGCCCCTCCTCTCCCCATCACAGCAGACCTTGCGTGTCTTCTACGGATTCCTTCCCTCCTTCCTCCTGCCGTTGTTCTGATAGGCTAACATCCTCCTCTACTGAACTTAAGAGTTTTGAGAACTCATCTTCCCCAGTTCTGCCTCGTCACTTCTGTGTCGCTTCTGCATTGCTCTCATCTCATGCTGCTCGTGACAGTGACCTTCACCACACCCACCTCTCCCCCTACCTCTGTTTCCTGTACCCCTCAGCCTCTGCTCGCACTACCATCACCTGCCATTGCTAGCGGCATCGCCAACAGCACTGTCTTCCTCCTCATGACTTCCATCAGTCTCCCCTCCTTGTCGCCATCTTTTCTGCCACAACCATTGTCAACATTACCTCTAGCATTCATAGCATTACATCCTATATCACCCCCATAGTTACCATCACCACCACTCCTGTTACCTCCATCACATTTACCATCACCTCCATCACACTTACCATCACCTCCATCACATTTACCATCGCCTCCATCACGTTTATCATCACCAGCGCCGTGGCCACCGTCTCCTCCAGGCCCATCTTCACCTCTGTCATCGTCACTGTTTCCAGGAGCTTCACCCTCCCCTTCACCTCTGTCATCTTCTCAGCCATTCCCAGCCCTGCCACTTCCACTGTCATCTCCCATTACCTCCATCACCTCCACCACCCCTGTCAGCATTGCTCTTTCCCCCAGAGAGAATGACCGGCATTGCATCAGGGACTTGGGTAAGGAACCCTGGCAGAGAACAGCCTCCTGCCTGACACTGGCTCCCAGATTTCTCAGAGAGAACAGTCAGCAAGTGGGTGTCAGAACAATCCTTCCTCTTGACCCTTCCTTAGGATGCCTCTGACAGGAGACAGCTCAGCCTTCCGTGTCAACCATGCCTGTACCTAAAGAGACAGCTGCTGTTTGGATGAGGGATCAAGGCCATTAATCTGGGACTGCCCTTGTTTGCATAATGATTGCATATATTTGCATCCCATTTGCTCCCAGCTTCTGAGCGCAGCACTGTGGGTGTTTAGGAGCCATTTGCACATCACTGCAGGTGAGGCTCAGGCCTTTGAGATGTGGGCACTTATTAATTCCCTGTTCTTTTATGTGCTGGTTCAGAAAAAAACTTGAAATGCCTAATTCTAGAGTCATTCAGATGCAGGGTTCTGAGGGTGGGGGAGTTGGGAAGGTCCAGTTAAGAGCCGGTGGGGAGAGGGCAGCTGGAGCCTTTGGTGTGTCCAAGGTGGAACCGATGGTGGGGTTCAGAGACCAGCTGCAGAGGCAAGCTCTGGTTCTTAGTTATCAGTTTAGAATAGTGGCCTTCGGAGCCGCTCCTGTCCTCCCCCGCTATGATCCCTTCACGGTGTGACCTTGGGAATGTCTCTCCCCCATCCTGTGTGGAAGGCATTAAGCCTCTAAGCCCAGTCCATCCAGTGTCTGCTCTGAGCGCAGGGGTTCTCCTGACTGCATACTGGAATTAACTAATGAGCTTTTTAAAAATACTAGTGCCCTGGCACTGCCCCCTGAGATTCTGATTTCATCAGTGGGCCCCGGGTACGGGTTATTAATAAAAGCTCCCTGGTGACTTTAATGTGCAGCCAAGATTAAAAGCTACTGCCTCTGGCTGTATCCTTCCACCCTGCCCCGGCCCCCCACAGCCTCCTAAGACCCACCTCCCTCATTTCCAGTTGCTGCTAATCTTTCTCTCACTATAGGCTCACTTAGCCCCAGGGTCTGGCAGGGCCATTTGGTTGTTAGTGCTTCTGTTGGAGGCCTCAGAAATAAATCCCTTTTCCCCACTCCCCCCCTACCCCCGCCCACCACGTGGTTGATGGCCCACATGTGGCAGGATGGCACTTGGCAGCGGCTGGAAGCTCCTGTCTCCACCTTGGCCTTGCCCAGTTTCAGCTCCCTCAATCTCATCACTCTGCCTGTGGCTGGTCCAGAGAGGGGTCTGCAGGGGCCAGGATGGAGTGGGGGGCTTCTTCCATGCAGCTCCCCTCCCCACTCCTCTCCCAGCCTCATGCATCCAGCTCATCCCACCCGCCCAGACTTGGTTGTCACTATTTCCCCACCCCCCAGAGAGGCCTGGTAGCCCCTCTTGGCTCCTTACCCTCAGCCCTGTGCAGTGGTCTCCCTGTAACCCCAGAGCCCCAGCCCAGCCCCCTCCCTTCTCCCACCCCACTTCCCCACCGCCCGCCCCCAGACCTATCCTAGAGAAGGAATGTCCGGAGCAGCCTGAGCTTTATTTCACACCGAGTTGTAGTAGATGTGGCTGTCATTTGGCCTTCCCCACACTTGCTGGGCTCCTAACAGGCGTGTCCTGCACGGGGCAGGATGAGAGAAGTAGAATGGAGCCTCTGCACTTCCCCCCCACGTAATCCAGCCCTGGAACATCCTGGCCCACGTGGGTCCTCAGTTGCCAGGGGCCTGTGGGATGGAGGTCTGCCCACAGAGGACCAGACAGAACACCAGGCAGATGTGTGCCTCCGGCGAGATGGCAGACCTTGAGAGAGACTATGGGCAGGTGAAGATGTGAACGCGGGGACCGAGGCTACCGGTGTGGGCCACGGGGCTCACTGTCAGCGCTCACATTCTGACTTTGCCGTCACTGGCTGTGCAGTCCAGCGCCTTGGGCTCCCCACCAGTAGGAAGAGTGCGATGCTGGCTTCTGTCTTCTGAATTTGAGGATTGTGGGAGAGAAAGACTGTGATGTGCTTAGCATGGGGCTTGAAAGAAAAGTGAAAGCGTCAGTCGCTCAGTGGAGTCTGACTCTTTGCAACCTCATGGACTGGAGCCCACCAGGCTTCTCTGTCCATGGAATTCTCCAGGCCAGAATCCTGGAGTGGATAGCCATTCGCTTCTCCAGGGGACCGAACCCAGGTCTCCTGCATTGCAGGCAGATTCGTTACCGTCTGAGCTGGGCTTGGGACATAGCAATTGCTCAGTAAGGCTGTTGTGATTACTGCGCTCTCCTTCCTGACCTCCCGGAGCTCCAGCCACTCCTGTGGCCACAGTCCCCTCTCCCTTGGGTTTCAGGCCCCTAAGCGGTTAGTGGGAAAGTGGGATTAGGGAAGACTTGTTCCCTTGCCCTTTGGGGTGGGGACTTCAGCTCCACCTTCTGGGGCCTGAGGCTTCTCATTGGGGTTGGTGGTGACAGCAGCAGGAGCACCAGAGCTGGGGCAGCCCCTCCCACCTACCAGGATGAGCTCGGTTCCCGGAGTTCACAAGCTTTGTTCCTGCAGACCCTGGCCCGAGTCCACCCAGAGGGAGGGGGGTCAGTGGGCTTGGTCAAGCCGTATTCCCTCCCCAGCAGTGACAGAACTGAGCAACTGGCCTAAGTAGGTGTAAAACTGGCGGAACTCGGTGATCAATTGAAATGTGTACGTGTGTGTGCATGGAGGGGAGGTGGCAAGTGCAGAAGGGAGGAGGAGTAGAGAGTTCCTTTAGTCTAAATGGACCTGAATATCCTTCTTCTGAAAGGTGGACAGAAAAGACATTTCCAGCTTAGTTATATCTCAATCAGGTTGAACAACAAAACCACCAAGGATACCCTGGGGCCGCAGTGTGGGTGTGTAGAGTGTGTGTGTGCGCATGTGTGTCTGTGCACACATGTGTATTGTGGCTGGGATGGGGCAGTGGCCTGGGAAACACATCTGTGAGAAGCATTAGGCTTAAGGCTCAGCGCACAAGTACCATTTGTCACTTTGCCATGTTCTGCCAACACTAATGTCTCTGTTGATGGTCACTAAGATGATCGCTAGTTGAAAAAGAAACCTTACATTCCCACCTATTTCACTGCCTCCCCCAATGTTCTAGCACTTCTCTTTTTCTTTCCTTAAATTCCTGTTCATTCTTTTTCTTCCCTCCATGTCTGCTTGAGAAGCCAGTGTTCTATCCTCAAGCCCAATCACATTAGTGCAATTGAGTCCTGGGTAGTGGAGGCCCCATCCACCAGCTATGTCCTTCCCCCTGCAATATGTAGAGCCCTTACCCCCCCAGACAAAGGTCTGGGCTTCAGCACAGGACTAGGCTCTGCTGGTCACCGCCCTTTTCCTTTATCCCTCTCTGAGTCAAAAATACAGACTCTGGGGCCCAGAGAACTTGAATTTACACATGCCACCTCTGTGAAGCCTTAGCTGGATAGAGAACCGTTTTGGTTCCAGGAACAAAGAGTAGGCTTAGGGTCATTCAGGGAGAGGGAAAAATGAATAACCTCCAGGAAAGAGGCTTAGAACAAGAGTGAAAGGAGGAGAGGTGGGATGAGATCATAGAATGGATATAGCCAGTCCAAGCTTTCATATGAGGCTCAGGACCAAGTTTTAGAAAGCTTGGATAGGGCCTGGGTGCTTCCATTTACTTTATCTCTATGCTCATGACCACTATCGCTCTTTTAAAATATTATATTTAGGTCTTGCTCACTGGAATCATGTAGACACTAGTCTTTCCAGAATGAATTTGTCCCTGTTTTCATCTCCACCATGACTGCCATTACCACCAACCCCATCACCAGTATCAGTACAGAAATGGCCATTGTAGACAGTTTTTGTTGGCTGAATGAAAGCCAACCACCACTGACATCTTCATCTCTTCCACTGCCAGAATCAAATCATCCCTACAGCCACCTCCACTGTCATCAATTAATACCAACAATATTGCTAACAACCGCCATTATCACCAACATCCCCGCCATCATCACCCAAACTTATATTGCCCCCTCAGGCACCAATACTACACCAGTTTTGACATCAACTCTACCACCACCACCACCGTCATGGACATTACCGCTATGGTCCTTATTGACATCGTGACTACAGCCATTCACCACCATCATTACCAACATTGCAACTTCTCCCACCCACTGTCCTCCCCATAAACATCATGCCTGAATCACCACCATTGTCATTGGCACCATCATCACCACCACTCATTGCTATCTTCTCTCCTAGAACCATGTTCTTTCCTTCAGAGCACAAAAGGAATGTGCAGTTATACACACTTCAAGGTAACTGTCTGGTTCCCACTCAGCTCTGAGTGCCATGGAAACAGGGATTGTGTCCTTCTTTTCCCCACAGTGGAATTCCCAGTGCCTGGACAATGCCTCGCAGTAAGTGAAGTGAAGTCGCTCAGTCGTGTCCAACTCTTTGCGACCCCATGGACTGCAGCCTCCCAGGCTCCTCCGTCCATGAGATGTTCCAGGCAAGAATACTGGAGTGGGTTGCCATTTCCTTCTCCAGGGGATCTTCCCGACTCAGGAATTGAACCCCGGTCTTCCGAATTGCAGGCAGACGCTTGACCCTCTGAACCACCAGGGAAGCTCACAGTAAGGACTCCATGAATATCTGTTGAATTAGCAAATTATTTAGACCCACACAGTCTCTACACTGAAGGGAACTTAGTCTCTTGGATCTGAATGCTCCCCATAGGTCTACCTCAGCACTGGACTTGACTAGAGAAAAAAAAAAAAAACACTGGGTGATAAAAGTGATAAACTGAGAGAGGAGAAGCCTGTGCTGGCTCCATGATGCACACAGTAACAGTGTGGGAAGATCTTAATCTACAGTCCACCAGCCAGGAGCACAGTGGGTGAGCTGAGAGATGTTCAGTCCTCTAAGATCTTCATTTCCATCACTGTATCACTTGGAATTTATCTGAGCCTGGATCACTTCAGCATAAAGACTTAATCCAGGTCACCTTGAAGACAAACAGTGGTGTTCAGACATGCTCCCAGTAAGTCAGAGCCTCCTTGGAGGTAACTTGGAGGAAATGATGAGCTCCAAAAAGGGGTCTGAGAGAGAGATCACAGACAGACAGGCTCTGGACTTCCCAACCAAATTTCAACCATTGAACTCTTAGTGTAGATTTTGTAATAATGGGGCTCCAGTAATTTTAAAATCAGGTTTGAAAACCACTGGCCTAGAAGGCAAGTACTTGAATTGCTTAGTTGTGGAGTAGATGTTTGTCATTGATGTCCCAAGCAAAAATCATAAGCCAATTAATGCCACTAGGCCAAAAACAAGCATTAGAAGATGCACACCTGATGTTTCTATGGACTCTTCCCAAGGCCGCAGTTAGCTCATCTTTTATTCTGGTTCTTTTTTGAAGTAGAAAACAGTTTTGTTCTTTGTTCAGTGTATTCCACACAGGATCCTTATTTAAATAAAATGTCTTGGGAACAGAAACTTTAGGAGGTGCACAGTATATGAATTTACTCATGTACCCTCTTGCTCAGCAAATGCTGGTTTGTTAACCCTGCAGAAAAGACCCTGGGGTGGGGGGGAAGCAGGACCCCACTCTTCCGAGTAACCCCCTCCAGCAGAGGCACAGCAGGCAAGAGACTCAGAGCCAGCCATGGATGGGAGATTGTCACCTGAGGGGAAGAAGACCAGCCACTAGAGGGGACATAGTGCCTTTCCAGTGATGGTCACTGGGAGTGACAGGTGGGAGCAAGGGTGTGGCGGTGATGGTCATGCCTCACCCACTAGAGCCAGGTCCACTGCGAGACCACAGATCCCTCCCGCCCATCCATCAGCCCCCTGCTGAAAAAGTGTAGCCGCTGGGCAGGGCTCATGTGTATACATACACATGTACATACACACAATAGGTGTACACGCTTGCCAAGCAGCTGTGGAAGCACCTGGCCAGACTCCTGTCTCTCTGTAGGTTCAGCTTCTTCTGGCCAGTCTTCATGTCTGCCCTCAGGGTCACCCTCAGAGCATGGGCAGGCTGGGTGGGGGGCTTGGGGCAGGTGCACATTTTGGGGAGAGCAGGTGGCAGGAGCCTCTGCCCTCAGGGAGAGACTACTTTGCCCGAGTCAGGGAAGAGATGGCACTACCTGGAGAGATTAAGGCTGAAAAGGGGAGTTTAGTTTGAGGCGGTATTCCAGGCTGAGAAATGAAGGTGCAATTGTGAGGGGCTTTGAAACAAAAGAAGGAGCCTCTTGCTAGCCAGAGATTTGTGCTGTGTCCTTCCACAGGCTGCTGGGGAGGTTCTGGAAAAACAATGTCATGTATGATTCGTGTGTGGGGAGTATAGAAGAGCCATGGGGTGGGAAGCCCTGGGCTCGGGCCCCCTCTCCGGACCAGGGATTGAGCAAGCATGTTGGACGTGTCCATCTCTTCCACAGGAGGCAGCCTGCTCACAGAGTCGGTTATGCCCTCAACCCTTTGCTGCCTGGTGCAGAACCACTGCAGCCTTGGCAAACCCTCAGCCCCTGAGGAGTCGCCGACCAGCAGTCTCTTCCCAGTATGTGCCCTTTCTGTAGCCTTCCCATCTCTCTTCTCATCAGACAATCCTCTCTCTGCCCTCACTCCCCACCCCAGGAAACACACTGCTCACCGCAAACCATGACTCCAGAAGGCTGTTGTTATCACCGCTGTATTACCTACGCCCGAATGCCCCATTGGACTTCATCCTGACCTCACAGCTGAAGCACCACCTCCTCCTGTCCACGGAGGGTGTCTGTCCATTGTGAGCAGTCTCAGAGAAAGAAATCCTTTAACGACTGAGGAACCTGGGGAGAGGGGGGTTCTCACAGGTAGGGGTGGACAGACATTGGTCTGTCGCTCTCATCCTTCAGTTTGTTCAGCCAGTAATGTTCCCCTGAGCCCCTGGGTACCCAGCCCTGTGCCCCGATCTACCCGGATGGATGCAGGGAATGAGGGGTGAGGGCTGGGTTCTCAGGAAGCACAGTCTGCTCGGTGAAGCACGAATTATGCATGCAAACAGTGAGAAGTCTGTGCAGAGCAATCCCCGTGGGTTGGTGGCAGAGAATATAGCTCAAGCTATGTCTCTGAAGTTGCATTACACCTGCCATGGACTGGGCTTGGGCGACCGGAGAAGGCCTCTTGGAGGAAGAAGGGGAGGACAAATAATCAGAGTGACTTACATCCTTCTGGATGAGCTCAGCGTAAACCACGCAGGCAGCGGAGATCAGCTCGTCGGCATCGAGGTCAATGAGGTGGTTGCAGGCCTGTGCCGGAAGAAGGTGGGTGGAAGCAGGTCTGCCCAGGCACAGGCAGCGACCTGCTGCTTCACGGGGATGAGGCCGCTGCTCGCGGCAGTCACTTGGGGCCACCCAATCTCTTCTCAACTAGTTTGGCACAGTGCCTGAATTTTACCCTCGGAATTTTATATATTGGAGAGATGGGGAATGCAGTTTTCATTCTTGGCACTAGAGGGTCCCCAGGGTTTCCCTGAGTTTTTCATGGGATTCTGGGAAGACTTGTTTTATGATGGGGGCGCCATCTAAGATGTTTTGGATCAAAGACTTCAGCTGCTTTTCCAAATTGTTGGAAAACTCTAGGTCTTTTGTCACAGGAGGACTCTAGGGCCAAAGAGTCAACTGTCAGTCAGTCCAGCCTCAAGGTTAAGAACCGTTCAGGGCCTCAGCTCCCCCAGATGCTAAGCAGGGGTACTGGTGATGATGATGGTTATCATGCCTCTGTGTCAGGCTTGTGTGGAGGTTTACATGAGCTGGTCTATACAAGCAGTTGGCACGGTGTTCGGAGTATGTCAGTCTCCCCACTATTGCCCAGGGGCAGCCGGGGCCCCTGAGTCTGTGTCAGGGGTCCCCGGGAGCCGGTGGGGCTGGGCTGGGCCTTGCAGGAGGCCGCTCTCACCAAGAGGATGTCGTCGCCCGTCATGCTGTCCTGTAGCGCCTGCTGGCGCACCATCTGCAGCATGCTGTAGGCCACCAGCACCTGGAAGTTCCTGCAGGGCTTCCCTGTGAGCAGCACCTGCAGGGGCCAGTGAACCTCGGTCTGGCCTGTGGCCTGAGACTGCAGATGCCCTTAAGGATGGTGTGGTACCCACCAAGCCCGTGACCCACCAGCCATGTCTGGGCCTTGCTGCCCAGGTGCTCATTCATTGACTCTCATTCATTCATTCAACCTCTGGGGTTCTAGGCATTGTGCTTGCTGTTGGGGGACTCAGGGAAAAAGGCTTTAGGGAATTCATCAGCTAGAGGGAGAGAGAGAGAGAGAAGGAAGAAGGGAAGGAGGAAGGGAGGGAGCAGGAAAGAAAAAAGAGACGGGGGAGAGAATGCCAAGAATGACTGGGTAACTCTCTCTAGCTTTGAGTGGTGCTTTGGCAAAACAACAGTTGATGGAAAGTCAGCAGTCCAGGGGTGTCACTAAAGGCATGGTGGTTGATCACGGAGATCAACAGGCCAGGATTGAGGAGTGAGGTAGGGGGAGTTGACTTGTGGGGCACTGAATGCCATGAGCCATAGACCCAATCCTGCAGTCAGCAATGGCCATGGGGTAGGGCGGTGGGTGTGTTCCTGGGGGAGTGCATCTTGCCTTGGAGACTGGGGTCAAAGAAGTGCAGGTGTGACCTGTCCTTGGGGGGCCCCTCCTTCTCCAGGAGTCAGGTGTGGGCACTCAGGTGGAGGGGAAAGCCAAGGAAGAGGCAGCTGGGAACGTGAAAGCAGAATGAGGGCCCTTCGGCAGGCAGGGTGGCAGGGAAGCTGAATACCGACCAGACTTCTGCTGCACGAGCCTCGAGGCCCCTCCTGCCTGCGCTGCCCTGAGAAAGTGCAGTGGAGGGATAAGATGAACAGAGGGATCAGCTGATGTTCTCACATCTCTCAACAGGGCAGGAGCAGGGTCACTGGGCCAATAAATCCCACTGAACTGTATCCAAAATGAAGTGAAGTGAATTGAAGTGAAAGTCGCTCAGTTGTGTCCGACTCTTTGCGACCCCATGGACTATACAGTCCATGGAATTCTTCAGGCCAAAATACTGGAGTGGGTAGCCTTTCCCTTCTCTAGGGGATCTTCTTAACCCAGGGGATCTTCTTAACCCAGGTTTCCTGCATTGCAGGCAGATTCTTTATGAGCTGAGCCACCAGGGAAGCCCAAGAATACTGGAGTGGGTAGCCTATCCCTTCTCCAGCGGATCTTCCCGATCCAGAAATCGAACCCGTCCAAAGCTGGCAGTTAAGAGAAGCAAAGACAAGGGCCTCCCTGCCGCCTGCCCCAGGGGGAGGGCCTGTCCCTCTGCCCCAGAGCAGCAGGCACCTCACCTCCCAGAGCCTCCAGACGTCGTCAAAGGTCTTGAAGGCACGTTGAAAGCAGAGGCAGAACCAGGGGAAGAGGGATGGCACAGCCCCCGCACCCTTCCCTTCTGTGGGGAGAGAAGCCGGGCACCAGCCCAGGGGCCATGGTTAGAGGATGGGAGATAAAGCAAAAACACATGGGTGAACAACTGAGCGCGGAAACACACTTGGGAAATTAAAAAACCCCAGGCTTTCACATTTCCATCTGCCCTTGGAGAGTGTTCGGGGTGGATTTTCAACTGTCCAGATCATCCAGGTGAACCCTCCTCCTGGAGCCGAAGAAAAGACCAAATGATCTCACTTCCTCCCCCATGCTTGGGAGCTGCTGCCTTGGACCGGGTCCCGGCCCCCTCCCACGCCTTCCCTGGGGTTGAGGGAGGTGTATGGTGGCAGAGGGGGCCACTCACTTAAGTGCTCAGCGAACACGGGATCCAGGAAGTTGATCAGGGTGTTGAGCATGTCGAGGTTCTTGCCTACCCCGATGTTGATGACACAGCTGTGCTCCTGGGGGAGATGAGTGGGCGGGAGGGACCCCCTTGAAACCACCAGATGAGTCAGCCTTGCTCCATCAACTTCCCAATGCTGGAGGCCCTGTGTGTGTCTGACTGGGCCTGGCCTGAGTCTCTGTATGTGTCTGGGTGTTGGAGTATGGGTGTTTATAAACACACATTTTGTTTGTGGTGTGTGTGTGTGTGTGTGTGTATGTGTGTGTGTGTGTGTGTGTGTGTGTGTGTGTATGTAGAGATGGACCGGGCATGGCTCACAGTGCAGTGAACTCAGATATTCTTCCAGACACATACCATGGGTCTGAACCAATGAGGACAAGGAAAGAGCAGTGGCATATTGTCTCAGGGATGGAGAAGGGGATGAGGGTGGGTTCTGGGCAGCCTCTCACAGATCATGAGGAAAGGGAGTAACAGGAAGCAGCACCTTTAAAGCTCTCAACCTCACAGTGTGGCAATACCGAGTCCCTGAAGGGCCTGGATGCAGGTCAAGTAAAAGTAGCAGTGAGAGACAAGAGTGAAGACAAGAGGCCTGGAATGTTTGGCTGCGGTTTTGGGATTCTATTACGGAGCCTGTAGGGAACCGTGGAGGATTTGCAGGAGCAGAGCCATGCTTGGGGCAGGGGGAATGTCAGGGGAAAGGTGCGCTCATTGGGCCTTTCCAAACCTTTCAAGGTTTGACAAGAGCTGGACCCAGTGCATCGTTATCCTCGTTTTCTCAGTTCCAATGCTTCCACCCCCCAACCCAGAACAAGCCCCACTGGGGCTGACATTGCCTTTTTCTGGGAGAAGCTCCTCTGGGACTCAGAGGGCTGTTTCAGGGCTGGAAGAAATGCCTAACCTCAAGGGGTCATTTGAGGAACATGGAGGTCCCTAAGCCAGGCCCAGCTCTCACCGTTTTCTGTAGGAAGAACTGGAAAAGCCAGAAGGTCTCATGGTCATGTTCTACCATCAGCTGGAAAATCATCACCATCTCATGGAAGCCCTGCTGGTACTCTGGAGTGGATGGGGGACCAGTGAGGAGGGGCCGGCGGGGGGAATGATGGGGGGAGGTTACGGCAGAGCCTGGGCTGGGGCAGGGGCACTGTCCCAGGAAGGAGTTGAGAAGGGGGAGCTGAAGGGATCCCCAGCCCTGTGGCGCACCTGCTTGAGTGTTGCAGACATAACTCAGGAGCAGGATCTTCTCCAGCCTCTTCTTATCGATGAGGACATTACCGAGGGGGTCTTTGTCATAGAGTTTTTTAATGTCGTATGCTAGGTTGGGGGCAAGGGACAGGTGGGCGTCACCAGATCACGTCTAGCAGAAGGTCCATGGGTGAGTTTATTACCCCCAATCCAAGAGGGTTGGACCCAGGACATCCTGGGAAGAGGGCTATGAAAAAGTTTACATTGGGAACTTCCTTGATGGTCCAGTGGTTGAGAATTCTGCCAACACAGGCACATAGGTTCTACCCCTGGTCCAGAACCTAACATCCTACGTGCTGCGGAGTGACTGAGCACAAGTGCCACAAGTACTGAGCCCAGACGCCCTAGAGCCCATGCTCCAGAACAAGATGAAGCCACTGCAATGAGAAGCCCATGCAGTGCAACAAGAGAAAGCCCCTGTGCAGCAACCAAAAAAATAAAATGAAAAAAGATACATCAGACCACCAAGCTTTACCCTTCACCACAACCTGAGCTGCCTGGAATTTCTCCTGCCTCCAAATCTTTGACCAGTCTGTACCCTTTGTCCTGCATTCCTGCAGTACAAATCCAACCTAGTTCAAGGCCAAGAGGGGAAGAGGTGTAGACAACCAGTGAAAGAGCATACACCCAGGGCACACGCTGCTGGGCCACTTGGGCAGCCGGCGGAGCCGGGCTGGTAGACTAACCGAGATTGAGCCGGCAAGATTCGCAGCATGTGTCAAGGTAGCACCCAGGAGCCAGGGCACAGACGTGACATAGGAAGCGCCGGGGAGGAGGGCTTCCAACCCTCCCCTCTGCCGGGCCCAGCCCACCCTCCTCGGCTCACTGATATTGTTCCGAGTCTCTATGAAGTTCCGGTGCAGGTTTTCCAGAAGGGGCTGAATCTTCTGGTACATCTGGCATAAGGCCTCGTAGTTCTTCCTGCGAGGACAGACCCAGGCTGAAGGAGGCATCCTTCCCTCCAGGCCAGTCGGGGGAACTCCGAGCAGTGCCCTGACCCAGGCGGTGCATGCCCCATGTGCTGCCCCCCATGCCCCCAACTTGCCCAACCCTAACCATCCTCCGATGGGTGCCTGGAGTGCAGGGGAGGTGGCTCTGCAGTCTGACCACTGCACCTGAATCCTGGATCCATAATTTAAGAACTGGGTGTCTGCCATTAGGGGATATCAAGACTTGGGGATATCACTGACCCTCCCTAAGCCTCTGTTTCCTTGTCTGTAGAGTGGGCTAACACTAGCACCTGAGCCTCAGGATTGGAAGGGCTGGATGAGGCAGGGTTTCATGCCCATCATTGGAATGAGTTTAGGTGTGTAGTGGGCTGAATGGTGACCTCCAAAGATAGGTCCATGCCCTGGAACTTGTGAATGTGACTTTCTTTGGGAAATGGGTCTTTTGCAGGTGTACTTAATTAAGGGTCTTGAGCTGAATTATCCAGGTGGCCCTAGATCCCCAACTGTCCTGGAGTGCTCTCTGGCTGGCCCCTGAGCATGTGGATATTCCCTACCTCAAGAAGGCCACACAGGCCTGGGGACAGCTGGGCTGGGCAGGGTGGAGGGGCAGCGCGAGGAGGTGCTAGGGTCGAGCTCAAGTTGGCAGGGTGTGGACTGGTAATCACGAGCAGGCGGGGCGTGCAGGGTCCAGGGTGCAGGTGGTGGAGGTGCCTATGCCCCCTGAGTCAGGAGAGCCATGGGGGTTTTGCCTCTTGAAGAGAGAAGTCCATTTGAAGGAAGCAGCCTGAACCTAACAGGCTGGGGTGGGCACCCCCTCCTGCTAAGGGGGTAGTTAGGTGACACCTACGCTGTCACCTCCCTCCCTTGAAAGGATCTGAAACGTTCTACCTCCTTGTGCTGTCCACCGTGAGCCGCTCATCCTGGGAACTCTGCCACGAGTAGTAGCCCGTGAGGAACTTCCAGGCTTCTGTCCTCACCGTGGGGTGCAGGCCCTGGGTGGGGGCAGAGGTGAGAGGTTGTGAGCCCCCTGAATGCCTGAAAGAGCCCCTTCCAATGCCATGCCCGCCCCCTCGCCCACCCACGCCCCCAGTTTCAGGGTGAGGCCAAGGGTAGCTTAGGACTGTACCCTTTCCAGGATGTTGACACAAATGAAGTCTCGTGACTTGGCCAAGTGACCGTTCTCATCAAAGAAGCCATCCCATTCCGTCTTGTCAATGGGTGGTTTTCTCTTCACCTGGCAAGGACAACCACCTCAGCCCTCGATTAGGAACTTTGGCTTTTCTTTAAGAGTAAGTTTTAAGTGATATACTCTGGATTTTGCAACATGAATCAAAGTTCACAGCCTCTGACTCACTTCTGAAAATTTTAACCTGAGGAAATTACTGAAAATATATAGGAAAATGCTGTATGCACAATAGTTTTCATTGCACACTACTTACTGGAATGAAAAATGCAAGTACTCTCTACATGTTGTGCAATAAGGGAATAGTTAAGTAAACTATGGTTTATATGCTCAGTGGAATATTGTGAAGCATTTAAATCGATACTTACAAGGAATGAGTAATAATCTGGGAAAATACAAATGTTAACGGAAGAAAGCAGAAAGCAAAGCTGTATATTCAGTCTGTATTCTGTCTATGTACAAACTCCATAAAGGTCTGTTACATCTTGTAAAAACCACACCTTATATACTCTTAAAGTGAATTAACCACTATAAAAATCCTTTTTGAAAAAAGACTGAAAAAACACCCTGAGAAAAACCACCTAAAAACAAAATAGTGATTATCTTTGAATGATAGGATTATAAGTAATTTTCCCTTTTTCTTGTATTTTCAAGCTTTTGTATAACTATAATGTATCCTTGCCTTGATAATGGAAAAATAAAATAACTGATTGAATACATCTATGAGATCCATTTTACCTTTTCTAGAAGAATAAAATGGTACATCATAAGGGATGGTTTCTGTTTACATAAAGGGTGTGTGTGTGTGTTGGGGAAAGGTGAGTACAGTACATGCAAAATAATCTAAAATGCTCATAAAACAATAATTAGGAGTTGAATTCCTGTTGGAACAGGGGAAGATGCCTAGGGGAGTGTTGTATTGAAGAGAATATCTTGAAATGCCGCACCTCAGTCTGGAAAGTGTGCTGATAGGGAGCTTGGCAGGTGACTAGACATGTCTGATATATACATTCCCAACTTCCCATTAATAGATACCCGAATATGCATAGATGTGACTCAAACTTAAATTTGCATACAAGTCACCTGAAGATCTTAAAATTTTGATTCTGACTCAAAAGGTCTGGGGTGGGGGCCAAGATGACACGTTTCTAACAAACTCCCAGGGCACTGCTGACGCTGATCTATTGACCACAGGTGTAGAAAGGTGTCACAGACAAAACAGCACTGGCAATCAAGAATTAGAGCCCACAGGCCCAAATGTGGGGTAATTTCCGCTAACTCTGTTTGGTAGAGATGGATCAAGCAAAATACTTTAATGACTCATACGTGCTCCATCTTCTAAACCAAAATAGGATATATGGGCCCAAGAAGGTACAAAAAATCTTGGCCTTGGCCTAACCTTGGCAAGCAGGGCCTGCCCTGATGCCACGTCCCAATTGTGTAGATGCTGTCATCTGAGCTGATCAGAGCCAGGCTTTGCCCTCTGATAGCCCTCATGTTCTCACAACCAAACTGCAGCTCTTGGCAGGAAGTAGAAGGGAATAGGAAGAGCTGGGCTGTGTCCTGGGATCTTTCATTATAAAAGGGAAAGACTGAACTTGAGGAATAGATTTCCTTATGAATTTTAGTCAGTTGGTCAATTTCTAAAAAAAAAAAAAAAAAAAAAAAGGCAGCTGTGATTTTGATGGGGATTGCACTGAACCTATAGACCAATTTGTGGAGAATTGATAATGCTATTGAATCTTCTGACCCATAAAGCATAGTATATTTCTCCTTTTATTTAGGTCTTCTTTAATTTCTCTCAGCAATGTTTTGTGCATTTTGGTATGTAGGTTATTGATATATTTTGTCAGATTTATTCACAAATGTTTCATATTTTGGATGGTGTTGTAAAAGGTGTCATTTTTAAACTTTCAACTTCCAACCCCTCTTTGCTAGTATTTACAGATATAGCGGATTTTTATGCATTGATCTTGTATCCTACAACCTTGCTAACCTCACTCATTAGTCTTAGTAGCTTTTTTGGTGGATCAATAGCGCTTGTTATATAGGCCAGCAATCAGCAAACTATAACCCACGGGCCAAATCTGGCTTTCAATCTGTTTTTTTTTTTTTCAAATAAAGTTTTATTGGCACACAGTCATGCCCGTTCACTCATCTGTTGTCCACAGCTGCTTCTATGCTACAAAGGCAGAGTTTAGCAGTTACAACAGAGATGTATGACACACACAGACCAAAGTACTTACTACTTTGACCCTTACAGAAAAAGTTTGCCAACCCTGACATAGATGGTCATGTTTTCTGTGAATAAAGGCAGTTTCGCTTCTTATTTTTCAAGCTGGATGTCTTTTATTTCTTTCTCATGTTTCATGCACTGACTAGAACTTCAAGGGCAATGTCGAATAAAAGTGGTGAGAACAGACATCTTTGCTTTGTTCCTAATCTTAGAGGGAAGGCATTTGGGCTTTTATGTTTCGGTGTGATGTTAACTGTAGGCTTTTTGCAGATGCCCTTTATCAGGCTGAGGAAGTTCCCTTCTGTTCCTAGTTTGGTGAGAGTTGTATCAGGGATGGATGTTCTGCATCAATGGAGGTGATCACATGGTTTTTCATTTTTGAGTATGTTAATACAGTAAATTACATTGACTTATTCTGAATGTTGTCATTCCTTGGATAAACCCTCATGGTGATGTATTATCCTTTTTAGACATCATCGGATATTATTTGCTACAGTTTTATTTAGGATTTTTGCATCATTGTTCATGAGAGAGCTTGGTCTATAATTTTGTTTTCTTGTAATGTTTTTGATTTTGATATCAGGGCAATGTTGGCCTCATGGAATAAGTAGGGACCTATTTCGCTCTTCAATTTTTTTAGAACAGTTTGTATAGAATTGGTATTATTTCCTTCTTCAGTATTTGGTGTAACTCACCAGTGAAGCCAGCTAGGTCTGGAGTGTTCTTTGTGGGAAGATTTTTGACTACAAATTCAATTTTTTATTAGATTGAAGGATAGTGTAAGAAATTATTTTATTTTTGACTTTTTAAAATTAGAGATTTATCAGAATAGTACATTTCCCTTCTAATTCACTTTAAAAAACAATACAGGAAACAGCAAGGAATCAGTAAATGCATAAAGCATAAAATGATTGAAACCCAAATAAATTATGGAAACAAATGCTTAAGTTTCCTTAATAGTTGTAAACACTTTAAAAGCACTGATTTTATTTATTTTAAGCACTTTATATTTACAACTGTTTAATCTTCACAACCACCTATGAGGCAGGTGAAATTGGTTACACTGCTTTACATGTTAGGGAACCAGAGGTCTAGAGGGTTACTTAGTATATCTGAAGTCACACAGTAAATATCAGAGCTGAGATTTGAACCCAGAGTTGTTTGGTGCAAGAGTCAGGGTGCTTAGCTCCAATGCCATGCCACCAGGGAGTGTAAAAGGCAAGGATTTTCAGTTTAAATAAAAAATATACACCCTACTCGAGCTGTTAGGCTTTCCGGGTGTCTCAGTAGTAAAGAATCAGCTTGCCAATACAGGAGTCTCAGGAGACACGGGTTTGATTCCTGGGTCTGGAAGATCCCCTGGAGGAGGAAATGGCAACCCACTCCAGTATTCTGGCCTGGAAAATCCCATAAACAGAGGAGCCTGGCAGACTACAGTCCATGGGGTCACAAAGAGTTGGATATGATTGAGGGACTAAGCTGTTAACAACAGGGGTATTTTAAAATTAAATGCCACAGAAAGATTAAAATATAAATGATGAACAAAGACATGAAAAAAGGGTTAAACATAATGAAAGTTGCAAACTAATCAAAGCTATATTCACAGAACACTATAATAAAAGATATGGCATCAACATAATAAGGCAGAGATAATTAGAAACATCACAAGAAGGCATCTGCTGAGTGCTCGGAGAATCTGCGTCACTAAATCTCTACCTGCAACAATTGGCCATCTGCCTACTTTGCCTTGGCTGAATTTGTTTTTAAAAAGCCACTGACTTCTTCCAGTAAACTCTACTTCTCTCTGCCCAGCCTCTTCCCTGTATCTCCCTGGACCCCAGCAAACTACGGGGCACTCACAAGAACATGTAAGACGTTTGCTAGCAAGCCAAAGTGAAAAAGTGAAAGTGAAGTTGCTCAGTCGTATCTGACTCTTTGTGACCCCGTGGACTGTAGCCCACCAGGCTCCTCCGTCCATGGGATTCTCCAGGCAAGAATACTGGAGTGGGTTGCCATTTCCTTCTCCATAGCAAGCCAAGGACAAGCTCAAAAAGCCTGACCGTTGCAGAGGTCTACAGTTTGGTGGGTCGGGGGTGCAGAGGGAAGGGGGGTGGCGATAGGAATTTCTACAGAAGTCCCCTCCCTCTCTTCACTAGTACATCAACACTGCCTGTCTATGCCAGAAACCATAGAATCTGTATCTGGGGTTCTTCAGAGTAATGAGTGATCTCAATTTGAGTGAACTCAACTCCATCTTCATCCTCCTATATTCCTCTATTCCTTGCTCTGCCAGCCTGTTAACACCCTGCCCACGATCTGGGTACAAGGACCTGGTCATCCAGCAGGAGACGTTGGTAGTCCGTAAGGCGCTGCAGTAACACCTTTCCTAGTCCTGACAACACCTTTCCTAGTACTCCCTAGAGGAGTACTTCTAGGCAAAGCATGTGTGGAAGTCTCTTTCCGCCTTTGTGGTGTACCTCAGCAGGGTGAAGCTCTCTACCAGCAAACCTGGAGAAAGCTGGGTCATGCTCCCCCTGGAGAAGGAGGCCAGAGGTGGGAGCCTTTAATTGTTCAACCCCTCTAACCGCTGTTAGTGGCTCTGGCTGCAGGCGTACATCTGTCAAGTTTCTTTCCCCCACTGCATCATTAGGTTAAGGATTTTCTCCAGTATTTTTTAGTAAAATAAGAAAGCCACTGGAGGATAAGAACTTTTCTTTAAGGGTGTTTTGATGCCATGTTGCTCTGAGTCCTCATAGCAACGGTTGTTGTTTAGTCTCTTGTCGTGTCCGACTCTTTGCGACCCCATGGTCTGCAGCATGCCAGGCTCCTCTGTCCTTTACTGTCTCCTGGAGTTTGCTCAGATTCATGTGCATTGAGTTGCTGTTGCTATCTGATCATCTCATCCTCTGCCACCCTCTTCTCCTTTAGCCGCCAATCTTTCC
Source organism: Muntiacus reevesi (assembly GCF_963930625.1). Classification (NCBI taxonomy): domain Eukaryota; kingdom Metazoa; phylum Chordata; class Mammalia; order Artiodactyla; family Cervidae; genus Muntiacus; species Muntiacus reevesi. Next base: position 20,216,499 of record NC_089255.1, on the reverse strand, counting down.
CAGCATCCGCGTCTTTTCTAATGAGTTGGCTGTTCGCATCAGGTGGCCGAAGTATTGGAGCTTCAGCTTCAGCAACAGCCCTTCCAGTGAATATTCAGGGTTGATTTCCTTTAGGATGGACTGGTTTGATCTCCCTTGCAATTCAAGGGACTCTCAAGAGTCTTCTCCAGCACCATAATTTGAAAGCATTGATTCTTGGGTGCTCAGCCTTCTTATGGTCCAGCTCTCACATCCCTCATAGCTACAGAGCCCCCAGTAACACCTGAGTTCAACTGTGGGACAAGACATATTCCCAACAGCAGCCATAGCCGTGTCGGTGACTCCTCCTAAGGAAAGAGAGGGGTCCCAAGGAGGGCTGGCATATTCAGAGTAAGTTTAGGGGGGATGTGTATGACTTGAGAGTTATCTGGGTGATATTTATCAACCCAGGTGTGGAGTGTGTATCATCAGAGTAGTACAGTTATCTTTAAAAAATGGCTTAGGGACTTCCCTGGTGGCCCAGTGGTTAAGAATCCACCTTGGAAGGCAGGGGATGCAGGTTCGATCCCTGGTTGGGAACTAAGATCCCATATGCCGCGGAGCAACTGGAGATCCGTATGATGCAAAGAAGAAGTTAGGTGCACGGTAGAATCACCCAGAGGGCTTGTGAAGCTATAGATCGATGGGCCCCACGCCCAGAGTTTCTGGTTCAGAAGATCTGGGACTCAAGGATCTGCATTCCCTATTAGACTGAAGTTGATGCCGATGCTGCAGACTCAGTCACCACGCTTGGAGAATCACTGATTGGGAGATGGACTCCACAGCTTGGGTTTAAATACCCACTCTGCCACTGACTGGGCTTCCCAGGTGGTGCTAGTGGTAAAGAACCCGCCTGCCAATTCGGGAGGAGTAAGAGATGCAGGTTCGATCCCTGGATCAAGAAGATCCCCTGGAGGAGGGCATGGCCACCCACTCCAGTATTCTTCCCGGGAGAATCCCATGGACAGAGGGGCCTGGTGGGCTGTGGTTCATGGGGTCACAGAGTTGGACATGACTGAAGCTGAGCACAGCTGCCATCTACTAGCTGTGGGTCTGTAGGAAGTTGCTTAGCCCCCCGGGGCCCAACGTTCTCATTTATAAAGTGAATGTAATAGCTTCATCCACCTCACAGAGTTATGATGAGACTGACTGTAAATAAATCATTTACAACAGTCATTGTACATAATAAATGCCATATGACAGTTTGTTATTTTATTATTATCCTTCTCTAAGTTTAGAGAAATGAAGAGAGATATAAAAGAAAATTCAAATCAAGGCCTGGTGATAACTTGCAATAAAGCAGTAACATTTAAAACTTAGGAAGAGAGGTGCCCATTTTGCATTTCTGCTTTTCTATGTGTCACTCTCTAAATCACAATGATTCATGAGACTTGAGATTGGTTAAGGTCATTATAATTAGTCACTATGATTTTGAGAAATATACAGTGTGGAAAATTCTATGACTGAGGCTGAATTCAAATGAATAGCTCCTCTTATTAACTGGACGTGGAACCACCTGCTAACAAAGGCATTACTGCCACCTGGTGGCATCATGCCAAAATTGTTGGCAAAAACACGAAGGAAAATTCAGCATCTTTACGACAACTTGCAAACCAGGAACTTGTTGGTTAGAATGTCACGAATGGGGGAGAAGTAACACTGGCTTAGATAGAAGGGTAAAGAAAGGACTTGTGTTTTTCAGTCCTGTTGGCGGTGATGATGGTGAGACCAAGGTTTGACCTACCCTGCTCCGCCTTCTAGGCCAGCTCAGGGTTCTGGTCCTTCCCACCCAAGAGGGGAAAATAGCCCTAACAGGGGAAAATAGCCCTAATGCAAACCAGAGATTGGGGAGGCAGGGACTCGGAGTTGATGAAGAACACCCACCAGGATGAAGGAGGCCGATTGCCTGGCAGAGAGACTGTTTTCGGGAGAGAGGGTGGTCATGGCCCCTGCTGGCTGTCTTCAAGCAGCCTCTGACTGGAGCTTACTTGGAGCCCTAAGTGATGCTTTAATTAAGCAGGGGATGGTGGTCTTCCTTTGGGGGGATGAGTTGCTTTCCCAGGAGAAACTGGGCCTCTGCTAACCTCCCGTACTTGAACAGAGCCAGCCAATATGACATAAATCCCCTGGAATGCTCGTCACAATGGCCTTGGAACATGGGAGCACTCAACTTTGGAGGTAAGACACACCCAAGAACCAAGGGGACTAAACCTCCCGGTCACCCAGAAAAACTAGTACTCACAGGATGTGTAATGGGGGCTGTAGAGGGCATGTAGGGGTCTACAGAGGACATGTAGACCAGTGTGATGGGCTGATCAGGGAGGGCTTCCTGGAAGAGGCGAACCAGGAAGTCTTTCCATCTCTGGCTGTCCCTCTTCTGGGCCCCCTTCACTTGTTATCCCACCAGACTAGTACTGAAACCTGGAAAGCACCTACAATAGGAGATTTAGGTCTCTTGGGTGTAACTTTCAGAGATTCAGAATCAGAATGTCTGGGCTGGGGACATGGGGAACTGTATTTTGAAAAACTCCCCGGGTGACTCATATTAGGTATTTGGATGGTAACTTCATGGGGTAGAGGTCAGTTTCATTTATCTTTATATCTAGAGCACTAAAGAATGCGCAAGTGACTGAACAAATAATTGAAGAGTAAATGAAGCCCTTGGATCTCCTCTTACTTTCCTCTCTGTATATATTATAGAGGTTTCTATATGTGCCCCATCCCCCCTCCTTCCCTGAGTTCCTTTTGGCCAAGGTCAATGTCTGATCCTTGTGTTTTCCCCTCCCAGTACCAGCCCCATCTCCTGGCACTTGGTGGGTGCTCAGTATTTGCTAAATGAACCTGAGGAGCTGGCTTCTCTTGACTCCAGCATCAGTTCTCCACCTTAACCATCACTTGCATTCCTGCTCAGGTCTCAGCCGTTAAAGCCATCTGGCTCTAAAGCATCCTTAGTCATTAGGAGAGGATAGTAATTAGACCAACCAAATTGAAATCAGGAGTTTAGAGCTGGAGCGTGGACTCTGACCTCAAATTTGGATGTTCCCCCCTTCTGAGCCATGGATCCCCCAGCCATGAAATCAGAATACAGTCAGCCTCTGGCTTGCACTTCCTTATTAGCATAATGAATCAGTGTCCATATGGAATTCTTCAGTGGACACAATTCACTGTCTCATTTACTGTTACTGTTCTGCTCACTTGCGGCACTGTATGAAGCCTTTTAAATCAAAACGCTTTATTCTCTGCCTCTCTCCACTACTCCATCCCACCCTAGGAAAGCATGACAGCCTCTTCCTCTTGATCTGTTGCTCCTAGGTCTTCAAGGAGCAGGAGGTGGGGCAGCTTGGAGTAGGGGAGGGGTGGAATAAGGACAGGGCAGCCTCTAACAGCAGGATACCGTCCTTCTGCGCCTTTCAAAGCAAATGTCCAGAGTGGGAGGCTTGGCAAGGGCATTACTCACCATTTGGGATTATCTATGCCTCTGTTCCTCCACATCAACGACGTCGACAACTGAGAATTAACTATGATTTTGCCCCGAGAAGCTGAGGATCAGGCAGGGAGTTGGAAATTCTGAGTGCTAAACCCGATGTGGCTTCTAAAATGAACATGACGGGCATAGATCATCTACTGAACTTCCTTTCACCTCTGGCTCCTTATCTGCAAATTGCAGATAATAACCCTTCCCCAATTAGCCAGTATAGTTTGGTCATATTACAAAAGCCTCATAGCAACTGCATGGAGACTTAATATTCAAACAGGATCCTGCGCTGAAGTGAGAAGGATTTTGATCCCATTTTCCCCTCTTTCTGATTCTTATAAGGAATTTACATGTGTCAATCTCATATTCTCTAGGGCTGAATGGTCCTTCCCATGTCCATTTATTTGCATGTAGCTCAGCTGGTATAGAATCCGCCTGCAATGCGGGAAACCTGGGTTTGATCCCTGGGTCAGGAAGATCCCCTGGAGAAGGGAACAGCTATCCACTCCAGTATTCTGGCCTGGAGAATTCCATGGACTATATGGGGTTGCAAAGAGCCGGACACACTGAGTGACTTTCACTTTCCAAATTCTGTAGATTCTCCTGCATTACACTCCCCTGCTCCCTGATGGGGGCCCACTTTTCTGATTTAAATTCCTGTATATAGGGATTCTTCAGGGCACAAGAATCCCAGGTTTTAAAATATTATTCTTGGTATTAGAGTGTAGGTAAATGTTGGAGAGATGGAGCATTTGTTTTTAGAGAAGTCCTGGGAGGGAGAAAACCTCCCAGTACATCTTTGCTCTGAGGACTCTGGTTGTCCAGGGGCTGCCGGGACAGTGGTGGGGAGGTAGATTCAGAAGAGAGAGTGGCTATGGGAGTCTCTTGGTTATAACTTACCCACCACCCCCACCAGAGCCTATAGATCTATGCCTGTTCCACACTGCATATTTATTTGCCATTTGTAATGCCGATCTGGGTTCGATCTCTGGGTGGGGAAGATCCCCTGGAGGAGGGCATGGCAACCCTCTCCAGTATTCTTGCCTGGAGAATCCCATGGACAGAGGAGCCTGGCAGGCTACAGTCCACAGGATCACAAAGAGTACGACACGACTGAAGTGACTTAGCGGGCACACACGCAGTGCTGATCTGTGGTACAGTTTTTCTGAACCCCAGTGAAACTGAAACATGCCTGTTTCCTGCGTGGAAATGGTGAGAGGTGCCTGGTGGAGTGACCGACAGTGCTGGTGCCATGAGAAGGCTCGTGGGCTTTGATGCCAGAAAAACCCAGGTTCAGATCCTGACCCTGCCACCCAGCCCCCAGGTGAACTTGGTCCCACTTGTTGGGAAAGACCACTGCGTGCGTGCTGTCTTTCCACCCCTGCTTGGCATGTAAGAGTGGGCCTGAGGCCTGGGGTGCTCCCTTGCCAAGAGATAGGGAGCCCTTGCAGGCTCTGCTGGACTTATCGCCTCGTGTGGGGTAGTCTTTCCCTGTTTTAGATTCAGTGTGTGCTCCTTGTTCTGCTTGAGTGTGTGCATCATATGGCACCTGGCCAATCCTACTGCTGTATCTCCACCGGCAGGGAGGGAAAGGGGTCTTTCTGGGGCCCCGGGGGACTGATGCCAGCTACTGAAGCTGATTCTGCTCTGTCGCTTCTCTGAGTAAAGCACTCTTCCCTCCTGTGCCTGTGTGAGTCGTGTCTTTCCTGGTGACCCTGACACCCTTGCAGACCACGGAGCAGGTTGACATTCTGGGCTGCTGGTGGCAGGCATTACTGTGCTCTTTGCTCTCCTCCATGCAATGGGACACCCCTCACCCCCACCGCCTGCCCCAGAGGTGGTAACAGGTGTCATTTGCTTGACACCATCTCTTAACCTTTCTGAGTCTCAGCATCGTATGTCCTGAGGCAGGGGAATGATAGCACCTCATGGAATAGGTGGGTATGAAGCAGCATGTGTTGAGAGCTGAGCAGGGTCCAAGAGCCCAGGGCACGGGCATGGTCAGGTACCTCAGCATCACCGTTAGTATTACCAATGCCCAGGAAACATCTGTGAAAATCCCTGTGAACTAGACTTGAGTCAAGATGCCGCCGGCTTCCACCAGGCTTGCAAGAACATCAGTGCAGAAGTTCAAAGAGCTTGTGAGCCAGACAGTTCCTGTTTCTCTGCCTTTCTCCAGGAACCCGAAGACCACGGTTGCTATGAAAGCGGGGTGAGGCCCGTATTAGAAACCAAGTTCACTCCAGTTCCCTTCATGTCAATGCAACATGACATGACTCTGTGAAATGAGATGCGCTGGGTCCCTGTAACAGTTATCAGGTAGCCTCCTTCAAAGGACACCTACCCATGACTGTCGAGGCTGGGGCATGCTACCTCTTGCTGTAAATCACATGCATTCTGATTTGATTTCACTGCGAAGCGCCAACAACCTTTTAGGCTAAAGCTGTGCTTTTCTCTTTGCCCCTCCTTGTGGGGAACCAGGATAAGTTTAGGTTTTCGGCAGCAGGTTTTCTGCCCTCGCCCCCGTGGAGTGCGGTATTTCTGATAATGCTGGAGACAGCTGCACCTCATATGTCACTAGCGGGAGGGGAACAGAGGGCTGGGGGTTGGGGGTGGAGACAGCTGTCTTCTGAGCGTGTGATGTTGGAATTCCCCAGAGCAATAGCCCGCCCAGCCATCTGAAGGCCCTGGAGCCAGTTGGGGTGTCCCGGGTTATTTGCTGCACTGGGGGTCAACCTCATCATCTTGGGGAGCCCTCCCTTGCTCTATCCTTCCCCTTAGTTAGTTGAAGATGACACCTCTTGTCACCTTCAATCCAGCTGTCATGCACGCCAGAAATAACTCATAGGAGCAACTCTAGGTAGAAACTACCACAGTCAGCGAAGAAGAGGTTCTTTCAGCCCTGGCAGCTGTCCCCACAGGCTCTCCCCTGCTCCGAAGGTGGTCTTGCTCCTGGGGGGGTCCTCATCATGGTTCTTCCTGACTCTTGCCCTCCAAGCCCTGGGGCACCACCACACACAGGACTCCGATTCTTGGTGAGAGGCTGCCTCTGTCATGCTGCCCCGTCTGCTGCTCATTCAGTCCCCAGAAGCCCCTGTCTTGTCCCTGGACATCCTGACCATGCCCTCCTTTTAGAGGTCACCTGCTGTGTACCTCAGGGGAGGGGCTTTGTATATGTCACTGCCAACCTTGGCCACCTGGTGAGGGCAACGGAAGTTACTTGCTTGGGATCACCCAGCTCATCAGTGGGGAGCCAGGAGCCTCCATGCTTGACTTAGACTGGCGACCAGCCAGGCCAGCTGTCTGTCAGGTCAGGCTGCCCCCTCGTCCTATGAGCAGAAGTGGGCATCTATGAGTCCCTTGCCGGCTCAGGGCACTGTGACCCCAGAACCCGGGGAGCGGGGAGGGAGCTTGCTCTAACTCCTCATCCAGGCTTTAAAATAGTTATTCAGCCCAAATTCGGAATCTGCAGTGGTGGTTGGGGGAGACAGTGGGGCAGTGTTACAACCTACATGTAAAGAGGATGGAAAAGAGTGAAATGGAGAGGAAAAAGGACAAGGAATTCCAGCAAACTCCAGAGACGGCTAATGGAGAGAAATAACATGGCTAATTACATCTCTGAAGGCTATCTGTTCCAAAATGAATTTTTAATGAAAAAATAATGCATTTCCCCTGCAACTGAAATCCAAGAAAAAAAGGAATGGGCAGCATCTCCCAGCACAGGCAAGAGCCACTGTGGTTCCAGTGGAGTCTCTGACCACTTGACCTGAGTCCCTTCCCAGCATCATGGCCCCTAGGGTGAGGCAAAGCAGGCACAAGAACCAGCAGTGGGAACCTTGTACATGCAGGGCTCCAGGGACAGCAGTGTGGGCTGAGATCTGTACATCGGGCTCCACCCCCTGTCAAAGCTGAGAGGGACTTCTCTCCAGGCGTTCCAGGGGCCTTCTCTAGGTGGTGGTGGTGGTGTTCAGTCGCTCAGTCATGTCCGACTCTTTGCAACCCCATGAACTGCAGCACGCCGGGCTTTCTTGTCCTTCACAATCTCCTGGAGTTTGCTCAAACTCACGTCCATTGAGTTGGTGATGCCATCCAACCATCTCATCCTCAGTTGCCTCCTTCTCCTTCTGCCCTCAGTCTTTTCCAGCATCAGTGTCTTTTCCAATGACTCGGCTCTTCACATCAGGTGGCCAAAGTATTGGAGCTTCAGTCACAGACCTTTCAATGAATATTCAAGACTGATTTCCTTTAGGATTGACTGGTTTGATCTCCTTGCAGTCCAAGAGACTCTCAAGAGTCTTCTCCAGCACAATTTGAAAGCATCAATTCTTTGGCATTCAGCCTTCTTAATGGTCCAACTCTCACATCCATACATGACTAACTGGAAAAACCATAGCTTTGACTATATGGGCCTTTGTCAACAGAGTGATGTCTCTGCTTTTTATTTCCCCTGCCCACCCCCTCCTATTCTTCTCATCAAGAGTCATGGATCTTAAATCCATGGGTATAAAATGCCTTCTGTGAAATTAAGGCTTATCCATGGCTTTGTGAAGAAGTGAGCCCCATTCTCCCCTCTTTCTAGGACAATCTGTAAGTGGGAATGGGGAGAGATGAGCACAAATTTTAGAGTCAAACAGTCCCAGGTTCAGATCCGAGTCTTACAACCTCTTTGCTGTGTGACCTAGGGAAAGTTATTTAATTTCTCAGGCTCAGTTTCCTCACCTGTAAAATGGGGAAATAGTAGCTACTTGATATACTATTGTGAGGTTTAAATAATGTCTGTATGGTGCTTAGCACAGTGTCCAGCACAGACTGAGCAGTTGTTTGTGTTATTATTTCTTCTAGAACACATCTAGGCTAACCTTGAACTTCCCAAGAAACTCTCTCCTGGGTCCCCAGAGAAAGTTATTTAATGTCCCAGGCTCAGTTCCTGCACCTGAAAAAATGGGGAAACAGTAGCTACTTGATATACCCCAGCCTCAGTCAGCCCCTACCTAGCATGGCCACCTGGGCCAGGTATTAAGAACCGCAGGGACAGCTAGGAGCACTGAGCTTGCTGCTGACAGTTGACCTCAGACAGGCTGTTTGGTCAGAGGCCCAGCTTGTCCTCTGGTGCAGAAGGTGCAGCAAGGCTAGAGTTGGCAGGAGGCTTCTCCAGGAAAAAACGTGACCATGATGCTCGAAGGTCCACGGGTGCCCAGCCCGCGTTGCCCCCAGGGCAGACAGATCCCTATGTCGGTGCCCTATAGCCACAGGCTCACCTCTCGATGGGTTCACAACCCTGTCACTCATTCCACATGACAGCTCCAAAATCATGCATAACACCCCTCAAATTCAGGAATACACAAGCGCCCCTAAACTGCGGGACCACAGGCTTTAGTATCATTCTCCATGTAGTCACACCCAAACAGTCCCATCAAAGTGTGTGCAAACACACATATGTACTCCCGCCCGCTGACACACACACATCCCCACATTTCCTAAAACACAGCATGATGTCCGTCCAGGGCACCTCAGCTCTACGCCAAACTTGCCGTCCAAAGTTTGTCCTGCAGATGATGGGATGGTAAAGGCTGCCATCAGCATGCGTATTTCTGAAAGGGAGGTGGGAAAATAGGCTCTTTATCGGTTTTATAGAAACAGAACTCCTTTAGAAGATCAAGTTCCCTCCCCGATTAAAAACCAGATTGAAACCAGAAGCCGGTTTGTTGAATTCATGAGCCTCCCCAGGTGACTTCGTCAGGTCTAGCAGTGGTACTGCTCTTGTGTTTATCAGCCATGATGACTGATGTTCTTTGGTCTACACGTGAAGCGGAGAAGACACCGAAGGGGAACTGCATTGGCTTTAGGTGTCTTCTGTGGTTACCAGGCTGGCTGCGGTAGGACGAGGGCCTGAAGTTCAGTGACGCCAGGGCTCTCGTGAAAAGAAATGTAGAGGGCTTCAGCTGGACAGAAAACTTGGGGGCCAGCGCTCCAATGGTGATCTTGTTGGAAGCAGAAAGAGACAGCATTTGAGAATGAACTTCCATGTGAAGCAAGGCCATGAAAGGAAAAGAAATTCTACATTGGGAGTCCTCCAGTTTCACTCCACCTTAGTCTTCTTCATGCTCATCCTTTGGTCAAATGGGTCGAGTTACCCATGGCTTCAAATTCAACATCGTTTACAAGAGGTTTTGCTACTAGAGATTAGAAAGACTAGAAAAATAAGGAGGGAAAGAACCATGTTATCATGGACACATACAAAATTAGGACTTTAAGGAAGGTATGCATGTGTGTCAAATTTGATAAAATCTCATTTTACATGTTTTTTATACTTTCAAATTGTGTACTACAGAGTACATGCACGTGTGTATATGCGTGTACACACAAACACACGCCCACCCACAGGTGCACACATCTGGGCAGGATGGCAGGGCTGGCACATCTGGGCCTAACCAATCCTGGCAGCAGATCACAGGGGGTTCCCACTCCAGAGACAGCCCGAGCTGCAGAGGCCAGTGAGGGGTGGTAGGCAAAGGGCTGACTCTGGGGACTTCCTGGAGGGCAAAACAAGAGGACCCCAGGTGTCCAGAGTGATGGGAGGGGGCCTGGGGAGGTGAACGAGGATGCTGCAGACCAAGTCCTGGAGGCAGAGAGGAGCTCCTGACACACATCAGAACCTCACAAAGCAGGGAGGTCGAAAGTATTCCTTTCCCACCTATGTTTTCCCTTTTCTGGAACAGTTCTATCCCCCAGACCCTGGGAGACTGAGACCACTGGCTCTGAACTCATGAGTAGGTCCGTGATTGTTCTAGGGGCCAGACACAGGAAACTTATCACTGGGATTCTCAGAAGGAGGCGTCTGGCCGGTGCCTAAGGCATGGCAGCTCGTGGGTCCTGCTTGGAGGACCAGGACTCTTGCAGCCTCTGTCCTCTGTCTTTGGGGTCTGCTCTGGAGGGCGGGGGGTGGGGAAGAATTAAGTGGAGGATCTTAATTCTGTGCGTACAACTGTTTCACTCGCCTAGCTGGGGAGGGGCTGTACCTGGGTGGGGTAAGCTGGCATTCAGGGTAGAAGAGGCTTACCAGCCCTAACCTAACTCACCAGTCTGGTGGGATTATAAGCACGCAACATGCAGAAGCAGAAGGTCCTAAGAGGTTCCTTCTCCCACAGCCTGCTCCTCCCCTGTCCTGTGCCTCCTTCTCTTCTTCCTCCAGCTTTCCAGGGACACAGCCTGCAGGCTTCTCTGCCTTCTGTAGTCCTCGAGCAGCTGGGGACGGCTGTTACAGGAATTGTCCCTCCCCTTCATGGGCAGAACCCGTGGACTCATCTTTCCAGCGATAGGATTATACAGAAAACATTTGGCCAAGGACTTGGAGGCAGACAGAGTTATGAAGGCAGTTCTTCTGTGACAGGATCTGACAAAGACAATTCTACCATCTGAACCTGAATGGAACCCTGGCCTGGGCCCAGGCTGGTCTTGATCACAGAGTTGTAAATGGAAAGCTGGAAAAACACTTAGAGCAACTCAGCTCCATAGATAGAGAAATTAAGCTCCAGAGTGGGGAAGTAACTTGCTCAAGGTCACACAGGAAATCAAAGGCGGACTTGTAAGGAGAATCCAGTCTCCTGCCACCTGTCTTCATATCTTTAGATCTCAGCAAAATGTGATGTTTTAAAGCCAGGCTTTGAACAAAAGAAGGGGGACGTACAGGTGAGGAGGGACCCTGATGAAAGTTTAATGAAGGAGTCGAGGAAGCTCTCACTTTCTGGGGTGTAGGCGTTCTTTTTCCTTCTCCTCCCCTCTGAGGTCGGGCCAGGTGAAGGCCAGAAAGTGCCAGGTTCCTCTCATCCCCGGGGGGTGGATAAGGAGTTGACGGGAGGCAGCAGGCCTGGGTAAGGCATCACCTTCTACTCTGGTCTCTCCCGGAGTAGCAGCGGCTGCAGAAACACGTGGTACCTCCGCACAGAGAAGCTGAGATAAGAAGGAGGATTGATCTTTCTGCTGCTTCAAAGAGGATGGAAGCCGTCCCTGTCATGACTGTTGATCAAAGTCTCTGCAGAGGATGTTTTATGTGCCCTCCCCTCCCCCACTCCAGGCCGTTGGAGCAGAAGTCCCACTCCTTCTTGTCATGCTGAGGCCTTCCTCCAAGTCTCCCTGCAAACTAGAGAGACGTCCTCCAGCTAGAATCCCACAGCAGCTACCAGGAGCCAGGGGTCCAGATTCTCCATTCAACCTTTTCTCCAGGTCGCTCAGCCCAAGGTCATGACCCAGTCTATGGGAACTGATATTAGCCTCATTGTACAAAGGACAAATTGAGGCATAGAGAGGTTAAGTGACTTGTCCAGAGCCACAGGCTAGTTAACCCTTGGGAAACCTCCATTATTATGGAGTTGCGTGGCCCTTGTCCTCAGAAAGTCCCCTGGTTGGTGGCAGAGGCATCTTCCTGCCTCTGGAGCTGGTTCACTTAGCATGTGTAGACTCCAGAAAGACCATGAAAATAACCTCTGTGAAAAAGGAGGGATAAGCCTGCTTCTAAAATGTCTTATTTCAGGCATCTGGAAACATCTAGATTCTTTACTTTTACTTTGCCTCTTTTGCAGGACAGAACACAGGTTTTTCCTGCCCTAGCCCCACCGTCCCCCAATCTATATCCAACTGCCTCTATCTGCAAATACGTGCCTTCTGTGTGAAAACCCTTAAATGCTTATCTATTAAATGTAGTACCAATTCCAAATTCTGTAGCCTGGCCTTCAAGGTTCTGAAGAACTTTGAGAGCCACATGGCCTGTGGTTAAGAACTAGCTTGCCGGCTCCTCAAACTCCTAGATTTTGATCCATGTGTTATTTAGCAGTGTGTTGCTTAATTTCTAGTGTTTGGGGGATTTTCCAGATATTCTCATTTTTGCTTCTTTTCTTTTATTCCTTAAGTTCCAGGTTTTCTTCTGGTATCTTTTCTTTCTTTCTTTATTTTGGGAGAGGGCCTTACCATCTGGCTTGTGTTCCTCCACCAGGGACTGAACCTTGGTCACTGCAGTGGAAGTGCTGAGTTCTAACTGCTGGACTGCCAGGGAATTCCTTCATTTCTCTTTCTCTTAAAGAACTTCCTCTTAGATTTCATTTAGAGTTGGCACGCTGGCAATTAATCTTCTTCATTTTCTTTCAACTAAAAATGTCTTTATTTTGCCTTTAAAAAACGTTTTCACTGAATATAGAATTCTGGGTTGACAGTTCTTTTGTTTCAGTACTTTAGAGTTGGTGTTCCACTGTCTTCTGGTCTCCATGTCTTCTGATAAGAAATCTGTAGTCATTTTAATTATGTTCCCTTATGTGTCATGTATTGCTTTCCTCTGGCTTTTTAAAAAGTATTTTTTTTTTTCTTTTTTTTTAGCAGTTTGATTAAGATGAATTTGAATCCGGTTTTCTTTGAATTTGTCTTTCTTTTGGGGTCTGCTGAGCTGTTTAAATCTATAAATTTATGTCTTTTCACCAAATTTGGAAAATGTTCAGTCATAATTTCTTCAATATTTTTCTGCAGCAAGCCTTTGCTCCAATCTGTCTGAGACACCAAAGATAGGAATGTTAGAGATTTTGCTCTTATCCTATAAATCCCCAAAAGCCTATTCATTTTTTCCCCAATTTTTTTCTGTTTTTCAGGTTAGATAATTTCTACTAATCTATCTTCAAGTTTGTTAACTCTTTCCTCTTCATCTCCATTTTGCCATTGAGCTCATGGAGTGAATTTTTTATTTTGGTTATTGAATCTTCAATTATAAAGTTTTCTTTTGGTTCTTTTTTATAGATTTCATTTCCTTCTAAGAGTTTCTGTCTTTCCATTCATTTCAAGATCATTCCCCTCCACTTCATAAACTACAGTTATAACAGCTGCTTTATATGATATATGCTATGTGATGTAACAGTCTTCATGTGATAATTCCATCATCTGGATCATCTTGAGGCCAACATCTGCTAATTATCTTTTCCTTTGAGGGTAGCTGAGATTTTCCTAGTTCCTTGTATGTGGAGTTTATTTGGGGCATTTTGGATAATCATTATAATTGTATAATCAATCCTATTTATTTTAGACCCCAAGTCTTGACCTGCCTTCTGCTTTGAGTCAGTTCTGTGAATGCACAGCTCAAGAGTGAGTCCAGGACTTTATACACAGATTTAAGAGAACTTCTTTTCCAGCTCTCCATGACTGACCTCACCCTCTGTGGCTTCTAGAAGCCCTTTTCCTGATCCTTGGGCTAGAGACCTGGGCTTTTAGCCTCTTATGTTGTCACACACTTCCCCTGACTATGTTTACTTTCTGGGTAAAGCAAGATAAGAGAGAGAAAAAAAATAACAGAATTTTCTCCTACTCCCCACAGGGTCCCTTTACTGTGTTTCCCCAGCTAGAGAGAAGGATTTCTTTCAGAGTTTTAGGTCCTGCGCCACCAACACTGCAGGAGTATAAACTCACGACCAGGGCTTTCCTCATATCTAACTCTGCACAGTAAATGAGAAAAGTGGAGATTCTGCACCCCCTATCCTGCTTGCCATCCTGCAGGGTCCCTCTCCCCAATCCTCTGGTAAGACAAAGAGGATTTTTCTGGAGCTCTTTCTGTTTGTGCCCACTGCACAATCTGGGGTTCATGCTTTCTAGAGTCTAAGCTGGGACATAGTGGAGGAAAAAATACTTAAGAAACTCACTTCCATATTGGTCATTCTTTGAGTGTTTATTTCCCTCTCCAATCCACCTGCTATTATTTATTTTTCAGAGTCCTTAGGCAGTGTTGTATGTACCTTTTCCAGGGTTTTTATTTATAACCAATGGGAGGGGGAAAAAGAAGTATGCTCATTCTATCTTAGCTGTAACCAGAAGCCTATAGACATGTAGTTTTATGTTGAAAGGTATGGGAGACTAACGAATTTTGCAAACAGTACTGCAAAATTTAAAAGAATGTGAAAGTTACTGTATTTGTAAATTTAATTTGTCAGACTCACAACAATTATACCAGTACCAGATACTTGTTCAATTAGACATTTAAGTTACTTAGGAAAATCAAATACATTAAATGTTCCTATGTAGTTGAAATTGTTTAAGCAAATTTAATTAAGGTGTAAATGGCACTGATTGTTTAAGAGTTTAGTTTTTCCAACTTGAGTTAATCAAACTTTAATTGAAGAAAAAGTGAAGGTCTTGTGGTGATTATATTACATTTATAAATAAAAAAGATCAGTAAGTGGAACTTAATCCTGAAGAAAAGCTTTGCTTTCAAATGTGTGTCCTTAGTAAATTGAATATTAATTTTTAAAAGGCAACTATAAATAGTATTTTTGTGTACACAACCTCCCCTCTCAGTTCAGTTCAGTTCAGTAGCTCAGTTGTGTCTGACTCTTTGCAACCCCATGGACTGCAGCACGCTACGCCTCCCTGTCCAACTACTCCCAGAGCTTACTCAAACTCATGTCCATCAAGTCGGTGGTGCCATCCAACCATCTCATCCTCTGTCGTCCCCTTCTCTTCCCGCCTTCAATCTTTCCCAGCATCAGGGTCTTTTCCAAGGAGTCACTTCTTCACATCAGGTGGCCAAAGTATTGGAGTTTCAGCTTCAGCCTCAGTCCTTCCAATGGATATTCAGGACTGATTTCCTCTTGGATCGACTGGTTGGATCTCCTTGCTGTCCAAGGAACTTTCAAGAGTGTTCTTCAACACCACAGTTCAAAAGCATCGATTCTTCGGTGCTCAGTTTTCTTTATAGTCCAACTCTCGCATCCTTACATGACCACTGGAAAAACCATAGCTTTGACTAGACAGACCTTTGTTGGCAAAGTAATGTCTCTGCTTTTTATTTGCTGTCTAGATTGGTCGTAACTTTTCTTCCAAGGAGCAAGTGTCTTTTAATTTCATAGCTGCAGTCACCATCTGCAGTGATTTTGGAGACCCCCAAAATAAAGTCTGTCACTGTTTCCATTGTTTCCCCATCTATTTGCCATAAAGTGATGGGACCAGATGCCATGCTGTTAGTTTTTTGAATGTTGAGTTTTAAGCCAGCTTTTTCACTCTCCTCATTCACTTTCATCAAGAATCTCTTTAGTTCTTCACTTTTTGCCATAAGTGTGCTGTCATCTGCATATCTGAGGTTATTGATATTTCTCCCGGCAATCTTGATTCCAGTTTGTGCTTCATCCAGTCAGCATTTCTCATGATGTACTCTGCATTTAAGTTAAATAAGCAGGGTGACAATATACAGCCTTGACGTACTCCTTTCCTAATTTGGAACCTGTCTGTTGTTCCATGTCCAGTTCTAACTGTTGCTTCTTGACCTGCATACAGATTTCTCAGGAGGCAGGTCAGGTGGTCTGGTATTCCCATCTGTTTAAGAATTTTCCACAGTTTATTGCGATCTACACAGTCACTCTGCACGTACACTAAAAATCAGTGATGGGGGATCACCTCCTCCAGAGATGACCATGTCACTCTCATATCACTCTCACTGTTGGAAAAATGTCTTTCTTTTTACCCGAAATCTTGGGGTAGTGTGGACTGAACAACTTTGAGAGAATGACCGGCATGTTACTTTACTCCTTAGAGACTCAGTTTTCTTATCTCCAAAATGGGAATAAAAAGAACCTACCTCTAAGGTTTGTTTTAAGAGCCTATAAGATGGTGTATGTAAAGTGCTTGTGTGTGTATAAGTGCTCAGCATAGAAACTGCAGCACTTGGCATAGAAGCAGAAGTAACAGTGAAGCTATTGTTGCTGGTGTTATGCTCTGAACCAGTTCCCAGAGATGCCAGGCCCTGGCACTGGGAGAGACAATGAGAAAACCAAACTGAAATGGTGCTTGGCAGTAGGACTCTCACTCTTGTCCTACCTGCATGGCTGTTCCCTCCTTGGCCCAGAGCTCCTGACAGTGCAGGCAGTTGTCTGGTGTTGCCAGATAGTGGTTGAAAGATGCAGAGCTTTGCAGAGAGACCCACATTCAGACCCAGGCTCTGCCCTTCCTCCTAGATGGTTTGGAAAAGATCCCCAGACTCTAAAAAACAAGCCTCTGTTCCTTCCCCTACCCATGGAGGTGAGGATCATGAACCCAGTGGGTAGATCTGAGTCTTAAATGAGGCCCTGTGCAGTGTCTAACTCAGTACCTAGCATGTGCACATACACAGGGCTTACCGTATGTCACTGCAGTGTGAATTTTATTGCAAAATGGATTCTTTTGCTCCTGGTAATCCAGTTGTCTGCACTGACTCAAGTTATCTGGCTATCTTGTCTGGTTATTCTGTCATCTGGTTATTTTGTCTATACTGACTCAGCTGAGGAGCAGAAGGCCAGGTCCTAGTCCTGGACCTCGATTTAGGTCAAACCCCTTCTTCTCCCTGGGACACAGATTTCCAATCTCTAGATTGGGTATAATAATTCCCACTTGGGGGCCACTGGACCCACATAGCTCAAATGGCCTCTGGATGTGGAGGGCTTAGTTCTGAGAGGCGGATTGCCCTGACAGACCTAGGAGATCTGTGGATAGAGCAGGATTCCCTGGCCCCCTCTCACTAAGACTGAAAATTGTGCTTCTGAGGGCTGATAGTCGGCTTCCGTTCTGGTCAGGCCCAAGGGCAGAAGCAGGCAGCCACCTGCAGGCCTGTGTTCTGGTCATTCATTCGTCAGTCCGGTGCTCACTCCTTCAAAGAAAAGGCAGAAGGGGAACTCCTGGGCACCAGTGCCATCCTGCCTCTGCTCGAATCCCCTTGCAGCCACGAGTGGCTCCCCTGCAGCTGGACTCCTGTTTTCGGGGGTCTGTTCCTTAGCACTGCCATGGGTGGCCTCCCAAGGAGTTTTGTGTGACTGCCTTTGAGCCCTGCAACCTCAACCAGCCATGCCCAGGCTCACAGCAGCAGCAGTCATGTCCTTCAAGGTCAACTCATGTCCTTCCCTTCTGCCAGGAAGCCCTCTTGGCTCCTCTAGCCCATGCCACCCTATCCCTTCCTGGAGAGTCTGAGCCCCACCCTTTAGCTCCTGCTCTTACTCTGTCCTGCACTGGCCTCTCCCTCTTCTTTAGGAGGCTCTGTCACCTCATCAATGCCCTAGGTGGGAGCTTCAGAAGGGAAGACCCAGAACACCTTCTCTTCCTCCCTGACAGACCTACTCTGGAGTGGGCCCAGAGGGGCTCTGAGGCTGTTGACTGGTTGGGTGAGGGACTGGGACCAGCTCCTGACTATGTTCCTCAAAGTATAGGCTGCAAAGAGGGTCTTGAGCCCCCACAGTGAGACCCAAAGCTCCTTGGGGACCAATTTCTGGTCTTAATAATGAGAACATCTCCCATATATGTAGGGCCTCATGGATTCAGAAGGTCTTTTTCATCCCTGCACCCATTTGATAGAGTGGGTTTGATGACCTCTGCATGCAAAAGAGACATTCAGCTATAGAAAAGAAAAACTGGATCTCCCAAGGGTGCAGAGGTGCTAAGGCAGTTACCCTGGCTAGAACCGCAGGTTTTGTTTGATTTCAGCCTCTTAATCTCTGTGTCTGACTTGCATGGAGGTGAGGTGGGAGGTGGTGTGGGCACAGAAGTGAGTGAGCGCCTACCTGCAGCCTTTCTGTGCTACCTTCAAGCCTTCTCTGCTGGAGAGGGGGCAGAGGAAGGAGGTGGAGCAGAGAAGCAAAGCTGGAGACTCTGCATTGCGTCAGCCCCCATCACAGTATCTGAAAGCCATGGGGGTGGGGTGGATGTGAGTGTAGGCCTGGCGTCCCTCCACCCTGCTGTCCCAGCCCTGGACACGGGGACCCTGTGAATTCCTATCCCAGGTTCCTTCCTGGTATCCCAAGGGGCACAGATCTGAGTGTCTCTAGAATGAGCTGGAGGTGAGGTTGGAGATAGAATGATCTCGGCTTGAGGCTGCGATCTAGCTCAGAGGCCTCTGCCTCCTCCCTTCCTGCACTGTATCCCAGGAAGATGTGCTGTCTGAAATCTCTCATCCTTGTCTTCAATAAGCTAGCCTAGAAGGGTTTTCCCCTTTCTGGATAATTTTGCTCTGGTTCATTATCTTCCTTTCTCTTCTTTTCACCTGACTCTAGTACAGCCTGTCAGCATTCCTTCCCACTGGCCCAGCAGAAGCTGCCAGAAGAGGAGCTTGCGTGTGTGTGTGTGTGTGTCTGTGTGTGTCTGTGTGTAAATGTCCCTGTGTGTATTTCCTAAAGACAGGCCGAGACTCCCCTGTCAGACAGGCAGGGACCCAGCCTTGCCCAGCAGAGCTTGCAGGAGAGATGATTCCCACCACCAAGCTCACTGGCAGGCTCGGGAAGTGAAGGCTGCTGGTAGTAAAAAAAAAAAGCCAGGCCAACTCAGTAGCCACCTTCCAAAGGTTTGGCCAGGGCTGCCGGCGGGTGGGAAGATCTGATGCTGAACTTAGGGCCAGTGAGGAGTGGTGGAAGGAACCAGACCAGAGCTGACAGAGGACTAGACACATGGAAAAATGTCACAGATGCTCAGCATTGGCAGGGAGTGTGGAGAGGGGTCAGAACAACCCCTCATTATACATACGGGGAATCTGAGGCTCGGAGGGGTCAGGGCTTGGCCAGGTGTCACAGAGCAAGGCTGTTGTTCAGTCGCCCAGTTGTGTTCAGCTCTTTGCGACCCCATGAACTGCCATGTGCCAGGCCTCCCTGTCCCTCACCATCTCCCGGAGTTTGCCCAAGTTCATGTTCATTGTATCAGTGATGCTGTCTGGCCATCTCATTCTCTGATGCCCTCTTCTCCTTCTGCCCTCGATCTTTCCCAGGATCAGGGACTTTTCCAATGAGTCATCTGTTCACATCAGATGACCAAAATACTGGAGCTTCAGCTTCAGCATCAGTCCTTCCAGTGAATATTCAGGGTTGATCTCCCTAAAGACTGACTGTTTTGATCTCCTTGCTGAGGAGCAAGGTAAGCACTGAAAATAGATCTTTGGCAGGGGGGTTGGTTTTGTTTTTTAGTTTTATTGAAGTACAGTTGATTTAAAATGTTGTGTTTAATTTCTGTTATACAGCAAAATGACTCCGTTATACATACACACATATATTCTTTTTCATATTCTTTTCTGTTGTGGTTTATCACAAGATATTGAATATAATTCCTTGTGCTACATAGTAGCATCTTGTTGTTCATTCTATATATAATAGTTTACATTTGCTAATCACAAACTCCCAACATTTCCCTCCTCCAGTCTCCATCCGCTTGGCAACCACAAGTCTGTTCTCTATATCTGGGTCTGGTTTTTTTCGTAGGTATATTCATTTGTGTCATATTTTAGATTCCACACATAAGTGATATCATATGGTATTTGTCTTTCTCTTTCTGACTTGCTTCATTTAGGCTGACAATCTCTAGGTCTATCCATGTTGCTGCAAGTGGCCTTATTTCATTCTTTTTTAATGGCTAGGTAATATTCCATTGCATGTATATTCATACAATATCTTTATCTGTTCATCTGTTGATGAACATTTAGGTTGTGTCCATGTCTTGGCTCTTGTGAATAGTACTGCTGTGAACAGAGGGGTGCATGTATCTTTTTGAATTATAGTTCTGTCTCGATATATGCCTAGGAGTGGGGTTGCTGGGTCATATGGCAACTCTGTTTTTAGTTTATTTAGGAACCTGCATACTGTTTTCCCTTGTGGCTACACCAGTTTATATTCTCACCAACAGTGTAAGAAGGTTCACTTTTCTCCACACCCTTTCCAGCAATTATTATTTGTACATTTTTTAATGATGGCCATTCTGACCAGTGTGAGGTGGTGCCTCATTGTTTGATTTGCATTTCTCTAATAATTAGCAGTGATGAGCAGCTTTTCATGTGCCTATTTATCTATGTTTTTGTCTTCTTTGGAGAAACATCTTTTTAGATCTTCTGCCCATTTGAAAATAGGTCTTTGGATTTCAGGGTTTTTTCCCTTTACAATGCATCATGTCATGTTGTTCTAAAAACTGAAAAGTGTATTCATCTCTATTTGTTGCTGGCTTCCCAGATGCTTCTTAGTATCAGAAGCTCTGCTGAGCCTCTGTGAGATCTAGGAGTCCTGGAGGTCTGCTCCCTCTATGGCTGGGCAGGACCTACTTACTATTCAGAAACCAGCAGAGCTCCCTGAGTTAATGACTGTGCCACAGTAAAGCTGAGGCAGACCACAGTGGAATGTGGGGAGGGGCAGAGAGAAAAAGGAGGGGATTTACTCACTTATATCTTGTGTTGTTCCTAAAAGGTTTGAGGTGGCTAGGAGGCTGTGTATCCATAAAGGTCTCTAGACTATGACCTGACCTTGAAGGAAAAACAGGATACAAAAAAGACAAGACAGAACAAGCATTCTAGGAGGAGGGACTAAGTTGTGCAGAGATACAGTGCATGTGTGAGGCCTCATGAAGCCCAGTGTGGCTGGAAAGGTGAGGGCAGTGGGAAATGCCGAAGGAAAGGGGGACTCTACTCAGACTCCCTAACAACCAGCCCACTGTGGGCACCATTGTGGATAAACTCACATCTCCCTAGGCTGATCTCCTTAGCCTTAGTCACTGTATAGTCTCAAGAATGCTGTGTAACAAACCCTTGGAATTCAGTGTCTTGAAATAATAAGCATTTAACTTACTATTCTGTGAGTCAGCAATTTAGGCTGTGCTCTTCAGGTCTCAGTTGGGCTCACTCACATCTCTGGAGGTTGGCTGGCCATTGACTGCCCTAGACTAGCCTTAGCTGGGGTGACCATGATGACTTGGCTCTGCTCCACGTTTCTCATCCTCCAGTAGGCTAGTGGGGGTGTGTTCTCATGGTGATGGCAGAGCACAAGAAGGCAGGCTCTGATGTGAAAGCACATTTCAGGCCAGCTGGCATCCCATAGGCCCAGGCAAGTCATGGCTGTTCTCAGGGGCAGGGTGGGATGGGGAAGAGCAATGCAGAATCACACAGTAAAGGGCACCAACATGAGGAGGGTAAGGCCCTGGGGCCATGACTGTGATCCACCATAGTCGTTTTCCATCCAGACTCGCTTGGTGCAAGTATCCACACCTGCGTCCTTGGACAGGAGCAGAGCAAGCCTCCAGGGCCTAGTTCAAATCCTGCCTTCTCAGGGGCACACTCCATGATGGCTTAGCCTTCAACTTCTTGGTCCTCTGAGGGCTCAAGTCGGGGTGTGTGTGTGTGTGTGTGTGTGTATTGTGTTATCATCTCAACCAGATGACTGGATCTAGTGAGAGGCTGCCTGTTATTCTTTTTTTTTAATCATCCCTCCATGCTGGGCTGTGGAGTACAGAGGTGAATAAGACATATCCCGTGCCCTCCAGGATGCCCAGTTCTCTGAAGGAGACACTCCTACCAGCAGCGACAACCCAGCAAGGACCAGGACCCAGACCATGGGGCACAAAGAGAGACCACGGGCATTATTGGGCCTGGCCTGGTGACTAGGAAAGTCTTTCTGAAGAAGGTAGAGCTTCAGAGCTTCTAGATGCGGAGTTGAGGACTAGGGGACCAGTAGCTCAAGGCAGACCTGGGAGAATCTGTCCTGTGCAGAGGGCGTAGCACGGGAGAGGGCAGGAGAGAGCAGGTGGGTGTGTTTGGGGAATGGTCGTGGCTGTGTGAAGCTGAACCCAGGGAGGTATGTTGGGGAGCGTGTGGATGGGCCTGGAGAGGTTACAGGGACCCTGTCACTGTCCCGTGGGTGTTGGGGCAGGATGAGGGTGGCCATGAGGCTGAGCTGGAAAGCTGGCACTGCAGTGGATGGGGCAGAACAGAGGCTGGACGAGCATATAGACAGCAGTCCAGGGGTCAGGTGAAGGATGTCTGATCTGAGCAGAGGTAGTAGAACCAAAGAAGAGGGGGTGATTTAGAATTTGTTGGGCTTGGTGGCCTGAATCACCTTGGGCCCAGAATTTGGGGGCTGGGACCCCCTACAGCTCCAGAGACTGCCCGCTGGTTGGAAGTCATTGGACCTAGGCTAGGGTGGCTCGGAAGCCAGGGTCCCCCAGAGGTCAGGGCTCTAGCCTCCTGGGCTGGACCTGGGCTGCTGATGGGTTTCAGGGCCCTGACTCTGCACAGCACCCAGCCAGGGGCCCCAGCCTTCCTCTGGAGCAGCTTGGCACAGCCCACCCTCCCCCACCCCTGCTTCTTTACTGGGCACATCCTGACGTGACAGCGCTGCTGCCAAAGAACAGAGGGAGCTTGAAAAAGCCACCAAAGAAAGGAAGTGTCAAAGTAACTTCCCAGACTTGCTCTCTGTCCCCAGCTCCAGAGCTTGCTCCAGACACCTCACTCATGCCCCAGGCCTGAGGGGACTGACTAATCCTCAAGGAGGACCCGAGTTCCACGTCCCTTCCATGGGGAGCTTTCGAAGACAGCCCTGGATGGCCAACCTCCTGTTTTCCACCAGAAGTGGAAGTCTCAGCCCCCCGGGAGCCTTTGCTGCCTTCTCCCCTTCCCTTTGGCTGATATTGGCTCAATAAGCACCCCTTCCTCCCCCATGGTGTCCTCTGGCCCCTGGGCTTCCTTTGAGAACTTGTCAAACTTGTCACTAGCTGTGCCCCGCTTGCCCAGAGCAAGGGCTTCTCCGCTCTGCCAGAGCCTGAGACCGGCTCAGTGTGCCGGTGGCCCAGACTGCTAAGGGCAGTGAGGCCCCTAGAGCTCAAATTAAGAATTCCCTGGGGAAGAACCATGTTCTGTTGGAGTCTTTTCTTTCCTTCTTTTATTTATCAGCAGAAGCTGGGCTTTGGAACAAGCTCTGGCTGCAGAATCAGGAACCCTGGGTTCCTATCATTTGACTTCGGGAAACTTCTTTGGGCTTCAGTTCCTTCAGCTCTAGAATGGTGTTAATAAGCCTCCGAGGCTGGTCTGTGAATCCCTTGGCACATCATAGGTGGTAACTTTTTAAAAATTCATTAATTCAATAATGTGCATAAGAAGTTATCATACACCCTCTATTCCTAAAACATGGGGAAGCCCCAGAAGGGAGAACTCCTTGAGGGGAAGGACCTTGGAGAGTTCACAGGTGTATCCTGTTAAATGTCCCTGCCCCACACCCTGCATCAGAGAACACAGTTCAGTTCAGTTCAGTTCAGTCGCTCAGTCGTGTCTGACTACTCGCAACCCCATGAATCGCAGCATGCCAGGCCTCTCTGTCCATCACCAACTCCCGGAGTCTACTCAAACACATGTCCATCGAGTCGGTGATGCCATCCAGCCATCTCATCCTCTGTCGTCCCCTTCTCCTCCTGCCCCCAATCCCTCCCAGCATCAGGGTCTTTCCCAATGAGTCAACTCTTCACATGAGGTGGCCAAAGTATTGGAGTTTCAGCTTCAGCATTAGTCCTTCCAATGAGCACCCAGGACTAATCTGCTTTAGGATGGACTGGTTGAATCTCCTTGCAGCCCAAGGGACTCTCAAGAGTCTTCTCCAACACCACATCAATTCTTCAGCACTCAGCTTTCTTCATAGTCCAACTCTCAAATCCATACATGACCACTGGAAAAACCATGGCCTTGACTAACTTTTGTTGGTAAAGTAATGTCTCTGCTTTTTAATATGCTATCTAGGTTGGTCATAACTTTCCTTCCAGGGAATAAGTGTCTTTTAATTTCATGGCTGCAATCACCATCTGCAGTGATTTTGGAGCCCCCAAATATAAAGTCAGCCACTGTTTCCACTGTTTCCACTGTTTCTCCACCTATTTCCCATGAAGTGATGGGACCAGATGCCATGATCTTAGTTTTCTGAATGTTGAGCTTTAAGCCAGTTTTTTCACTCTCCTCTTTCACTTTCATCAAGAGGCTTTTTAGTTCCTCTTCACTTTCTGCCATAAGGGTGGTGTCATCTGCATATCTGAGATCATTGGTATTTCTCCTGGCAATCTTGATTCTAGCTTGTGTTTCATATAGCTCAGCGTTTCTCATGATGTACTCTGCATATAAGTTAAATAAGCAGGGTGACAATATACAGCCTTGACGTACTCCTTTTCCTATTCGGAACCAGTCTGTTGTTCCATGTCCAGTTCTAACTGTTGCTTCCTGACCTGCATACAGGTTTCTCAAGAGGCAGGTCAGATGGTCTGGTATGCCCATCTCTTTCAGAATTTTCTACAGTTTATTGTGATCCACACAGTCAAAGGCTTTGGCATAGTCAATAAAGCAGAAATAGAAGTTTTTCTGGAACTCTCTTGCATTTTTGATGATCCATTGGATGTTGGCGATTTGATCTCTGGTTCCTCTGCCTTTTCTAAAACCAGCTTGAACATCTGGAAGTTCACAGTTCACGTACTGCTGAAGCCTGGCTTTGATAATTTTGAGCATTACTTTACTAGCATGTGAGATGAGTGCAATTGTGCAGTAGACAGATCAATAAATCCAGCCAGCAGGTTCCAGGGTTGGAGGGTACAGGTCAGGCTTCCAAGGCTGGGGCAGGAGATGGTGGCATGGGCTGGGTGATCAGGATGAGAGAAGTGAGCTGGGCCTAGCATTTTGAAAGGCAGAGAGGATAGAGATAAGACTATCTTCAGAAACCCAGTGTGGTACTGATCAGGGGCCCTTTAGGGGACCCTCTCGATCTCCAGGTTGGGAAGGTCCCCTGGAGAAGGAAATGGCAACCCACTCCAGTATTCTTGCCTGGAGAATCCCATGGACGGAGGAGCCTGGTGGGCTATAGTCCACGGGGTCGCAAAGAGTTGGACATGACTGAGTGACTTAACAACTCCCCTGGAAGGAAGAGACTTTGATCTATGAATACTTGGTCTCTTGGTTGACAAGGGTCATGTTCTACTTGTCTGACACAGGGAGATCAAGCAATCCTACACTGCAGTCCCTGGGCCAGGTCTGCTCAGGCCCAGGGTAGTGGGGCAGCATGGTCTTGTACCTCTGGACATCCTGGAGCATTTTCTGCCACAGACCCACTGAACAATGCCAGGGGTTTTGTTGCTGGAAATGGAAGCCTAGAAGGGGAGAGGTCCTGGGGATACAGAAACTGCACAAGGACCAGGAGGTGGCCTTCAGAAGACCTGGAGTTCCTGGGTGGAGGGAGTGTCTTAACCTCCTGGTTAAGATGCCGAGGGGGTGGGGAGAACCAGAGAAAGGCAGAGCGCACCCAGGGCTCCTCCAGGGCAGAAGACTGTGCCTCATTTTCTCCCCAGAGCACAGGGCCTGGTGCAGTAGCAGTGGGAGTGTTTGTCAAATTGGTTTGATAAGAAATGCAGAGTGAGGTACAGTCACAGAGAGGGGGAGACCGACAGACAGAGAAGCCAAGAGAGGAAAAGACATGCAGAGTCAGGTAGAAAAACCTAGAGAGATAATGGAAATGGAGAGAGGAGAGAGAGGAGAAATAAAACAGAGCAGAGATGGAGAAGAGAGAGAGAAGATTGTGTCTTCACCAAGTCCCAAAATAGCAGCTGCTGGTGCCGGCAGCCTGCCCTGAGATGGCCCCTTAATTGGGGCTGAATTCAGCATTCTCTGAGCCCAGCGCAAGTGTCACTGAGGACGGCATGTGCTGGGCCAAGGTTGACAGAAAGGGCCCAGCTGGAGCTGGAATGTGCCTGGGGTCTGTGGCTTCCTGCCCCAGGCTTCCTACGCCCCCTCCAGCTCTCGTTATGCACACTCAGCTCACTGAAGGCTGCTGCTCTGAGAAGGTGGCTCAACGTGGGTAGGTCAGGGCCTTTTTTGCTCACCTGAGGAAGGGGGAGATGGATCGGACTGAGGGAACAGGGAGATGGTGGGGGGGAGCAGAGACTCCTTGCATTTAGGGAAGAGACAGTGGTTGGAAAGTTGGATTCTTGGTGCTATTATTTCAGTACAAGTTGCACTTTCACAAAATGATCTTAATAGGCTGATTTGTCTGCTCACCTACTCTCAGTCAGCACCCAGCAGTGTGGCCCCAGAAGCCATAATCTCAGGGACCACCCTCACTCCATCCCATTTCCCTGCTGCTTGAGTAAATAGGCTGGTCCTGTGTCTTAAGGGAACACAGCCCTGCTCCAGCCAGGTATAAAAGGAGTTCTGGCTGGATTCCATTTCCCCTTAGAGCAAAATGAAAATGCCTGCTATTCCTTGCACTGTGAAGAATTTTCGTTGGATGCCAAGAATTTTCCAGCAGCATGAAAATCAAGGCTAGCATATAAGGAGAGTTGAGTTGATTGACCATCACCTACTTCCCTGCTCTGTCACATGGAAAATTTGAAACTTTCCTGTAGACCTGTGCCACCCCTGTGCTTGTGATGTTCAGTACTGGGTTAACTAAAATTTGTTAATAGGCAGTTATATGGAGAGTGCCCCAGACCTAAAAGAAGAAGGAAAGGAAATTCATATTTGTTGAGCACATTTTTATGTGCCAGGCACTGTGCTGAACAGGTTTCCTTATGTTGCATCATTTAATCCTCTTAACAGGCCGGTGATATTTTTATTATAATTTCTGTTTCTGACAAGGGAATAGTGACTTGAAAAGATTAGGTAATGAGCCCAGGTTCACCTAGCTGGTCAGTGGGGGAACTGAGACTCAAACCCTGATCTTCTTGCATTCAAAGCCCATTTGGCTATGGCAGGTAACCCAGAGAACATCAGGGAAGCCCTGCTGCTAGAAGCAAGACAGAGGGCTGTCATTGAAAGTGGAGTGAGCAGTCTTTAGGAAACTGGGGAAAAATTGACATGCATGGTGGCTTTACTGTGCCTTGATGGGCCTGGGTCTGAGTTGTCAGATGGTGCAGGGGTGTCAATAGGAAACCTAATCCCATGGGGCCAAGATTTTAGGTTGTGTTCACCTGGAAGCATACTCTGAAATGATTAATATGCAGAAAATTTATTGGAGAATGGCCTCAGGGCCAATGCTTGTGGGGGAGGAAAGGGAGCAGGATTGGGCAGAGGGAGAGGTTGAGCTGCAAGGCAGTCTCAGTGATAGTCTCAGCTGATTCTGCAGGAGCTCTGATGCTGGAATTATCCTTCAGCATTGTCCTGAATTAGGGTTAAGGAGCTGGGCCTTTATACTGTGTCATTGACCAGTCATTGGGTGTTGACTGCCTTGGGAAGGAAATGTGATCTTGGACAAGGATACTTTCTTCGGAGACAATTCCCATAGAGAGTGGAGAGATGAGAGCTGTCAGACAACCACCTCCCATCAACTGTAAGAGTGAGTCCTGCAAGGGCCATCTGGGTGGTACAGTACAGCCTCCAAGACAAGGTTTCTCACTGATGCCATTGGGAGAGGTGACTAAGGACAACCTCCAGGCATAATAAAGACCATGGATGAGGATTTCATAGGGGTAGGGGACCTACAGCCTATGGGAGAAATAGAAGGAAACTGGACTGAGGAGTTCTGGCAGGCAGCTTGAAGTGTGAATATTTCCCCTCTACTGCCTGTACCAACAATGCCAGATAGAAAAGGTGCCCAGGATGGGACTGTGAAAGGAAAAAGCTGAGGACAAAGTCATCCTCTGGCTCATGTGTCATACAGAAAGAACCTGAGTGCCTAGCCCTGTGTGGATCTGCAATGAGCAGGATACGAAGGAGAGAACGGAAGAGACAAGTAAAGGACAAGTTGGTCCTGTCTCAAAGCACCACATTCTGGGTAGGGGTGCAGCTTCATATGTGGGAGCAGGCAGAGAGCAGCACGCGGTGTGCTCCCAGGCTGTCTTGGATGGTTCTGCCAGATCTTGGGGTAAATTAATTCAGAGAAGGGAGCCAGCAAGGTGGGAAAGTCAAGGAGAGATTCTCAGAACAAGAGACTTAGGATGAGCCTTGAATAACAGAGCGGAGTCAGGCAAGCAGAGATCCACGCTCCTGAAGTGTCCTCTCACTTCCCTGCTCTGCGACCTTGAGGGAAGGCAGTCAGTATTCACCCAGTGCTGGTCCATCTCCAGTAAGAGGTGACCCAGGGTCACACCCAGTCCTTTCTTTTATCTTCATAAACCTTTGCTTTCTCAGGCACCCTGGTTCTATCCGTGGTGCTGAATAACAGGGAGCTTGTCCCAGCCTCACCTGGGGAGGACCAAGTCTGCAGAATTTCAGTTTCTCGTTCTGCCAGAAAGTAGCAAGACGAGCCTCTTCACAGAGGGTTTGTGTATGGGGGCTGCAGCCAAGACCAGAAGATCTGCCCCTGGATACCCAGGCCTTAGCTTCCCTTCATTGGGCAGAGCCGGATAGGATAAGTAGACTGTCCAATCTGTGAGCAGAGCACAGGGGCTGTCATGTCCTTGGTGCCTATGAGCAGAGTATAATGGGGGCCACTTAAAGTTGTGCCCCCAAGGGAGCTTCTCTTTGGTTATAGAACCATTTAGTATCTTGATTGTAGTGGTGGTAATACAGATTTATACATGCAATAAACTTATAGAATAAAGAATTGATGCTTTCAAACTGTGGTGCTGGAGAAGACTCTTGAGAGTCCCTTGGACTGCAAGGAGATAAAACCAGTCAATCCTAAAGGAAATCAACTCTGAATATTCATTGGAAGGACTGATGCTAAAGCTGAAACTCCAGTACTTTGGCTACCTGATATGAAGAGCTAACTCATTGGAAAAGACCCTGATGCTGAGAAAGATTGAAGGCAGGAGGAGAAGGGGGTGACAGAGCATGAGATAGTTGGATGGCATCACTGAGTCAAGGGACATGAGTTTGAGCAAGCTCCAGGAGATAGTGAAGGCCATGGAAGCCTGGCGTGCTGCAGTCCACGGGGTTGCAGAGTCAGACACAACTGAGCAACTAAATAACAAACAGCAACAACTATACATACACATACAAAAAGTGAATCCAGGCAAAAACTAGTAAAATCTGGGTAGGGTCTACAGTTAATTGTATTATGCTAACATCAATTTCTTGGTTTTGAAATCACTGTAATTGGCCCTATGTTCCCCCATACCATTGGGGTAGCTGAGTGACAGGTACTTAAGAACGTTTTTATGCTATTTTTGCAACTTCTTGAAGTCTGTAGTCATTTAAAAATTTTAAAAATACATCATGCCCAATGGCTGAGCTTGCTTAGTATCCTCTTATCAGCCTCTCTTCTTCACCCATCTAGATCCTCTGAGGGCTGAGCTCGGGTGTTTTCTTCTCCAGGAAGCTTTCTGATTACCCATGCCAACCCCTGGGTTCCTGTAGTATTTGTGCTGTGACCTCGTAGCCAGGCCTCTGACCTCTGTGGATTCATGTGTCTATCTCACCTCCATAACCACGCTGAGAGCTCCCTGAGGGTGGGGGTTTTATCTTCCGGGACTTTCATTTCCTTCTCAGATCCTGAGGATACACAACTGGTGCTCAATTATTACCCGGCGACAGACGGATAAATATCTGCTTCTCACAGAACCCGGGCTTTCCCAAGCCTTTAATTGCCTCCGTCCTTCCAGAGCTCCTGTTAAGTACAGCTTTGGGGCAGCCTGTCTCCGACAAACGCACGAGGAAGTGAGAGAAGGTGGGACTTGAGCCACAAGGGCCACTACGTCATGAACCACTTACTGAACATCCACATCATGACAGTGCTTAACGTTCTGTGTCTCTAATTAATCTTCTTAGGAATGTTGTAAATAGGAAGCGGCACCCCCATTTTACACATGAGGACAGACACACTGTGGGATGGGGTAAAGAATTAAAAACCAAAGCTGTTTCCCAGATGTGCCCCCTGCAAATTGTATAAACTTGGACCAGTTGCTTAACCTCTCTGCTCTTCAGTTTCCTCATCTGTAAAATGGGAAGAATAGTACCTTCATCATAGGGATTTTGTGAGAGGTAATGACATATAACCTTTGTATCTTTTGCTATTCTGTGGACTCCTTAAAGGCAAGACCAGGCCTGAGGTGTGGTGGATGTTTACTATGTATTTGCTGAAATATCTGGTGAATGACTCAATGATCGAAAGAATGAGCGAATGCTTATAAAGTGCTGTCTCAGTTTTGAGCACAGGGTAGGAACTCACTAAATGTTGTTGCTTGGTTGCTAAGTCATGTCTGACTCTTTGTGACCCCATGGACTGCAACACGCCAGGTTTCCCTGTCTCCCACTCTCTCTCTAAATGTTAGCTCCTTCCTTCATTCCACCCCAGCCCTTTCTGGCATGAATTCCCATTCAAACAATGCCAGGATGGTGGAGAGCTTCCAGTCCCTTCTGTTTCCAAAGGAAGGAAAATGCACCCCTTGCAGTTTGGGGGCTTTGGGCATGAGAAAGTGGCAAGTCCAGGCTGGTCCTCCCTCTGCGCTTGAACTCCTCTCAGGGGTAGGGGAATGCTGTGCAAACCGGTTACCTGGGAGTTGGCTGCTCCAGGGTCTTTCCAGGGTGCCTAGAGAGTGAGCCTCAAGCGTCAGGCCCGCAGCCCCAGGGTTCTCCCGCAAAGTAACCCTATGCAAATAGGTCAGGGGATCCAGGGAGGATTGTAAAACCCCCCCTCTGGGGAAAAGGCAACAGGGCCTTAGAGCATCTGTGTGTGTGTCCTTGACACAGAATCTTGGAATCCAAACTTATGAGGGAACTTGTATATCATTAATGCATACTTCAGAAGGCTGATTCCTGTTCAAGGAACTGGTCCAAGGCTTGACACCACTAAGGATGGGATCTTTCTACTTCCTGGGCATGGCCATTCACTGCTTATGCTTGTGAGAAGGGCAGGAAGGACCATTTGCACATTTCTGTGATTCAGGGGTGACTGAACCGAGCGGAGAGAGCAATGGCTGTGTAGTTGAAAGCTCCATGACTGATTCTTTTCACTGTGATACCTGAGACAGAATCTTGCATTTGCCTGGAGGGTTCAGGCTGACAGATTAACCCCTTAGGGAGGGGTGAAGTGGCTATAGAATTCACTCTAAAGTGTAAATGATTGACAGGCTGGGTTCTTCCCTGTCTGATCAAGACCTGGGCTGCTAGTCCCAAACACAGAACTCTGAGGGGACATTCCAGGTAGTTATTGTCTCCAGGGCTGTTTGACCAGTTGGATAAGACAGCACGTCTCTACTGGTCCCTCTCTCCTTGATTCCAACATCCCATCCCTCCGTGTTGGCCCCAGGAATCCATTTTGGTAGAGGATTATTGGATTTAATCAATATGTCCTTAGCTTGACATAATTCTCCTCATTCTGGCTCAGATGTGCAGGGTCCCTTCCTTCTGCCTGTTTCTAATTTCAGGGCTGAAAAGAATTCCTGATGCTTTTAAGGCCTTTCTCATAAATCATCCCCCATGGTTGAACATGGATGGGTTTATAATTCTGTTTTAAAGATAAGGAAGCCAAGTCTGTGCAGGTGATGGTAAAGGGATGTGCCTCATGTCACACTGGGAGACCTTGGCAAGGCTGAGTCTGAATCCCAGGGTTCTTAGTTTCTGCTCTTGCACTTGTCTCAGGGTTCCTGTTCCCACCAACCTTCCAGTCTGCCAGCAAAGGTACCAACAACAGTGGTTTTACCTTTTTTACAACTGCCAGCTAATGTCATCCTTTATTTCCAGTTCTTCCTGCTTAGACATGAGTGCCTGTTTTCAGGAAGAAATAGGACTTTGTCCTCAGGAGGCTCACGTTTGGGTGGGCAGACAAGAGTGTGACCCAGGGAGCAAGGAGATGGAGCAAGGGGGGCAGGCTGAAGGGGTCAGTGCGTGAACACCAAGAGGAGCTGGGAGATCACTGAGGTCTTCCCGGAAGAGAGCACTTGGGAGGGCTTGCAGCCCACTGTGGGCGCAGGGCAGCTTCTTGAGTGGAGTGTCAGCGAGGTGATGGGCTCCTTTTGGGAACAGAGCCTGGAGAGTCAGTGAGGATTCTGTGTAAATCCTCCCTGCCTGTAGATATTTGCTTTTTTCCATCACACAACCCCTTACTCAGCAGAGCCCTCCATAATCCCAGAGTCCCTGATCAAGCTTGGTGCTTCCTTCTCCAGAGGCCAGATGCCCTTCCCGGGCCCACAAGCTGCCCTCACATCCACTTCTGAAGATCCAGAGGGAGCCTGGATCTTATCCTCGCTTTTTCCTGCATCTCCCCACCTCCGACTTGGAACATATTCTAACAGAGCAGCAGTTTCCCTCAGAGACTTCCCCGGGACTTCCCTGGCAGTGAGTCTAGTGGTTAAGACTCCCCGTTTCCAATACAGGGGGTGTGGGTTCAATCTCTCGTCAGGGAACTAAGATTACACTCACACATGCCATGCGGTGTGACCAAACAACAACAACAACAAATTTTTTTAATTAAAAAAAAAAACTTAAAAAAAATCTAGAAATTTATTTTAAAAAAGACTTCCCCAAAGTCCCCAGTGGCCTTGATGGACATGAAAGGCTGGGCTATGGGAGCAGGACTTGTTTGTGTCAGTCTTATTGTAATCTTGTCTCTAGGGGTCAAGGTTTTTTTCGAAAATGATGAGCAGAATGAAGGCTCAGGTTAGGCCCAAAATGAAGTCCTGTCTCTGGACAGTCAGGGCTTAGTTGTAGGAGTCCGTGATGAGAGGGGTCCCCAACAGTGACACAATATGGTCTTTCTGTTTTGTTTCGGAAAGAGGAAAGGACGCTCAGCCCTGCCCATGTGGCTTTACTGTGTCTTCAGGACCCCGCCCCAGTCCTGAGGCGCTGTGGGGGAGGTGGAGGAGACAAAGCCCCCCTCAAGGAGCTCCTGGCTCTGGAGGCCAGGTCAGCCTTACTCAGAGAACAGTTCCCAAGCCTGCTAGTTTCCTGGGGCTGCCATGATGAAGCACCACAAACTCGGTGGCCTAAAACCACACAGTTAATTTTCTTACAGTTGTGGAGGTCAGATGTCTGGCGCAGGTTTCACTGGTTAAAATCAAAGTGTTGACAGGACTGTGTTCCCTTCTGGAGGCTCTAGGGGAGAATCTATTTCCTTGCCTTTTCCAGCATCTAGACTCTGTCCTCCTTCTTAGGCTCATGGCCCCTTTCTCCAGTCTTCAAAGCCAGAAATGCTGGTTGTGTCTTCCTAATACAGCACTCTGACATCGACTTATTTGCCTCCTGCTTCTACTTTTAGGGGCCATTGTGATTGTATGCATGCGTGCTCACTTGTGTCTGACTCTTTGTGATCCTGTGGACTGTAGCCCACCAGGCTCATCTGTCCATAGAATTTTCCAGACAAGAATACTAGAATGGGTTGCCATTTCCTTCTTCAGGGAATCTTCTCTATCCAGGGATTGAACCTGAGTCTGCTGCACTGGCAGGTGGATCTTTTACCACTGAGCCACGAGGGAAGCCCCCCAGATAACTCTAAAATATTAAGAACCACTTTTTAGGGTACTGTACTTACCTGCTTGGTTGTAACTGAGTCAGAGGCATGTCTTGAGTATGGGCTCGTGGGAAGGGAGGATAATGGAGCACATGCCAGGAGTCCATGGCCCAGGCCTGGAGATGGTATATACTGCATTCACTATTGGTGAGAATTTGGTCCGACGATCGCACTTGGTTGCACAGAGGTTGGGAAATGTAGTCCCTAGCTAAAAACCACATGGCTAACTACAACTCTATCATTATGGAAGGAGGATAATGGATTTTGGTATAGAACTAGCAGTCCTCACTGTAATTCCTTAGTTCTCTCTTCCATCTCATGGGAACAGGAATGAAATCTGTCCAGATCACAGGCTTCATCTGATAAATACCCCCTAGAGGTGTGTCCTCATCTATTCCAACTCAGCCATAGCCTCAAGTTTCTGGGCATCCTGGTGGCAATCGTGATACCAAGGTCATTGTCCAATTCAGAGTGAGGGTGAGCCAAGAGGAGAAAATGGCTTTATGTTTTGATCTGCCTAAGTTTGAGAAAGCAGTCAATCTTAAAGGAAATCAGCCCTGAATACTCTTTGGAAGGACTAATGCTGAAGCCGAAATTCCAGTATTTTGGTCACCTGATGCAAACAGCTGACTCATTGGAAAATTCCATGACGCTGGGGAAGATTGGGGGCAGAAGAAGAAGACGGCCTCAGAAGATGAGATGGTTGGATGACATCACTGATGCAATGGACATGAACTTGGGCAAATTTCGGGAGATGGTGGGAAACACGGAGGCCTGGTGTACTGCAGTCCATGGCATCACAAAGTGTCAGATACAACTGGGCAACTGAATAACAACAAGTTTGAGTAGACAAAAGTTGGGGTTAAGGGATCATATTTAGGATATTGGACATACTTACTTTGATTTGTCCCCCTGGAATCCATAAAACACTGGGGATTTTTAAGATATACTAAGGACAGCAGGATGGGGAACACACTGGTTCCTGCGCCTCCCCCTCTACCTATATCATCAGTGCCAATATTTACTGAGCGTTCACCGTGTCTCAATTCCTGAGTTGTATGCTTAATGAGAAAGTGACACCATTTGCTGAAGACTTGAGAAATGCTCAAAGTTACAGGTGAGGAAAATGGGGAAATAGCTGTCTATCCACTCCTCCCTCCCACCATATTATTCCAGGAGCTTCTTAGGGTAAGGTGAGAGGCCTCTTTCTTCATACTGGTCATGGCCTAGGGACCAGGGATGGAGGTCCTGCCTTGCCCTGGGCTCAGAAGCCCAGGGAGTGTGTCTCCTGGTTTTCTCTCCTCAGCCACACTGAGCTTCTCCATTCAGACTTTCTGACCAGGTCATGGGTGTTCTGGACGTTCACTCTCAGGTGGCCTGTGTTTTCTCCCCTCTGACCAGTGTTGGCTGAGCTTTCTGCAGAAACAGTGTCCTGAGCTGGCCTGTCTGGAGCTTGGGGCCAGGCCATGACTTCTGCAGAGAAACTCTGAAGAATGTGCCTGCATTTTCTGTGGCTCCTGGGGAAGATACTGCCTGTTGTGCAGCTCACTGTGCCCTCAGTGATGGCTCCCATGATAAATTTTGCTTAGAATTTAGTGCCAGAGATGTGTTTATGTCTCTTGAAAAACTGGCCTTTTGTTCTGGCAGGGAGAACACTATATCCTTTTGGTTCCACTTTGGTCTGAGCTGCCAGGAACCTTGGAGCTAAATTTAATGATTAATTGCAACAACCTCAATAATTTCAGCAGAGGATGTAGTTCTTGCTTTCTTTCCCATTCACCAGAGCTTCTCAAAGAAAGGGTTGTAGATGCCTGGAACAGAATCAACTTGCTAAAGTGCTGCTTACTGGTCCGATCTCAGACCTACTGGATAAGCATCTGGGCGAGGTGTGGGGGTGGGGAAGCAAGTCTTCTGCATCCCAAGTCTATTCTTATGTAAACTGAAGACTCTCTGCGGTGAGTCTTGTGGATCTTTTATCTCAAACATCCTCCAGTAAGCGTGTGTTCTCCTTTGTGCGTGCATGCTTAGTTGCTCAGTCATGTCTGACTCTTTGTGACCTTAGGGACCTCATGGAACCCACCAGGTTCCTCTGTCCATGAGATTCTCCAGGCTAGAATACTGGAGTGTGTTGCCATTCCCTTCTTCAGGGGATCTTCCCAACCCAGGGATTGAACCCAGGTCTCCTGCACTGCAGGCAGATACTTTAACCCCCTGAGCCACCAGGGAAGCTGCATGGTCTCCTTCAAACCACTTTAAAATGTGTTTGGATGTAGAAAGATTTTTGAATTACATAAAGTCAGCAATGAAATACTGTGTAGCTGTGAAAATGAATGAAGGGACTTTCTAAGAGATAAAAAGATCAAGATATTTTATTAGGTGAAATACGAAAGGAGCAGAATAGGATAGGATACTATATAGGATATACTATACTAACTTTGTAAAAGTTAGTATAGGATACTATACTATATAGGATGTTATAGGATATAGAATACTAACTTTGGTGAAAAATAGGGGAGAAATGTGAATATATATTTGGTTTTGTTTATAACAGACATAAGGAAAGTCTGGAAGACTTCATAAGAAATTAGTAGCAGTTTGGAGGTGGGGAAATAGGAACTGGTTGGATCTTAGATGGGAATGAAAGGGAACCTTTCACTGTATGCCTTTAATGTATTTCCTTTCCAGGCTAGGTGAAGATATTTCAGATTCAAAAAAATTTTTAAAAATCTGTATATCTAATCAAAAGACAGTGCTGTTTCACAACCGCGTTACTTACCTGTTCTGTTAAGACGTGTGTTTGGATCCACAATGTTTCCTTTGTGTGAATCCTTATCTAACACAACTCCATCCCAAGTCAACTTTCTCTGAAAGGGCCCTGGGGCTCATGGTTCTGGACAGAAAGCTAAACCTCGAAAGAATGCAAAGTGGAGTGAGGAAATTAGAGTGAGCATGGTTCCTAGCTTCTAAGAATGTTCGATGTTCACCGCCCATGTTCAAGAACGTTTCCCCAACAATTTTGCATGTCCGAGGGGGTTTCTTGCTAAGACAGGCTCCTCTGAGGCCATTAAATGTCAATAAGACCAATCAGAATTTGGAGACTGAGGCTTTGGTTTGCATCTGGGTCAACACTGGGGCTATTTATGGTCTGGCAAAAGGTGGTTTGAAATAAGCAGTTTGTCGGAAGCAGGATGGCAAAGTTCAAGGCAGGCATAAATCAGATGAGAATGAATAGAGACAGAGTCAGAGAGAGAATAAGGGAGCAGAGGGAAAGGGGGGGGGGGCGAAGAAACCAGCACTGAAGCCCCTGTACTGCCCTCCTGAGAACAGCTCCCTTTGGGATCCTCCCAAGATGAGGGGTGACGAAGCATTATCTTCACAGCCCCTGTGACGATCCTTGGCTTTAACTTCTCTCCAGAACGCTGGGAGGCCTACCTTTTGCTAGTTGTTGTTCAGACCCTAAGTCATGTCTGACTCTTTGTGACCCCATGGACTGCAGCACACGAGGCTCCTCTGTCCTCCACTATCTGCCCGAGTCTGCCCAAATTCATGTCCATTGAGTCAGTGATGCTATCTAACCATTCCATCCTCTGTTGCCCTTCTCCTTTTTTAAATGAGCTGATGCCTTCAGGACACAAGCATACTCAGTTTTTGGTGAGGGGTGGGGTGGGGAGGAAGCTTTAGAGTTCATCCAGTCAGGCCCCTTCATTTTCCAGAGAAGGTAAGAATGTGGAGAGTGAACTCTCCAAGGCTACACAGCTTGGATCTAGAATTGCCATTGTTCCCTTGGAGTCATCAGGGGTGAAGCGGTGGGGTTTCCCTGAAATGCTAACATCCCCAGGGGATCCAGGAGGCAAAGGGGCCTTATCTTCTCATCATCATTCAGGTTGTACTTTGGGGGCCTGTACCCTCAGATCAGAGGCAGATAAGTTTTGGGGAGATAATGGAGAAAACACCCCTGAAAGCGGCTGCAGATACACACGTCTTAGGTCATTAGGAATGGCTAGCCAGGGAGATAGAGATGTTTCAGAAAGACTGTCCCTAAAAAGGAGAGAGAGAATGGCATAAATTATGACTTAACACCCTCCCCTCCAATAAATCCTGACCTGGTATTTCAGTGTTCTAGCTACAGACATAAATGCTGGGCCTCTGACGGATGGATGGATGGTGTACTTGAAATGATGGAGCGCTCCTCCTGTGTCTCTCCAATCTCTTGGATGATGCCGGCCCTGTTTTATGCTCAGTATCTATAACAAGGACGTGTCCTATAATAAAAGATGGCCCAGGGATGGCAGGACCAACCTGTCTCCATTACATCCTCTTTGGCAACAGAGGACTGCTGACCGGCCTTGGGGCCAGTGGAGCTCACAGCCCAGCTCCTAGTGGAAGGAGAATACATGGGGCACTGGCCTCCTCTCCTACCGTGCATCTTACCACTGTGTGGCCGTGGTCGGGGGTGGAGTGACTTTGATCCTTCGCTACTGGCACAGCAGAGGGGGGACATTTATTCCAGTCTCTGTGCTTTCATTTTCTGTGGCTTGGGGAATAGATCAGGATTGGGGAACCTGTTCTGTAGACCCAAGAGTAAGAGGCCTGAGTCCTTGGCTGATTGGATCTGGAGCTGACTTGGAGATGGATTCATCCATTTGGGGAAATGAATGCACTCCTGGGCACAAGCTCTACTCACAATTTGATCCCATAGTGGCCTTGGACCTGCTGGGATCTCCTAGGAGTTCTGTGCACCCCACCCTGGACCTTTGTTCTGTGCTAAAGTTCAAATAAACTCTTTCTGAATATTCTTTCTCATCTCTATGCATTTACGTAGGCACTGAGCCAGCCAGGATGCATTTCGATCCTCTAATGTTTCAAGTCATTCTTTCTCGTCCTGCAAAGGTCAGGTTCATGCCCTTCCTCATCTAAGAAGTCTGCACTGAGGACTCTGGCCTGCACAGACTTCCTCCTCCCCCAGCTCCTGTGCGTTCATTGACCATGTGAAACACCTACGTTACTACCTAAGTGACAAGTGACTTATATCTAACTACTAGGAATAGATTTCCATTCCTAACAAACCTTAAACCTCTTCAGCTTCTCTCCCCCTGCCCACCTGGGCCTTGCAGGGAGTAGATGTTCAACAGATGGGAGCTCAATGACTGCCTTGAATTGGAGGACAAGCCTCTTCTCTCCCACCAGCCTGGGAGGTCACCAAGCATAAGGAAGCCGCCTTTTCTGCCAGCCTGTTGCCCTGCACAGAGACTGTCAGAGGATGCAGGGAGAATGAGGGCCAGTAAAGCTGGCCAGTTCAGTCCCACCCAGCAAAGGCTGAGCTGGCTCTCTCAGTAGTGGTTGGCAGAGCAAGCTGGCTCCAGATGTCAGTGCTGAACCCTTGTCTCTAGCGTGAATCTCCCACCGGATCCCAGACACCCCACCCTCCATGAGGGCCTAAATTCCCTCTCCTCCCAGGGCCCCTGGGCTTCTGTCCATCAGAGCCTCTGGAAAGCCCAGGAGGAGGCCTGCTGCTTCCTCTGGGTTCAGGGGGTGGAATTCACACCCGCTGTGTTCCTAGTCTAACGAGGGGCAGCAGCAAAAGAGAAAAGGGGGTCACTCGGAGCTGTCAGGCCCAAACACAGTGACATCCTCCTCCATGGGGCCTGGCTGAGTTCCCACCCTCCCACTTCTGGCCTGCAGGAGGGCTCTGGAACTGTACCCCGAGCCCCCTTCTGTTTCCTCTTCCCAAATGTCATCTGTGCAGACTCCTCACTCGACAGTCAAGCTGTTCTTATTCCTATAGGTCTTGGAGAGGTCAATTTGTCCAGGCCCCTGTGTCCAAGTCAGTCCAGGAGTGAAGTACATGTCCTTGGGGAAAGAAGATGATGTCACATTTATGCCAAAGTTTAGCCACCCGCTTCTCCAGGAAGATCATCCTTGTATCCGACCCACATCTCTCTCGGTGCAGCCGCAGCCCAGTTTGCTCACTGTCCTCCATGGAGCTTGGATCCTATCCTCAAGCTCCCGCCCTTGCCACCTCTTCGCTGGCTGTGTGGCCAAGATGGGATCATCCCGTGACCTCGCTTTAAATCTCAGAGCCTGGGGGACGGCTTTTATCATCCCCGCCCGTTGATTCCATCTGTCTTAATTACATTTTCGATTTTGTCACTTACGGTCATTTCTTGTTTCATTCAGCGGCTGAGCGTGGCCATGAGGACCCGGGAGGCGGTGGTCCCTACCTTTCCCGGCCACTCAGCAGTTCCCAGCTCTGTCAGTCAGGACTGGCAAATTGCTGGCACCTGCCCTGGGGCTCACTGCAGAGGAGGATGAATAAATCGCTACCCTTACCCTCCACCCCAACTAAACAGCCTTGGCTGTGGCCCAAGGCTCTGATCCAGGACGTCCCTGCTGCCAACTCCTCCAGCCAGCTGCCTGCCCGCCCGCCTGCCGCCTGCCCGTGGGTTTCAGGGTGACCTGGGGCTTGTCTCCAAAGCACTGCAGGAAGCTGTGAGGGCACCAGACTGCCCTGGGCTGGGCACCTGCTCAGCTGGCCTCTTGCCTGGTTCTGTCGCTTTCCGAACTTATTGTGAGAGGCGAGGCAGCTCATCTTATCCTGTACCAGTCTGCCCTCTTCTACCAGAGGCACAATCATGGTTTATTATCTAGGAAACTGATGAAGTTGAGCTCATACACAGGGGGTCAGCTCAACGCTCTTTCCCCATCACAGACTAAGTACAGGGGCTTCCCTGGTGGTCCAGTGATGGAAACTGAACGCCCAGTACAGGGGGCCTGGGTTCCATCCCGGGGTCAAGGAACTAGATCCTGCAAGCTGCGACTAAGAGTTAGCACACCTCAACTAGAGATCCTGCCTGCCACAACTAAGACCCGATGCAGCCAAATAAATAAATATTAAAAAAAACAAAGAACTAAGTCCATACTCCAGTCCCAGGCTGAGCCCTGCCAGTGGCCCTGGGTTGATCTGTGGTCCTCGTCACAAGCTAAGCTATGACCTTGGCCTTAGGCCAAGCCCAACCCTAGTTACCTGATTGGCCCCTGTGCCAGGCTGATTTCTGATCCTGGCCCTGGACTATTGCCTCTATGCTGGACGATCCTGGCCTGGTCTCTGAATGAGCCCTGACCTAAATCCTGCATCTAAATACATACTCTTCCCACAGGTGGGTGAAGAGAGAATGACTGGTTAGCTGTGGCCTTACCCCAGGGCTTGGCACGAAGGTTCATGTGACTGTCCTTGTTGCCCAGGCTGCAGGCCCACTAAAGGGACCCCTGTTTGAAGAGTGAATGCTGTGTGCCTTCCCGAGGAGGAGCCACAGGTGGGAAGGGGGCGAGTCAGAACCATGCACCAGTTCATGACCTGGAGCCATTGCTTATGTTCATCCCCATCCTGTCCTGTCTTCAGAGTCTGAATATCTCAGAGACACAGGGGTCTCCCTTTGGAGCCAGGCTTAGCCCCTCACCCTGCATACCTCCTGGCCACCATCTGGTCTCCATTCTGCTGCAGGTTGAAAGTCAGCCCTGCCCGGTGAACCGTTGACGCCACGGCATACACCTCTCTCCTCCTGCCCCATGACAACTTGCCGCTTGTACAGCCCTGGGAAAGAGAGGATAAAGTGGCCTCCATTGGAAAGCTACTTTCTTCCTCGTTATCTCCAGCTCTGCCTCCTCCAAGAAGTCTTCCGCAACACCCCATCCCCTTCAAGCGTTCCACAACCTCCCTCTGCATAGCTGCAATGGCCCATGTTTGGCGCCAGCCACCCACAGCCCTGAATACTTCTTTCTCTGCTGAGGGCATATTTATTGCCATACTCGTAATGGCCAGGTTTGAATTGCTACTCCAGTAGCGTCAACACCACACATTCTGGAAGTGATACCTCTGAGACCTCATTTCACACATCATGACGCTGTGTCAGGACACAGGCTCGGCTGCTGAAACGGTGACTGAAACAAGGTAGAAGTTTATGTCTCATTCATGCAAAGGTCCCAGTCCCTCTGGCATCTCGGTGACTTCTGTTGTGATTCTCCGCCATCCTGGGATGTCACCTTCACCCTCCTGTTCTTATCTCAGCTGTCAGGAAGGGTGAGGGTGAATACTGTTAGCAATCGGCTCCCCGCCCCACCCCCTCTGCCATGCTTCCACTTTATCACAGAGCCTGGAAACCTCCGTACCGAATTTCTCAGAGTCCTATGAGACTAGGACTCAGGTTATGAGTTCCAGCCCATGTGCTCCACCGACATGCAGTTTGGAAGGCAAAAAGAAGGCTGAGGCCATTCTTCCTTAGGCGATAGACATGGATGGCCTGTAGCCACTGGCTCGTGGGGGGTTCTGACAGTAGCTGGATCTTCAGTGCATTGTCTGGTCACCTTGTGTCTGTTGGTGGCTGTGACTTTGGAGCAGTTTCCTGGGGCATCCTGACCCCTGGTTTGTAGCTGCCATGATGTGATCAGAAATCCTAGCAGCATCCCACAACCTCCATGCTTCCAGCCCTGCCAGTGACTTTGT
Source organism: Muntiacus reevesi (assembly GCF_963930625.1). Classification (NCBI taxonomy): domain Eukaryota; kingdom Metazoa; phylum Chordata; class Mammalia; order Artiodactyla; family Cervidae; genus Muntiacus; species Muntiacus reevesi. The sequence continues at coordinate 20,174,375 of NC_089255.1, read as the reverse complement.
AAGTGCCTCCCCCTTTATCAGGGCTTTCCCACGTGGGACAGTGGTAGACAATCCATCTGCCAATGCAGGAGACACAAGGGACATGGGTTTGATCCTTGGGTTGAGAAGATCCCCTGGAGTAGGAAATGCCAACCCACACCAGTATTCTTGGTGAATACTGTATCCATGGAGAATACAGTATCCATGGAGAATCCCATGGATAGAGGAGTCTGGTGGGCTACCATCCATGGGGTCACAAAGAGTAGGACATGATTGATCACAGCACAACACCCCTTTATTAAATCTCATTTATCCAGGGAGGATAAGTGTAGACTCTGCTCTGAGAGGCTGTGTACCCAGCGAAAACACAGTCTATCTATTAATATTACCACAGGAAAGGGGAGCGAATGAATGTGGAGGAACACTAGCCATCTGCCTTGGGTCCTATGATAAATCTGAGAACACAGGACAGGCCTCACAGGTGCTACTACCCCAGTTTATTAACTGTAAAGCTCCCCAGGACCACATAAGATTCCTGAACCCCATTCGTGAATCCAAATCCACTGACATAGCCAGTTTCTCTGCCTCTGATGTTCTGACCAAGGTATGGAGATGAAGTGAGATGAATGGAGTCCTGAGGTTCAGGCTGTGGGATACTGTGTCAGCTGGGCTTCCTAAGGGCCGGGCCTTTTGCTCTGTGCTAAGGTTACATTAGATTCATTCATCCCACAAGCCCCAGGCGGAGTGAGTTGACCCCTCTCTGGGCTCCTGCTCCTCCACTGTTTGTCTCCAACTTGGCACTGGCCCCAGTGGGCTGTACTGGTCTGTCCATGGCTCTGCCTCTCCCAGAGCATGGCATGTGGGTCTGAGTTGGCAGGGGCCTTGTCTGATCCTCCTCTGGATTCTCAGAGCCCCACGCCTCCTTACCTATCCTCAGTCCACGTACAACCCCTGCCCTTCCCAAACATGTAGTACTTTCTTCTGTCACAGGAACTTTAAAAGGGTACTCCTTCCACTACCTCTTCTCAACCTTCCACCCCTGAGTCTTACCAGACAAGACCTACCAGGTACCACCTCCTCCAAGAAACTTTTCCTTCATCCCAAAGATGGACCGAGTGCCTCCTCTAGGCTCCCACAGACTCTATGCTTCCCTCTATACCCTCCCTACTCAGAATGTGGTCTGGGACCAGTGGACTTGGCATCTCCTGGAAGCTTGTTGGAAATGAAGACTTTCAGGCCCCACCTTGAACCTCCTGAGTCAGAACAAGCAGTTTCGCAACATCCCCAGGTGACTCCTGTGCACATTCAAGCTCCTACCCTGCTGATTACAAGGATTGGGATCATCTGTCTGGGGTCTTTCATCTCCAACCAGACGGTGAGCTAGTTCTAAGGGTAAGAAACATTTCTTATTCTTTTTATCCTTTCCTTCCTTCCCCAGTAGGGTTGCCAGACTTAGCAAATAAAAATACAGGACGCCCAGTAAAATTTGAATTTCAGATGAACAATGAATAATTTTTCCTAGAAATACGTCCATTACAACATAGGGGGTATAGCTACACTACAAAATGACTCGTTGTTTACCTGAAATTCAAATTTCAGGGCATCCTGTATTTTATCTGCAACCCTACCCCAGCCCTCGCTCAGTGCTGACTTGCACAAAACAGGTGTTCAACCCACATTTGCCGAATGGGGGCTTAAAGGACGTGTGAATATGAGCCTCATCTATAAACCAAAGAAGCTTGCCTGCCAGTCTCCTTCCCAGGGTTGCCACTAAAATAAAACTAGTGAAAGTGCTTTAGAAGTGCTAAAGCTGTGTACAAATGTGGCTTAGTTATTATAGTCATCATCACCATTGCCATCATCCAAATGGCCCCAAATACGCCTAAGCTAGGCTTTGCGAGCATTTGTGTATGTCAGTAATTCTTCTGTATTGCTCAGATCAATCTGGATTTAGCACATTAGGGCAGATGACATTATATTATAATCATGTTATTACTATTATTATTGCCACTATTGATATTGTTACAGTATGCTACTTTATGGATCACTGTGATTATTTTCCCTGCAGAGAATATTATGTTCTTGTCATTGACTTCATTATAACAATGATACCTGAGAGCTTCCCCAGGGCTCTGAGTGGTAGGTGCCTGGAAGCCCTGCCTCTCTCTCTAGGAAACGGGAGTGTGCCGGCCTTGGATCCTTCAGGAGAACCAGAGACACAAGGTTAATTTCTGAGTCAAAATCTAGGTCAGCAGTTCTCACAGTGTGCTCCTTGGACCAGCAGCATTGGCATCACCTGGTAGCTGGTTAGAAACACAGATTTTTGGATTCCACTCCGGATCTCCTGACTCAAAAACACCCAGGGACCCGTGTTTTAACAGCCTTCCAGGGGAGTTGATGCACCCAAAATGTGAGAAACATTGGGACTTGGAATTCTTGGGCCTCTTCCAACCCTACAACTATAATTCTACTGTGTTCACCAGGGTCTGGGGAGACAGGGGCCAAGGGAGTGGGGTTGGGGGAGCTTGAGTGCTGGGAGAAGGGATAATACTGTGGTCTTAGGCTGCATGGCCAAGGGCCCTCCTTCTATTCACAGGCTTCCTAGGGAAGAAATGGATTTCCACAGGTGGGACAGGGGAGGGTAGAGCTCTCCAAGCAGAAGAAATGTCATGTGCAAAGGCCCTGAAACTTGGAAGAGAGGGGTGAGTTTGGGAATGAATGGGTTCCCAGGTTCTCTGGAATCTGTGATATGAATGAAGATTGTTTAGAGAGCTGGAGTGTGGCAGCCCTTGGGTGCCATGGGACACTTCAGATTTCCTCCAGTTGGTTTGTGAAGTCCTCTGGAAGTTTTTGAACATCAGCAGAGCTGTGCTTGTATAGAATGGAGGAGGTAAGACAGGAAGCTCTGAACACAGCCAGGGGACTTCCGTCTGGGCTGACTTGAACAGCCAAGAAGGCAGGCCTGAGTTTGCACAACAGGCCACCCATGGCCCTGGCTCCAAGAGTAAAATTGGTGTCCTTCTCCACAAGGCTATCATTTTTTTACTCATGGCATGAAAAACAACGAAAGCCCAGTCCTGACTGGTTGGCATTTCCTGCTCCGCTGACTAGGAGATTGCCATCTGGGACAGTGACAGCCGTGACAGGTCTGGCTCCCTCCGGCAGGCTTTGGGTCCCAGTCCCGGCAGAGGCTTTGATCTGGCTGCAGCTGATGCCAGGGACTTTGGTGAGGGTTGTTGCCTTGCAGGAGCCTGGATGGGTTTAGGGACACACAGAGGACATGATGACAGATGGACTCTTGCCCTGGCCCTTCCCTGCTTCCCTGACCAATAGGGAGGAGGCTGCCCTTGGATACGGCCTCGTTAAGGTCTGGAGAAGGAGGAAGCAGGGTGGGGTGGGATTGAAGGTGAAGGAGAAGGAAAAGACAAATAATTATGCTACTCCTGTTCCCTTTCTCTTGCAGCCTTCACCCTGCCCCTGAGCCGCCTCGAGGTGCAGTGTGTGGGGGCAGATCTCACCTCTTTCTTTGAGGAACATCAGAGAATATCATGCCTCTTGGCCTCTTGAGGACTAGCAGCACTGGGGAGCACAGCCACATGTGACTTTCTCATAAAAGGGATTGACCATGGAGGCAGTCGTAGGGTCTTCTGTGGCTCCTTAGGAAGTGGGCATCACTGAGAGGGTCTCTGGCAGGAAGAGCAGGGACATGGCATATCTCCAACTGATGAGAGAAAATACTCATCCAAGTACAATGGACATGCCCCATGGAGACTCCAGATATCACTGTATGTGTTGGCGGGCATCTGTACATGGGGCTGGTCCTTGGATGGCAAGTCAGGCAATTGTGGTGACTTCATTATGGGCTTCCCTGGTGGCTCAGATGGTAAAGAATCTGCCTATAATGCAGGAGACCCAGGTTCCATCCCTGGGTCAGGAAGATCCCCTGGAGGAGGAAATGGCAACACACTCCAGTATTCTTGCCTGGGAAATCCCACGAACAGAGGAGCCTGGTGGGCTATAGTCCCTAGGGCCACAAGCAGTCGGACATGACTGAGTGATTAACACTTTCACTTTTTTTCTTTCTGCCTGTATTGTGCTCCTAGGTTGGGGAGCCAAGAATTACATGTGCAAAGTCACTGGCATAATATTAGCACCCAATAAATGCTCAAATTCCCTAAATTGACTTGAGCAGTCACTGTGACCCAGGTTCTTTTGTGACCCTGTGGGCACCTCCCCCCAGTCCTTTGGAGACAGGGTCATTGATGCCTCCAAGTCATGAAATGTATCTTCTCTGCTTCCCATGGACATCTGGTCTCACCTTCTCATGGGGGGATTCCCAGGGATGCTTCACATATCCACTGCCTAAAGCCAAAATGTTAGATGTGAGGCTCTTGGAGGCTTTGTAACTGAGAGCCCATTCACATGGTAGAGGTAAGAAAGGGGTCCAGTGGTGGAAAATTACTGACCCCAAGTCATGAAGGGAGTCAGGGACACAGCATTAGAATCTGGGTTGTCTGACTTTCACTTGCTCCACTGAGTCATGTTATCAGTCTTTGGTACCATCCCTGGAGGGGTGGAGGAGGGTTTGCCACAAAGAGAGCCCTGACACCACGAGGCTGGTACTCCAAAGTTTCAGTTCTCCCCTTTCCCCCATCCTCCTGAAAAAGGGCCTTAGGAAAGCTACTCCTCACCCCTCTGGATGGTTCGAGCTCTTGAATCACATCACCCATGCCTTTAGAGCAGTTGCTGGGCTTACTGGTTACATATTGGGTGACTTAATGGTTAAGGGAACGGAGTCTGGAACCAGACTGACTGAGTTCATGTTCCTGTTTTGAACTTATTGCCTAGATTGACTTGGGCAAGAATCTCAACCTCTCTGTGTCTCAGTTTTCTTATCTCAAACTAGGAGTACCAACAATACCTACCATATAGGGTTGCTGAGGATGAAGTGAACTCCTCTTTATAAGGGACTTAGAGCTGTCTGGCATACTGTGAGAGCTCGACAAGAGTTTAATGTAACAACCTAAACTGTTGTCATTTAGGTTTCCTGGAAACTGAGCCCAAGACAGAGATTCAGGTGCATAGGATTTGTTGAGGGGTTCTGGCAGGAGAAAGGGAGGGAGGGAGAGAGGGAAGGAAGACAGAAGAACATGGGGAAGATTTAAGTAAGGATGTGGTCTCAGCTGGGGTCTGGCTGCACCACTGTGAAATAGCACCTGCTCCATAGAAGGAGTTTCAACCTGAGGTGAGGGGGGGCACATGGTGAGGAGAAAGGATGCAGCTTTTTGCCTGTACAATTCAGTTCTTATCTATAGGGTGCTCTGAGTGCAGTGAGAGTGGAAGGTGCCAAGAGAGGTGAATGCTATTTGCCAAAAGCAATTCTAGAGAAGAAGGAACCTGAGAGCCATTGGCAGCTGACATTTGCAGCAGCTGGGTAGTGGATGCATGGGCCCCGCAAAAAGGATCTGGGCAGGGCACCAGTGGTGCTAGCTAGCTTAGAGCACTAGGACCGCTCAAATTCCCCTTCCCACAGCAGAAGGGAGGAAGCTGTCCTTGGTCCTGACTCTTCCATTCTAGCACCTCTCTTAGGCTGGGCTTCCTCTCCTACTCTATCTTCAGCAAGAAATCAAAACTCTCACCAAGAGCTAGAGAAATTCAAATGCATCCCCTAACCCCCGTACCACTTTATCAGATGCCACCAGCACCCTCCTAGCAGAGCGCTCTCCCAGGGACCTCTAAGCTCAGGAGGTTCTGGCTCCTGGCACTCAGGCAGGCTCCAGCTCTTCTGGAGATAGCTTGGTCTCAGTGTCTCCCCCCACCCCTGGGTCCCTGTGGTGGGTTCTTAACCATGCAGGGATTTCTATCACACCATGAACACCTTAGAGGAAAATTGGCAAAATTAATTGGAAATTAAAGTCACCAAATGAGCACTGAATTAAGAAACCATTAACTCCAAATGACTGCTGGAAGGGAGCGGAAGTTAATTACAAAGGCTGCCTGGTTATTTTGTGTGTTTTCAGCATCACAGTTATCATCTTAGAGCCTGATGTCGGAGTCTGATTAACACCCTTGGCTATCAGTATTGCTTTCGGTGTGATGTGCAACCCTCCCCAGGCATCCATGGACCAACTCAGGCTTTGAGGAAGCCTCCCCCTGCCCTGCTTGATGCACAGTCACTTCTTCCCACATCTGCCCCCTGCCTCAGTATCCTCTGAGGGAAGCCATTGCCGCTGGCATCCCAGGGAGTCCTTGCCCACACATTATCATTGCATAATGGGCACCACCATCCACCTCATTAGGCTCTGCTGGGGACCAGGATTAAATGGGATAAAATGGAAGAAACACATGGCTTATTAGCCAAGGGGGCTGTGGGAAAGAGTTGTGAGGAGAAGCTGACTGTTTGAGAAAGAACCGCCCAACTGTACCACTCTAAAAGGAAACTCTGGCCCAGCTTTATTCTCTCCCTGGGAGCAGTCTGAAGCAATAGAGATGACTATAGGATGGATGCTTCATGAAGGCAGGGGTTTTTGTTATTTTGTTCACAGTTCTAGCCCCATGGCCTAGACCTATACCTAGAACAATAACTGTTGTTGAATGAATGAGTGAACTGGAACTCCCAAGAAACCTCCACTTGCTCATTTGCTGAGGGAAAGTTGATGTTTGCAATGGCAAATCAACTGCTGGGAGCCAGGGCATCTCCCCTGCAGGATGTGGTTGAGGCCATTATGATCTATCACTGGTGCTGTGAATAGCTGGCCCCTCTGTCTGACCTTGCATCCCCATCTCCCTCCCCCATTCTCTATATTACGTCCCAGAGTGATTTTTCCAAAATCTCTCTCTAATGGTGCTGGCATGCATGCTCAGCTGCTAGGTCGTGTTCACTGTTTGTGACCCCATGGACTGTAGCCCGCCAGGCTCCTCTGTCCAGGGGATTTTCCAGGCAAGAATAATGGAGTGGGTTGCCATTTGCTTCTCCAGGGGATCTTCCCAATCCAGGAATTGAACCGGAGGCTCCTGCTGCATCTCCTGCATTGGCAGGTGGCTTCTTTACTGCTGAGTCACCAGGGAAGCCATATCTAATGATGCCCCTCCCCAATTCAATATGCTTCAGTGACTCTTTTCTGTCTACAGAGTAAACTATAACAATGTAAAAGGTCCCCAGCCTGGAATTGGAGACCCTCGGAGATTTATAATCCCCAGAGCTTCCCTTCCAGAATGTTCCTCCTCCAGGAAGCACTTCCCAACCAGCTGGGTCCCACTGTGAGCCTGAGTTCTCTCTTCTGTGACCTTTTTTGTCTTGCATTTAGCACTTAACCAGGCACTTTCCAATATTTGATTCTATCTAGTGCCCTATGAGTGGTTTCTGTCCCTCTCCATATTGATTATAATCTCCTTGAGCAAATGGATTAGTATATCCTTGGGCCTCCCACAGAAAAATGCAGGGAAGAGCTGAGAACATAGAGATCTCATTACAAAGGACATTGGTTGCTCGATCAATGAGTTCCTTGGCTTCCCCTTGTTGGACTCCCCACCACATTCTCTTATCATAACTCTCAGCATATATCTCTGCTCCGTAATTCTCACATTATCTTGTAAGCATTGATTTTCACATCTGGCTCATCCTCTTGGCTGTGGGATCTTGGAGAATAGGGGATGAATGCACTTTCTTCCCATTTTCCCAACAGTTGGCACAATGCCTGGCACCCTCAGTAAACAAGAGATGATTAAAATGATATCTCCCTGGCTCTGTTTTCTTATCCCATACTCTGAGAAAACCTTATCTATACCTTCCACAGCATTCCTTTCATCTCTTGCTCATTTATTCATTTATTTGTTAAGCAACTGTTTATTAAACATCGATTATGTGTCAGATATGAGGCTACGTATTGGAGACAGAGTGATGAATGATGAAAAGACAAGCGGTCTAGACATTTTCATTTCTCTATCATACATTGAATTGCTTGAGGTTGGGAACATGCCTGAATCAACTCCATGGTTCCATTGCTTAGCGCAGGACTTGGCACATGAAGTATTCACTAAGTGTCTACTGAATTAATCAGAAATGTGTCTAATTGACTTCAGTCCCCTTTAGAGGGACTGGAATTGCTATAAGGCTGGAGTCGGAGAAGTCACACAAAGACCAATGTATTGGGAAGATGTTTTCATTCAGCAAACAGTCCTTGAAAATGTCGCTGCCCTCAAAGAGCCCATAATCTAAAGGAGAAGACCAAGAGTAAACAAAGAGAAATAAACCTTGTGGGGTAAGTGCAGGATCAGAGGGAGAGTGGATGTTGGTATAAGACTAGCAGAGATGAGGGAATGCTTTCTTCTGCCCTGGGGGTGGGGAGCAGACTTCCCAGAGAAGAGAATTTTTGATCTGGGCAGTGAATCAGAAGTTTGTCATGAAGACAAAATGAGAAAGGCAGAGGGAACAGAGTGTGCAAAGACACAGTAAAGACCTGGGACATTTGGGGAATTTGTGGTGAAAACTCAACATTGCTAGAGATTATAAGATAAAAGAGAGTGGTGAGGCAGGCAAGGGGGAGACCATGTGGTAGCCTAAAGCCTAAGAAGCACAGGCTTTAATTACATAAGCTGGGAGAGACTCAAACTTTGTTATAGCCTCTTGAAAAGACAGCAGAGAAAGAGAAAATGGAAATCCATATGGGAGAAATAATATGGGCCCAGAAGGTGGGGTGAGAGGTTTGTTTGTAGTCCTTGCTCATCTACCTAAGTCTATCTAAGTATCTATCCAGTGGGGTTACCTACCTGACATCCACCCCATCACATAGCCCACAGCTGGCCAACCACAATATTTTACTGCCCTGGCCAGTGGTGGCTTGGAGTTGATCGTGTGATCCCATCCAAGCCACTGAGACTCAGTTCTGGGCTCTTTTGTTAGGATGAAGGGGATAGCTCTTCTGCTAAGGATGTTGAGAGGATATGAGAAACTGAAGCCATTTGCAGCCCTCTGCCCACCATGTGGTAAAGACTGGCCTGAATGAAGCCAGTTTTGAGGGCTACAGAGCCAAGAGATGAGGTGCAGCTAAGTTCTGGTGTCATCACCTGACTGCTCGAAGCAGTGAGTTGTATTTCTGGATTTTTCAGAAAATTTAAAAAAATTTAACCATTTAAAAAAAATGGACCAATTCTGTTATTTGCAACTTGAAAATTTCTAACACACTGAGAAAGATTAAAAAGCAAGTGTAAGTTTCCTAGGGGTGAATACCAGGTCAACTGCTGACATTGTCTGGACTTGCTAGACAATGAATTAATATATTCTTGGACCTCCCACAGAAAATTCAGGGAAGGACTGAGAACATAGAGATCTCATTATGAAGGACGTTGGTTGCTCGATCAATGAATTTCTTGGCTCAGGGAAGATAAGCATAAGGCTGTGTGCCTAAAATGGATAAGTTTGGGAAACACCTGTAGGAAAAGGCCAGAGAACACCACTGAGTTAGTATTTGAGGAGAGTAGTGGGAATTTAAAGAAATGAGATAGACCTAGGACTCATATAGGTAGCAAAGTCTGTTTATCCAGGAATGGAGGGAGCTGAGAAAAGACCCCATCCTGAGTTAGGGGGAGAAGTAGGCATAAATGGAATTACCAGTAATATAGGTTGTGCTTAGAATAAAAATCTGCCCCAAGAGAATAATCTAGAGCAGGGATTGGCAACTTATGTCCTATAAAGGTCTGGTTAGGAAATATTTAGGTTCTGTGGGTCATAACATCTGTTACAGCTACTTAACTCTGCTATTGCAGAGCAAAAGCAACCATAGACAATAAGACAAATGGGCATAGCTGTGTCCCAATAAAACTTTATTTATATGACTCACAGATTTGGTTGTGAGTCATGGTTTGCTATGTTAGACCTTAGTTAGGCCTTGCATAGTTAGACCTTCAAACTAAAGAATATAGATTGTTCAGTGCTGTAAACAGAGCCATGTGCTTGTAACTCATAAGTCATCTTCTATTTATCTCTACCTTGCCTGCCATAGAGGAATTCCTCAGTGGAGTAGCAGGAGTGATGGCTAGGGTGGATTGTAATTCCCTTAAGTTCTCTAGATCTTGGTGTAAACATTCAGCCTTGAAGCTGAAAAGAAAAGGCATTAAGGTCAACAGCACCAAGGACAGTGCCACTCCTTGGAGGGCAAGGTTGGTTTGGAAAGCCCCTTGTTTTCACACAGATAGAACAAGCCTGTGATCAAGGGCCAAGAAGGACATCTTTGCAACTCTTACCATGAAGTGGAGGAGCAAAAAAAAAAATGACCTGATATCCTGAGAAGTGTCCTGAGAATCTCGGTGCTTGCCTCCACCTGCTGACCCCTGGGACTGTATAACCAGTGAGAAAGAATCTTTTCCCCAAACAATCTAAAAATAAGCCACCATTTCATGCTAGTATGTCTAGGTGGTATGAATGAAAGGGGTGGTTCAAAGGGATCTTGGAAAGTCACTTTAGCTCATGATATCTCTTCTTCCTCACCTGTCAAATAGAGATAATAATTGCTTCCCTGCCTGGTTCACAGGGTCATTATGATTATCAAATGAGACAGTGGGCGGAAAAGTGCTGGGAGCAGCAGAAAGTACTCAGTCCAAATGTCCAGCTCAGCCTCTGACCTGCCATGACTCTCATCCTTTTCTTTCTTATCACTTAAAAAAAAAATCCTTTCTTTCCAAGTGATGCAGGGAGTCAAAACTAGTTTCAACCTTACTACCAGTAGCAGGCATTGCTGCTTACTTACCCAATATCCATCCCACCTTCCAATCATTTCTCCCACTAACAGAGCTCAGGCTGTGTTCAGAGGCAATCCCCTTCTCTAGAAGGTGGTGGGTTTCATTAAAGTAGCCATAGTGGTCCCATTTCACTTGCCAATTGTTGTCTTAGGAATGGATGTTTGAACACTTCTGGCCAATGAGATGTAAGAGAAAGACTTGATGGGAGGTATGGATAATGAGCCCACATTGATTTTTTTTTTAATTGAAGGGAACATTTAGGAAGAACTGATCTCCCAGAATAGAGTGAAGCCAATAGTGGAAAAGCACAGGAAAAACTGGTCCTGGAGCCCCTGGAGGCCACCCCACCTTTGGGGCTCTTGTTTTGTGAGATACTAAAATTCCTTATGGTTTGAACCAGTTGGGCCAGAGCTTTCTCTTTTCTCCAACCAACAGCATTCTCACTGGCAATCACAGCTCGTGAGGAGACGACCCAGGAATGCTGTGTGCTCACTGGTTCCTACCTCCTCCCCGATCCTCTCCCTCTAACCACAGTTTCCTTTCACCTTCTTTTCAGAGCTGCATTTGGAAGTGAAACTGACAAGCCATATGCTCCCCAGGCCTATGCTCATCTTTAATTAATCTTTGGAGGCAGAGAGCTGCAACTGTGGGGAAGGCTGGCTGTTAGAAGCACAGTCCTTGTCTCCCCTCAACCTGCAGACATGAAGAATTTCCTCCTTCACTCACATGCCTCTCCTACTCACTACTGAGGGATAGAACATTTTTAGGGAAATATTTACTCTGACTTGGACCAAGAGTGGAAGAAGGAACTTGTGGCTCCTGGGGTATATACTTGAGAAGAGCCAGGAGTTAAGACCCATTCATTTGGGGGCACAGAGCCAGGCTTAGGCCCTGAGAGTTTATCTTGGAGCTTGGGTCTGGGATGGGTTTATCTGAAGTGGATGGCTCAACTTACTCCCAGAGTAAAAAAGCCACTAATTATGACTCAGCCCCTCTTGACTGCGCCAGGGATCAGCTGTCTTTAGACAAAAGACGTTCAGGACTAATGGATATTCCAAACCTTAGAGGACATGGCTGATTTAGGGGTAGGGGTGTGACATTAGGCAGACCAAGGGGAAGCCCAGGACTTCCTCATTGGGTGAACTAGATCAAGTGATGTGGGGCCCAAACTGAGTCAGCAGAAGTGTAAGGTGTGGTTGGGCTTATTCAGCTGGGAAAGAGACTTGTCAGCTTCAGAGACTGATAGACAAGAAGGAGGCTCAGATGAGAACAGGCAAGGCACGTGGTCATAGGCCAAGGCCAAAGAAAACAAGGTGATATCTTGCTTCTTAGAAGACTAAATTATGTTAACCTCAGAGCCATCCTATTAATGGCATGGGCTTCCTTGCCAGCTCTAGCCCAGTCCATCCAGTTCTCTTAGATGTCTTCCTCTCTGACAGCAGGCTAGAATGCAAGCAGAAATGTTGCTGACTCCACCAGGGAGCTCTGCTAGAAGATGAATCATGGCCTGTACTCTGGGTTGGCTTGTCCCTTCAATCATCAAATATTAAAATACATCCAGGCTTCCCCATCTCAATCATTCTTGCTCTTTCTCTCCATGTCGACCATCCATGCCCACATCCAACCGACCACCATCTCTCACCCTGTTAGGAGAGCCTCCTGTTCCCCCAACTCCAGTGTCTACCTCTTTTATCTACTGCCTCCACTCTGGAAACTAGAAAGACCTTTCTAAAGCTTAAGTCTTAGCACATCACTCTCTTGTTTTGGACTTTCAGTGGCTCCTCATTACCTTCAACATGAAGTCCAATCCAACTTCCTTAACATGGCTTAAGAGGCCTTCTATTATTCTGCCTTGCTTACCTCTCAAGCTTCATCTTAAACCAGACTCATTTTTTTAATTCAGTGCACTGGCCGTGTCAGAGCCTCAAATGTGTCATGTTCTCTTGCATCTCTGAATAGAGGTCTGCATCTCTTGCATATCTTTCTGTGTAGACTATTTTATCCCCTACAAATTTCCCTTATCTCCTCTCCCACCCCATCTTTGCCTGACTGTCCTTACCCACCCTTCAGCTCTTACTAATGCTGCTTCCTCTGGGAAGCCTTCTTGATGCCCCAACTCAGGCTCACTCCTCTCCTTGGGGTCCCATCAAAGCTTGTCACTCCATGTGGTGGCTGCCTCTGTATCACCCAACTGCACTGGATTGTCCCAAGTATTTTTTCTTGCCATGCCATGTGGCAAGTGGGATCTTCCCCAGTCAGGAATCGAACCCGTGCCCCCTGCACTGGGAGCATGGAATCTTAACCTCTGGACTTCCAGGGAAGTCCCAAATGTTCCAAGTATTAAATTGTGATATGAAACGTCCAGTATTTGAACATTTTGACTTACAAAATGGTCAACTTCATATGGTTCTGCTCAACACAATGACCATGACTATTTTGCAATCTGTTGGATCCCCGTGTCCAGCACAAAGTACGAAACGCAATGAGTGCTCAGCAAATGTAGATCACTGTTTCTTAGTGTGACTTCAGTTTGAGTTTTCATGCCTGGGGGCCAACATTGGCAGAAATCTCTTTGATGATAGAACCAAGGTGTATAAGGAAGAGGTCTCCTAGGGTCACCTGGTCAAGCCTCTTGCCTCCTCTCGGCATTGAGGCACATATGAGAAGCATAGGAATATTGACTTCGTCTAGAGCTGTCCCCCACCTGAAATATGCTCCAGCAGGACCTAGGGCATGTTCTGAAGCTGGGGGACACCAATCCAAGCCTAGCTGGTGACATCATCATGGTCACAGGTGATCACTGTCTAATGAGAATATTCTAATGTTTATTTGGCCAAAGATTCAGCATGTCTAGTGCAGCTCTCCAAAGCCATGCTGCATGCTAAGTCGCTTCAGTCGTGTCTGACTCTTTGCAACCCGTGGACTGTGGCCCGCCAGGCTCCTCTGTCCGTGGGATTCTCCAGGCAAGATACTGGAGTGGATTGTCATTTCCTCCTCCAGGGAATCTTCCCAACCCGGGGATCCAACCTGCCTCTCTTACGTCAGTCTCCTGCATTGGCAGTTGGGTTCTTACAACTAGTGCCACCTGGGAAGCTCCCCTGCAAAGCCAGGCTAAGCCTTATGGATTATGAAAATCATACATTTCAAAGCCCTATTAAAGTTCTGGAAACCTGTAGAAAACATCAAATAGATTGGATTTCATATTTGGACCCTCCTCATTGGCACATGACATTGTGCTGCCTCAGGGACCACATAGGGTCTTGGATCAGGGATGGAGAGTCCAACTGCCTCTCCCAGGAGCACATCTCTCAAGTGAGGTCTGAGTTAAGGCATCAATAACTCATTTGTCCTGTTCCCCAGTTAGGAGGGTGAAATGCAGTGGCATTCTTCTACTAATAATTAAATGATACCCTCTTTTGATTTTCAATGACTTTTTTCCTTTTCCAGGGCCTTCTGCCTGTGATAAAACCACAGTTGTGTATGAGATCCAATGTATGGATTGATCCTGGTGCTGTTGCCTCGTGGAGAGGAAAACAGTCTGTGGGTCTGCCAAAGCATCCCACGATCTTCAGCTGAACCTCTGTGCCCTTACAGTGCTGTGGGTGGTTTGGCAGAGTCCCTGTCTGCAACCAGAGCTGTGCTGGCACAGATGGTCCAGCAGCATTTTCTCCAGGTACGTGGGAGGTGGGGGGGTGGTGGTTCTTACAATTACTTGTGGTCATGTCGCATCTCTGTAGGCCTAGGATCCCAGTGACATTTTCTCAGCTCACATGCACACTTAGCTCCTGCACACACATATATACACCTCCTCTAGGGCGAAGTCGGTCGTTTCTGCCAGGATTGGCAGACTACACACTACTTTGTTCTCATGCTTCTGAATCACAAGAGGAGTCCAATCTGAAAGGTTGCTGGGAGTTCCCAGGGTTTGCCATCTCAGGGCCCTTTTTCCTCTTGGCTTTGCACTTTCAGTGCCTACCTCTGTCCTCAGCAGGATGGTCTAGGCAAGAAACCCAACCCTCTCCAGGCTCCCCCAAGGAATGCACTCATACCTGAGCATTAGTAAGAGATGCAGTGTTTACTAAAGAGTTTATAGGGCTGATAAAAGGGTATCTATACCACACACTCAGGAACATCAGGACCTGTCTCCAGAGCCCCTACTTGACTGACCCCACCAGGGCATTCTCTCTTGGGCCCTCCCCACTCCAGACCCAACCTCTGTGTCTCCACTCTTCTCCTCCAGGGTCTGATCACACCCACCCCCAATTGCATCTTCAGCCCTCTGGGCTCCTACTCCCACACTCGACCCAGCAAAGTACCTGGTGGGTGGGAGGCCTTCCTGGTTCTCGCTGCCAACCCTGGAGGATATCTGGAGATTCAGAAATTCTGTACCACCTGATTCTCCTGGTTGTGACCACAGTACCCTTGCACCTCCTTTAGCCATGCTGCCTTAGGACATCCGCTGGGTTATTTCCTGATTCTTCCCAGCTTCAGGTCTGCCCCTGGTTCCAGCAATGCCTCCTCCCACAGACTAGGGTAAAGCCCGTTCCCCTAACTTGGCCCAAGCCCCAAGACCTGTCATCTGTATGCACCCCTGACCTCTGACAGGCTGTGTGCCCCGCTCTTCTTTCCTTCTAGTCTTGCCAGGGGGACTCAGAGCACAGAAGTAGGGAGTAACAGATGGAATGGTTTACACTTGAAGAACCAGGAAACTGTGCTAGTGAAGAAGACAGGAGGGATATGGAATTCAGAGAAAATATTTTGGCAGTGGTGTCAAGGAAGAAAGAGGAGCCACTTGAAGATTTTTGGAGTAGATTAAGACTAGGGCCATGGGCACCTGACCTAGGGTGGTAACCTTGAGAATGGACCTAAGGGGATGGTCTAGGAGAGCTATTTTCTGAGCAAAGTGAAGAATTAGTTGTGGAGTTAGCTGTGGAGCCAACTGGGTGTGAACAGTTGAAGTTGAGGGAGAGAGTATAAAAAGAAATGAAAAAGGAGGGGGTGGGAGAGATTGACAGCAAGATAACAGGAGTTTCAAGGTCCAGGAAAAAGATGAGAAGAAAGAAGGAAGCAGATATCAAGAGAGAGAGAGAGAGAGGAAAATGGAAAGAGAGCTAGAGGCAGAGAACTGCACAGAAATCATAGTGGGGTCCACCGGGACCTGCTGCAGGATGGGAGCCCACGCCTGGGAGAAACTGCAGGGGGACCAGCCATGTGCATCGTCCCTCCATGCCAGAGCCAGGCTGGTGCAGCCCAGGGAGAGTGTCCATCCTGCTTGGTGTCAGAACAGGGACCTGGGGCCTGCGGGAGGGGGACCTGATTTACTCACGGAAGATCAGCAAGTGCAGGGGTTCACTTTGAGTCCAGACCCCAGCCCAGGAACCTGCTTCTTCACCTCATCCTGCCCTGGCCTGCCTTTTCCAGGCAGCACCCTGTGTGAAGGAGCTGCAGCCTGAGCCCTCCCTGGGGAGAGGAGAGACTGCAGGCCCCAGAAGGGAACCAGGCTGTCAGCTTTGGAGAGAGCAGCAGGGCATGAGCACATGGGGAACTGGGAGCACATAACCCGCACCCCGACCAGCTCCGGAAGGCCCCAGGGTGATCCCTCTCCTTGCCTGCAGTGGTAAAGCCTGCGTTCTTGGCCCATCACTCAAGGTCCTGTGTGGCCAGGCTGCCTTGGGCTGGGGGAGCTTCTTGTTCCCCTAGGATGAAGGCCCAGCCGGGGCTCTGTACACACGAGGGCATCCCCACCTCCTCATCCATCCTCAGGCATTTCTCCCTCCACACTCCCTTCTCCAGGCAACTGCCCAGACCCCTGTGGCCTCCCCCACAAGGGGGGTGGGAAGCTGAGGCAAGAAATGTGCTGGGGCAGGGCAACATGACATCTGTCAAAATGGTCAGAAGACAGAATATGTATTGAAACTCCTGGGAGAATGGATCCATGTATATGTATGGCCGAATCCCTTTGCTGACCACCTGAAACTGTCACAACACTGGTGATCAGCTATGTGCTCAGTCGTGTCTGACTCTTTTCAATCCTATAGACTGTAGCCCGCCAGACTCCTCTGTCCATGGGATTCTCCAGGCAAGAATACTGGAGTGGGTTGCCATCTCCTACTCCATAATTGGCTATACCCCAATACAAAATAAAAAATTAAAGCAAAAACTCTCTATTTTGGCCAATTTCTCATTTACCGGCTCAACCCTGGACCCAAGATACAGGAGGGGGTCATCCCACAGCCTCCAGGGTGGGCTGCAGGGTGTGAGCTGGACACCAAACTCATGGCTCAAGGCCCATGTGACACACACCTCCTCGCGACCCCAAGCCGGGAAGGTTCCAAGTCTCCCCCAGCCCTCTGCTCACCCGCAGAGTCCCTGACCCCAGCAGCAGAAGCCACACCCTCCCTCCACAAAGAGAATGTTCTTCCTTTAAAGATAGGCAAGGACTGATGGTGTGACCTGTCTCAGGGGCCTGTGTAGTAAAGCTGATCAGGGCAGGGTGCAGAATGGGGGCTCTTTGGAGCCAAAGTGGGGAGGGCACTTCAAAAACCCCTCACAACACACTGGCAGCACCCCCAAGCAGATCCTGGGGTCCTGCACCTCCCCTCAGGGCAGCCCGCACACCCTCCTCTATTCTAGATCCCCCCTGGCTTCCACCGCCAGGTCCTGCAGTGACTCAGAGACGGATCAGCTCCGAGATGTTTCCTTTTCATTTAACAAGGAAACCAAAGGAAAGAAAAAAGATGCGGAAGAAAGAGTGTTTTAGATGCCCTTGGCTAAGAACCGCAGCCATTCTTTAATGCCAGATGTTAAAAGTCTGGGCACACACAGAGCCTCCAAAGAGCTGCTCCCGAGTGGTTGGCTCAGCCAGGGAGGAGGCAGTGTGTTGAGAGTGCGGGCCAGGGTGCAAGCTTGCCCTCACTCAGGCTCAGCTGCCCCTTCCCTGACCTCCAGTCCCACAGCCCTGGGCTCCTACTTTGGACCCTCTTCTCATTAGCCCAGCTCATTTCTTCACAGCCCAGGGCACTGGAAGGAGCCCTTGGCTGAGGTCAGAAGGGCAGCCTTGCTGTGGTGGGCTGAGTGGCCATAGGCAAGTCCCTCGCCTCCTGATCTCAGCCACCTCCCCTGGCAGAGGGGGTTGTGGATATATTGATCACCAGGGACCTGAGGTTATTAACTGTTTTCTCTCTTTGTCTCCTTCGTGTGCATCTGGACGTGCCTCATGGTGCCTGCCCCCTCGGAGCCTCTTCTAAGAAAATTCCCTGCTGCAACCCTTGAAGCAGAGACTTGTTTTGTTCCCCCCGCACCGTCCTTACCTGGCTGCTGCTCATGGGACAGACATAGGCATATGGTCCAGTGTTCATGAGCCAGCGACCTGTGTTGATGAGCACATACCAGGGGAAACTGTCCTTGTGAGAGAGCTTCCTTGATAAAGGAGCGTTTTAGCCAAGATCTGAATGGAAAGTAGGATTGGCCAGGTGGAGAGGGAGCAGAGCGTGTGCGGAGGCCAGGGATGGGGCGAGCTCGGAATGGGAGAGTCAGTGAGGCTGGCACAGCAGATTTGGAGGAAGGGGAGGAAAGGGTGAGAGGAGGGAGAAGGCGGGCCTACAGGGTCCTGTAGAGTCCAGTGGCCTTGGGATTGACCCCTGTCTGCTTCCTTCTGTCCTGCCTCCAACTAGCTATCTGTTCCCTTATGGCTTCTGCTGCTTTGTAATTTCAGCTACACAGAACCAACCCAGCCCCTCTGGAGGCCTCTGTCTCCTGACGTTACTACATCAACTTTTGCTGCTAACAAGTACCTGCTGTAAGAATTCCCAGCAGCTGCATGGCCACCATTTCCTGGGCACAGTCTCACTGCCCTCCACAATGACCCTGACAGTATGGTCTTCATTTCCTAGATGACAAAACCAAACTCAGAGAGGTGAAATCACTTGCCCAAGCCAACGTGGCTGGCAAATGTCAGAGCTGGATTTGGGTCCAAATGAGTCTGATACCACCCCCACCCCCGCTGGTGCTCCTGGTGCTATGAGGCTGCAGGCAGGGTTATGCAGATGTAAGGGGTCCACTGTGGTAGGCTCTAGTGGGAGCCGAGAGGCTCAGGGCTTCTACAGGCTGATCTGGAAGGTCTGAGAGGTAAGCGTCTTCCAATGGTGAGGGTGGGCTGAGGGCAGAGCCTGGACCGCCTGGGAGCACTGGGGCAGGAGCGTGGAGTCTATGGGTGTTCAGAAGGCCTGAGACCATGGCCTGTGCAGCCAGTCTGCCAGCATGGCCTGGGTTCCATCTATCCTGAGCCTGGGTCCCACTGTGGAACCAGGAGTCAGGGGCATCTAAGCCCTGCAATGGGAGTGGCCCAGCTGAACCAAAGACCCTCATGGATCTAGACAATCATTTATCCATGGAGCACCTCAACACCAGATGCCTGAGACCAGTTTTGCTGAGTGACAATGGATATCACTCCTTGATTGTGCTTGATTTGGGTGAGATTAAATTAACTTGTGTTTCCTTCAGCAATGGTAATTAAAATAGCACAGCAATAGAAATGGGAGGACCCTTGCAGGTCACTTTGTCCACTTTTCTGAAGCCTCTTCAACTCCAGCATCCCTCTGACAAATATAAAAAGCTCACATTTGGGCTTCCCTTGTGATCCAGTGGTTAGGAATCTGCCTTGCAATCCAGGGGATGCTGGTTCAATCCCTGATCTGGAAAGATCCCACATGCCGCGGGGCAGCTGAGCCCGTGTGCCACGACTACTGAGCCTGCGCGCCCTGGAGCCCATTCTCCACAGCAAGAGAAGCCGCTGCAATGAGATGCCCACGCGCTGCAACTAGAGAGAGCAGCCTCTGCTCGCTGAAACTAGATAAAGCCCACATGACACGGAAGACCCAGTGCTGCCGAAAGTAAATATAAACAAATATGTATTAAAAACAAAACCTCACACTTAACCTTTAGTGATAGGTGACATTTCTAAATGGATTCGATGCTGCGGCTGTAGCAGGCTGAGTAATAGCCCCCAAAGATATCAGGTTCTGATCCCTGGGGCCCAAAATGTCACCTTATTTGGAAAAGGAGTCTTTGTAGATGTGATGAGGTTAAGGGTCTAGAGATGGGGAGAGTGTATTTTGAAGCATCTGAGTAGACTCTGAGTAGAGTCTGGAAGACTCCCTGGTGTCCTTAGAATAGGGAGACAAAGGGAGATTTGGAGGGACGTGGCCAGAGGCTGACGAAAGCCACAGCTATCAGAATGTGGAAGAGCATGAAATGGATGCTCCCCTGGAGCTCCTAGAGGGACTACACCTCTGCAGAATCTTCGATTTCAGAGCAATGTAAAAGATTTCAGACTTCTGGCCCCCTAGGTGAGAATGAGTCTGTGTTGTTTTAAGCTACCCAGCTTGTGGTAATTTGTTATGGCAGCCACACAAAGTTAATACAATGATTTGCTAATACAATCAGAGTCACAGTGAACTAAATAAGCTGTTTACAAACCTGAGAAGTCACCTTTGGAGGTTCTGATGGTCCCTCAGGCTGAGAGTTTGATATTATTTAATGCACCCAATTTACAGAGAAGAAGACTGAGGTCTAGAGAAAGGCAGGGACTTGCCCAAGATCACCAAAGTAATTATTGGCAGAGATCGAACTGGAACCTGAGAAAATCAACTCTCAGTCCTCCCATGGCCCCAAGCCACCTCCTCCCACCTTTTATTCCCTGTCTGGGGAGAAGTTTCTAGAAAGTTCTGGTGAATCAGAAAAGTGAGATTGGGGCCAGGTTGGGGAAAACTTGAAACAGCACAGCCCGGAGTTGGAAGCTTATCTGATCAATAAAAGGTGCAGATAGTCCAATATTTTTCTTACTAAAAAGTAGCTTCCAGAGATTGTGAGAAGTGTCAGATCTGATGTATAAGGCCTTAAGGAAAAGACTGCAGTTTAAACCCAATGACAGATGTCAGACCTGGGTAACTGTCAGTTAAGAAAGGCTTCTGGTGGGGAAACAGTGCAGAAGGGAAGGACAGAGGGGTGGGCTAAGAAGGGAATGAGAGGTAGGGTGAGGGCCAGAGAGAGTAGTGGAGTCCAGTTACAGAATCCTCAAACATCTCAACTTTGCTGAAGACCAGCCTTTGCCATGAGCAGAAAAGTGAAAAAAGTGAAGTGAAAGTGTTAGTCACTCAGTCGTGTCCGAGTCTTTTCGACATCATGGACTGTAGCCCGCCAGGCTCCTCTGTCCATGGAATTCTCCAGGCAAGAATACTGGAGTGGATTGCCATTTCCTTCTCCCGGGGCTCTTCCCAACCCAGGGATTGAACCCCAGTCTCCTGCATTGGAGGTGGATTCTTTACCATCTCAGCGACCAGGGAAGCCTCCCATGAGCAGAAGATGTGACCAGTGTGATCACTGGTGTATGTATGCACACTGCGGGCACACATGTGCTCAAAAGCACACATGGGACCCAGCCATGTACACACACACACACACACACACACACGAGGGCTGGAGCCAAGCCTGGGCAGCCAGAAAGAGCTATCTATAATTTGCCAGTTGCCCTTTGGGTTACACTGTAAGTCCAAAAGCCAAGTGGAGCATGTTGCCACAGTTTGTTCTCCTGGCATCCCAGCTCTAGCCTAGATCCGCAGCGTGAGATGCAACGTGGCCAGGAATCACACTGCTTCCTCTCTGTGATGCTCTGCTGCTGAGCCACCCAAGGGTCCCTCTCCTTGGGCCTCCCCTCCCTGATGTCCCCCTGCTGGATCCCCAGCACAGAAAGTGTCAGATCCAAATCGCCATGATCCATCTCCAGACTCAAATGCTCCAGGATTTAGGAAACACTGTTTTGTAACTATTTTTAAGGGGAGAGACAAGTTTTCAACTTAGCAGGGAAGAGAGGGCTCAGGAGAGCAGCTGACCTAGGAAAAAAGAGCCTCCAGCCCAGAAGCACCTGTCACCTGTGTCCAGCGTCTATCTTAGAAAGACTACTGTCTTGGGGAACAGAAGAAATATACCCAAGAAAACTAGCCCAGCAACCGGTGCCAGAACAGAAGGTACAAAGCCCTCAGCAGAAAGTGAGGCCGCAGCTGAACAGTCAGCCCCTTGGCTTGGAGAAGGCAGCCGCCGACATAGCAGAGACACCTGGGTCCAGGGACCAGAGGGTTTCCTGCTGGAACCTGGGCAGAAAGGAACATCCGTTACCATGATTCTGTGCTGAGGTTTGGCTGTACTGTTGCTATTTTTTCAAGAACCTCCCTAACCAACCTGGAGGCAGGCCTAACACCAGGGGAAGACCAGGAAACTGCTTTGCCCCACCCAGGCTGACACATACATTCAGAGATGGACCAGGCTCCTTCTTGGGACAGGGACAGGTTCAGGCTCCCGGCAAGCAGTTCAGGCTGGTGGACTCTGGGCCTCAGGTCTAGTCTTATCCTCCTTCCTTAAAAGTTTGTATGTAGATAACTTGGGTCACGGCATGGGGGCTTGGCTCTGGCTTCCATGGTTACTGGTGGTGTGTCTACACAGTATGGTCCCTGTTCTTCTGGCTTGGGTGCTCACTGTCCACAGGTCTGTCTCTCCCTGTCGGGCTGAGACAGTTCTTCCCTGACCCCAGCATCGCCTAGGCCAGACTTGGAGCAGAGCATGCCTAGTGGGCCCCCATCTTGGGAGAGATGAAGGAGTGCCCATCAGGGCCCCCTCAGTTCTGTTGTTTTTAATATTCAGTTGCAGTATGTAGGACCTTACTTCCCTGGCCAGGGATCGAACCCATGCCCCCTGTGCTAGAAGGCAGAGTCTTAGCCACTGGACCACGAGAGAAGTTACAGTGGTCCCCAAGTTCTGCATGGAGACTTCAATGTTCTCTCCTCCAGAGTCTCAGAGACAATATCTGTTTAGGGCCCTCCAGGTGACAAATTATGGGAACCCAGTCTAAGCCAGTTAGGCACAAAGGAGATATTACTGGATCACAAACTCAAATGTTGGGGAAGGCCAGAGAGCTGGATGCCTGGGGGAGACTGGACGTGAGGCTCCTACACCACAGATCCTCTTCTTGGCCCCTGCTCTCTGCTGGCCACAGATGCTGGCCTCCTTTTCCCATGCTAGACTTCTCTACAGCTGGACCCTTGCCCACAGGCTGTTCCAGGGTTCCCTCTGCAGAGCGCTCCCGGAAGAAGGAAGGAGCTCTCTTTCTCGGCTTCTAAATTTTCAGATCCCAGGAAAGAATGCTGATTGGCCAGACTTTGGTCATGTACTCAGCCCTCTGAGTGGGAAGTGGTGTTAAATGTGGGAGTTCTGTTGTGTGTGTGAGTGGTGGGGGCTGCGGTTCTGTGATGGATAGCTCCCTGAGAAGCAGGGAGAAGGCTGGGCAGACAAAGCAATGAGGATCTTAGATCACCCACAACATTTCCTGCTCCTCTGAGCTGGCAGGAGTCAGAAGTAGGGGATGGCATGGGTGGGAGAGAGGACACACAGAGGCTGTCACTTCCCTTAGTTCCCATCACCGATCAGGTCACCTCTCAAACCTCTCTTTGGCATTTAAGCCCCTTAAATACCATACCCCTACCTCCCACCATACCCCTACCTCCCCAACTCCTCCCGCTGAAACCCTCCCTGCACTCAGGTAACTTCACACACAGCAGAGCGGTTATGAGCATGGTCTCCGGGACTAGACTGTCTGGATTTAAATCCCAACCTTGCCCCTCACTAGCTGTGCGACTTTGGACAAGTTATTTAACTTCTCTGTGCCTTATTCGCCGTGAGGGTTAAATAGATTCAGCCATGCGAAACCACTTAGAGCAAAGCCTGACACGCAGTAAACTCTCAGGAAGTGTTAGCTGTTATCCTGGCACCTAACTTCGCACCATCCCCCACCAAGGATGCCCCTTCCTCTTGTCCAAATCCTTCCCATCCTAAGGCTCTGCTGGCCACGGAAACATTATGGACACTCCTCATCTCAGAATCCCTGCAGCCCTCAGAGTTGAGCATCTGTGGGAAAGACTCATCTGGAAGCTGACTGGTCCAGGTTCCCTCTTGTTGCACTCTGTCCCCGGAGCACCCTAGCAGATCTAGGCACACTGGAAGTCAGGAAATGCTTGGACTCCCCTCCCCCACATGGCAGGCCAGCAGTGGGAAGAAGCAGCTGCTAGTAACCCTGGAGATCAGTGTGGATGGAGGCCATTAGAGCTAAGCAAGCATTGCGTCATCTCCCTGGGAGCCAGGAAGCCCCTGTACCTGTGACATCACACCTTCACCCATAAAAATAGCCAGCTCATCTTAGCAGACTGGGCACGGCCTGCTCAGGGAGGTGACAGCTTGTGAGTACGAGTCAGCACCTGCCGGATGGATGATACCCCTCCTTTCTGGCCCCAGAGCAGGGGAGATGTACACCATTGGCGAAATTCTCTAAGACAGAGAGGCAGCGGAGTCAGGAAGACGGATAGAGTCAGAGTCCAGATTTTCCAAATTTAAATCTGGAAACTGGAGCCTGTCTGGATCTCTGCATCTGAATGTGAGGCCTTGCCTTGGCTCTGAAACTATGTCTCTGCCCCTGCCCCTCCATGAGTCTGCCTCGGCTGCGAGAGTGCCAAGGGCTGTGGGTGGCTGGGCAGGCAGAGGGCAGCATGACAGAGGTTTTAGGAAGACAAATACAGATTAGTCAAGGACCGTCAGACCCAATTACATCTCCAAGAACCCGACAGTGACATTATTTAGTCTTTGGACCCTTCTGAGCCAGATACACTGGACTCCGCCGCCTCCCGCCGCCTTCTGGGCTCCAGCCACAGAGAGGACCTGAGTGCCCCACGTCATGCTTTTTATTTACTTCGTTTTTGTCTGCGCTGAATCTTCGTTGCTGCGTTCTGTCGTTGCGGCGAGCAGGGGCTCCTCTTCATTGTGGTGCAGGGGCTTCTCACTGTGGAATCGTCCCAGACCAGGGATTGAACCCACATCCCCTGCATTTCCAGCTGGATTCTTAACCACTGGACCACCAGGGAAGTCCCCCAGCTGACTCTCTGCGGGAGTCAGGATCAGAGTGGGTGCCCTGACGGTTCCTCTGGGCTCAGTGAATGGCCCGGGGTGGGGAGGGGCATCTGCCTGCCCTCCCACCCTGAGGAGATACAGACAGTGGCAACTAACAGGCTGGGGTCCTCTTGGCCTGGAGCCCTCCAGTCTTCTGGTTGTCAGCATCTAAAATGTTATGAGATGCAGCAGTGGCTTGGAGAAACACCCTGAACTCTCCTGCATGTGTGTGTGTGTGTGAGCGTGAGTAGAAGCAAAGGCTTGTGGCAACAGTCTGTGAGTCTCATGTGCTCTGAGGTGTGTGTGTGCTTGAGCTTGGAGATGAGTACTCAGAGATGAGTGTGAAATAGCTGGTGACAGTGTGTGGGAGAGTGTCTATGTGATGCCTATGAGGGAGAAAGCCGGGGAGGCTTCCTGGAAGGGGACATGGTGAAGGAGCCTCCTGATACACCTATCTGGGCTAATCCCCTTTATCCTCCTATCCTATTTCTATTCCTCCTGGTGAAGAATGGAGCCACATAATTCCAAATGCCAATGCCAAGTCTGTTTAGCTTGGGACCTCATTATAGAATTATTTTTTTTCATCAGAAAATTTGCTGAAGCAAAATGGTGTTTGGCTTCAGCAAATACTCAGCCAGCTTACTTTCCCAGAGCTCATGCTGGAAGGAGGGTGGTGAGGAGCTCTGGGCAGTGGGAGACCCTCTGGGGACCTTTCATCAGCAGGGAAAACCCTCAGTAAGCAACCTCACTCCTGAGAGGACCTAATCCTTCTCTGTCCTTGCCCGATCTGTGCCCTTTGCCTGACATCTTTTCCTCTGCCTTACCCACCTGATAGACAGGAGCTCTTCGGGGATCAGTGTACCTGCTATGCCTGGAAAGCCATCTGATCCCCTTGCCCACAGCGCCCACATCTTGAACTACACTGGTTCCTCTGAATTATGAGTCTGTCGTCTCCCCCATCAAACTGGTGTTTCCTTGCAGAGAGGATTTTGTTAAATTCTCTAACCCCAGCACAGTAACTACTTTTTATTTTTATTTTACTTTGTGTTTTGATTGGAGTATTTTCTGCTGTACAACGATGAATCAGCTGTGTGTATACATATATCCCCTCCCTCTCAAGCCTCCCTCCTACCCACCCCCAATCCCGCTCCTCTAGGTCCTCACAGAGCCCTGAGCTGAGCTCCCTGTGTTATTCAGCAGCTTCCTTCCAGCTCTCTATTTCACACGTGGTAGTGCATATATGCCAATGCTACTCTCTCAACTCATCCCACCCTGTCTCCCTCACTCTCTGTGTCCACAAGTCTGTTCTCTACATCTGCATCTCTATTCCCAGTAGCCACTTTTTAAAAGTTAACATATTGGCCACCTACTATGCGCCAGGCACTTTACAAAGAGCACCTACCTCTTTTATTCCTCAAAAAGCCTATGAGCTCAGTTCTCTTGCCAGCATAACCTTTTATACAGGACATTGAGGCTCACACCATCTGGGAGAGGAGGTGGTCCTTGAAACCACGCCTTTCTGACATCAGAGCCCAAGGCCATCACTGTTATGTGATGCTGCCTCCCTGTAGGCAGAAGTTCTAGAGTTGAGGTCCACGCTGGCCACACCACTTAGCTCTTGTCACCTGAAGCCTTGCCTTCTCGATCCATACAGTGCAGAGGCAGATGTCCCCAGCTTTAAAGGTCTCTACCAGTAGCAGGAAAGGCAGTTATTGTGTGTTTGGGTCAACATCTTGTTTTAAAGATTTTTCTCTCTGCTTTGTTTATTTGATTACAATCTTCCACCCATGGCCTCTGAGAGCCAGGCTGAGAGACAGGTGTGTTTCCTCCTGGCAGTTTGGAGCAGGGAACAGAGCCCAGAGCTGAAGCCTCAGAAGCTGGGTTTCAACTCCCACTCTATGGCCTGCACTCCCCAGCCTCTGGTGACCGAGGCCAACACGTACGCGCTGAGCCAGATTGGAGCTGTCACTGGGGCTGTGCTGACTGCAGATAGCTCCTCTTCACTCCTGTCTCTGAGGGTCTGTCATCCTGAGTGTCCCCAAAACTCAGGCTGAATCCTGTACAGATCCTCCCCAGGCTAGCCGGAGGAGGCAGAAACCCAAGTCCCCAGCTGGGCAGGCAGGAAGGGGAGGCAGTGCCCAGGACGCTGGCTGCCTGAGCACCCAGCTGTGACACACCGCCCCTGGGCACTCCCAGACGAGCCCGCCCACACCACCCAGGTCCAGGACAAAGGAGCCCGGGAAGAATGAATCAATGGGCCCTGAGTCGCGGCATCTGAGCGCTTCCCACCGGGCAAGATCTCTCTCCTCCCCCCGCCCGCCCTCCTCCTTGTTCTGTCTCTGTTTCCTCTCTCCTCCCTCGCCTCCTCTTTTCTTCTTCCCCCTCTCTCTCCCACACAGCTGCCTCTTAAAGAACTCCAGACGACACTTCACAGCCTTGAAGCAGAGGGAAGGCCACGGGGTCGAAGTGGTGCTATTTGTTCTCAATCAGAGAAAATTCTCGCTGGAGACAGTCAGTCCAGCTCAGGGTACCTGAACCCTGACCTGTAGAAATGTGACTTCCTCACCAGCCTTTTGCCTCTGTTTAAAGTCTCAAACATAGCTGGGAGTATGTTGAATTGTAAAGTCACCCACTATTCACACACACGTGCATACGTGTGCACACACACACACATCCATGCACAGGCACACACATGCCCACAATCACACCTGCCTCACTGGGCCAGAGGCTAAGTCGATGGATGGTTGGATGCTTGAGAGATAGAAAGGTAGGCGCCACCATGGGTGGGCAAACGAGACTGGCTTGGTCAATGAACGCATGATGGGAGGGAGGGGGTGGATGGGAGAGCAGAGAGCTGGTGAACAGAAAGATGAAAACAACTGTTTTGCATTATCCCAGCATGCAGGTGCTGATGAGCCCACTGGGGGCTAGGCTGATATCCTTACACGGTGGTTATGACATGCTCGTGCGTGCATGTGACTTTTAGGTAACTAAGAGATTACCTAAAAGTTCATGACTGGTCATCTTGGCAGCTCCCATGATCCAGAAGGTCTCTAAACTCAGGTCAACAGGAGCAGCTCAGTAAAAAGACGAAGGCCCATAGAAAGGTGAGGGATTGGTCTAGAGCACAGGTCAAAAACTTCTACTAGTGATCACGTAGTAAATAGTTTAGGCTTTGCAGGCTACACAGTCTTGGTGGCAACTACTCAACTCTGTGGCTATAACACAGAAGTAGCCATAGGTCATAGGTAATGAATGAATGGCCTGTGTTTCATTAAAACTTCATGTGTGGGGTGTTGACATTTGAATTTCATATGATTTTCACATTTTGCAAAATATCATTTGTCTTTGGTTGTTGTTCAGTTGCTCAGTCATGTCCAGCTCTTTGTGACCCCATGGACTGCAACATGCCAGGCCTCCCTGTCTTTCACTATCTCCTGGAATTTGCTCAAACTCATGTCCATTGAGCTGGTGAGAGCATCCAACCGTCTCATCCTCTGTCACCCCCTTCTCCTCCTGCCTTCAATCTTTTCCAGAATCAGGGTCTTTTCCAGTGAGTTGGTTCTTCGCATCAGGTAGCCAAAGTATTAGAGCTTAAGCTTCAGCATCAGGTCCTTCTAATGAATATTCAGGGTTGATTTCCTTTAGGATTGACTGGTTTGATCTTGCATTCCAAGGGACTCTCAAGAGTCTTCTCCAATACCACAGTTCAAAAGCATCAATTCTTTGGCACTCAGCCTTCTTTATGGTCCAACTCTTACATCCATACATGACTACTGGAAAAACCCATAGCTTTGACTAGACAGACATTTGTCAGCAAAGTGATGTCTCTGTTTTTTAATATGCTGTCTAGGTTTGTTAGAACTAGAAATGTAAAATTCATTCTTCGTTCTTGGGACATAGAAAACAGGTGATGTTTGGCCTGTGGGCCATAATTTGCTGACCCCTGGGGTAGAAGGTGCCCGAGACAGATCAGGTACCAGGATGGGACAGAAACCTCAAGCTGTTAAATAACAAATCACACATCCAACCCCCTAGCTCTCTAATTCAGATTTACCGAGGGGACTTCTGATCACCTTCTAACTTGCTTTCAGAGACGGAAGACAGATCTGGGAGTTCATGAGTACACAGGCCCCTCAAAAATTTGATTTCTCACTGTGAATTACCAACCCAGAATTTTTTGTGATAATCTGACTTCTCCCGTTACTTGCCTGCTGGGAGAAACTCTGTTCTGCCAAGGCAAACATCCGCTCCACTTGAGTAGCGTTTCTGATTATAAATTAATAAGTTGGCATCAGGGTGTGTATATAAATATCAGTCCCTGTGAGCTTGGTAAATGTAAGTCTGTCACAAAGAGATGAATCTCCTTAGCACCCAGCTCACCAATGCAGATTCCTGTGGCTCCAAGGCTTGCAGGTAGGCCCTCGGAAATGCCACTGAAGAAGTCTCCAGGGTGCCACCTAGGCTGCTGGTGAGGAGCCTCTGCTGTGCTCACTGTCTGCCTCTTCATTGTGTAGGTAGCTGGCTAGAACGGGTAGCTGGATATAGGTGGATGGGTGGATGGATGGTGGATAAGTCTGAGTGGATAAATGTGTAGGATGAGTGAATGATGTATGAGAGACTGCTGGGTGGGAGGATGGGTGCATGTGTGGATGAAATCTACAGATTTCTGGGCTCAGGCACCCAGAAAAAGTGGTCCTGGTGGGCGTGGAGGGTGACAAGGCAGCCCCTTTTGCCACAAGAGGTAAAGGTGGAGCCAAGAACAAGCATGTGTTAAGGCCTTCCATGTGCCAGCACTGAGAACAGGGCTGGTTCCCTCACCCTTTCTCGGCCCCTTTCTGGGTTCTTCTGACCTTGTATTCCTGAGCTTGATCTTAATGTGCCTTACTCAGACCATTTCTGGCTCATTAAGAGACTCTTCTCTTATGTAACCAGGGCTTTCTGGAGCTGGGGGGTCTTCTCCCACACCCTCTGAGCTCCAGCCCTTGGTTTATTTATAATGGATGCAAAGTGTCTTTGCCCTAAACCTTACTTGAGGAACAGAGTCGATCTTAAGTGGATGTTGCAATCATTTAAACTTCCAAAATGGGTCTCCAGCCCACTCACTGGTCTTTCCCCCCACTTCCTTCTTTCAAAGATTGAGTGCAGGAGGAAAAGAGGGCGACAGAGGATGAGATGGTTGGATGGCATCATCAGCTCAATGGACATGAGTTTGAGCAAACACCAGGAGATAGTGAGGGACAGGGAAGCCTGGTGTGCTGCAGTTCATAGGGTTGCAAAGAGCTGGACATGACTGAGCGACTGAACAGCAACGAATTCAAAGCAGTGGTGTGTCCATCCCTGTCTGGGGCCCATTAAGGGTCAGACTCAGATGTCCCCCTTCCTATTCTCAGCTATTCAGGTCCTTTCCTCTAGGAAGCCCTCCCTGATTGCTCCCAGTTGAGCCCCAACACCCACGGGATATTGAAGTCACACTCAGAGATGTACTGGGCTATGGTTTCTGTGTGTGTGTGTACTGGAGGGCTCGCCCCTTGGAGCTGAGCTGGGATGAGCTTCCATAAGTGCCGAGCAGCAACAGCACAGGCTGATTGCTCCGTCTTAAATGAGGAGTCATTTCATTTTCCCAGAGAAGCTTCCCTCTGTGGACACACTGAGGATGCGCAAAGGGAACATGCCCGGCCCACTGGAGGAGGGAACCGCCAGGAAATAAACACTGAGCCCGACTATTATTACTTTTTTTGTTGTTAATTTATTCTGTGCTTAGCTTCTAATAGGCTCCAAGATGACTAAATAAACCTGGGAATTGACTCCCTGCTCCCCCAAACCCCATCTTCAGCAAGGGATAGCTCTGTCTGCGGCATAAATTAGCAGAAGCCAGAGTGTAAAAATATGATTCTGTGAACAAACAAAAGCCTCCAGTCATGAGACCAGCAGTGGCTGAGCTGTTCCCACTGCCGTCAGCTCTGTTTCCAAGCAATTAAAAGCAGGGAGAAGAGACGGCAGTCCCCCAGCGGGGCCAGGAAGGAGGCTGGCGGCAGGGCAGACCCCAGGGCCCCGCTGCAGCCCTCGAGACCCTCAGAGCTGGTGCTGGGACTGACCTGGTCTGCCTGGCCTCAGGCTCTGGGGGACCCTGGGCATGGTTTTTGCATATTGACCTCAGTTTTTTTTTCATCTTTAAAAGGAGCATAATTTTGTTTTTTAAAGAGGGACTTCCCTGGTAGTCCAGTGGTTGAGACTATGTGCTCCCAGTGCAGGGAATGCGGGTTTGATCCCTGGCTGGGGAACTGGGATTCTACAGGCTGCTTGGGAAAAAAAAAATTTTTTTAATGAGCGTGATAACTCCTGGGGGCTTTCTCACAGATGTGCCATGAGAAGCAGACAAAATAAAGTGTGAGAAGGAGGTTGAGGAAAGGTAGAGGTGTGTGATGGGGGATTTCCAGGCCTTCTGGCAAGTCAAGGGGCTGCCAGGGAGGGTGCAGCCCACCAGAGACCTCCCTTTCTGTTCAGTCTCCACTTACATCCAGACCATAGACCTCAAAAGTGAGACAGAGGAGGTTGAGTTTGGCCCCAAGGTCACTTTCTGGAAATCAAGCCCTGTCTGCCAGTCATTCAAGCCTCTGCCTCCCTGTTCCACCTCATAGAACCAGAGCATCAGTTCACGTGCATCGACTCAATGGACGTGAGTTTGAGCAAAGTCCAGGAGACAGTGAAGGACAGGGAAGCCTGGCCTGCTGTAGTCCATGGAGCCGCATCAGATTGCCCCATCGGAGACTCCAGAAAGGCGAGAGGACAGAGCCAACCTTCCCCGTGCACAGACTCGGGGCTGTGTGTCCGTCCTTCTCTTTCAGGCCTGTCCTCCCGCCCGGCTCCATGGCGCCTCGTCTCTGAGCCAGGCACGCAGTGAAGAAAGAGGAACCCCTGCCCTCCTGGAGCTTCCATTCATGTGAGGCCTGACAAGGCTTAAACAGAATGGAGTATAGGATGGTGTTGGGCACAGTGGAGAAAAATGAAGCAGGGGAGGGGGTGCAGTTTTCAATCAGGTGGTCTGTTTGAATCCTTAAAATAGGATTTGACAGTTGGGGAAATTAAGACTTTGAAAGGGTAAGTCACTTGCTCAAGGTCAGACAGTGAGGAAGGGAAGAACTGGGATTCAAACCAGAATGTTCTGATGGGGGAACTTTGCTCTAAGCTACCATGACTCGAAACAACCCCACAGGAGACAGAAGACAATCTAGATGGAGGCTCCAACAAGGCAGCTAACAGGTCGAGGAGTTCCATTTATCCTGTGCAATCTGGATGGCTTCTCATAGGATGTGGAAGCACTTGAGGCTGGAGGGGAGAAGACCTTGCTGCCCCCACTGGAGGCTGCATTGAGCCTGGGAGAGAGTGCTGGTCTGCAGGCAGGGGCAACCTGTTTCCCTGCCTGCCAGCCTCCCCTCTGCCTGGATGGCCTGCCAGATTCTCTAGCCAGCTCCCGCCTTCGGGAGCCGACTTGACTTGGGAGGCAGGCCGAGATGAGAACCCCTCCTGTGCCAGTCTAGGGCAGGCTGGCAGCCAGCCTGAGGCTGTGTCTCCTCCCAGTTGCCTGCATGAAGCAGAGGAACCGCCAGCCTTGAGCTCTGGGCAGTAGCCTGTTGGCCCAGCAGAAAACCTGCTGGGGGAAGTTTGGTAGAATAAAAATGGAAAGTGAGAGAATTGATTTTTTTTTTTTTTCGGCTACACAGTCGTAAACACAAACTGGAAGATACATCTCTTCCTTTATGGGAGACAATCAAAAACACAATACAAGTTTATAGAGGGAATGTGTCTTACATGGGATATTTTCCCCCAAACACCTGGCAACTTGAAACCATTTCATTCTAGAGATAAGTAATCAAGTGGAAGAGGAAGGGTGGGGGTAGGAAGAGAGAACCTAGGCTTTTATGAGCCAGAGGCCCTAGTCAGTTAGGAAGGGGTGGCTCGCCCTCTACGTCTCACTCCCCTGGAGGCCCAGTGCCGTCTGAGCTGAGTCCAGGGGCCCAGAGTCAACCTTTGGCAGCCAAGGGCATCATCTGGGTCATCATCACACTAATTCTTTCAGTGCAGCTTCCCTGGGCAGCTCCTCTGTGCTGGGAGCCAAGGACAGACGGCTCAGACCCGCTTCTCACTCTTGAGAAAGAAGGGTATGTAGGCAACTGAGGCTGACCACAAGCAAAATGAATCAAGAGTGTGTAGACGTCTGGTCCTTCCCCTCCTCCTCTGACTTTTCTTCTTCGCACCTGCCAGGAACCTCTCCACAGAGCCCACCCTCTGGATCACTGAGCTGGGGTTTCTACGGCAGCGGTAGTGTCCAGAATTTTGTGTCTCTAAAGCCATGTAACCTGTTCCAGTATTGTTGCCTGGAGAATCCCATGGACAGAGGAGCCTGGTGAGCTATAGTCCATGGGGTCACAAAGTCAGACACGACTAAATGACTTAGCATACACGCAAACTAAACTCACCTAACCACCTGTGCTGCTGCTGCTAAGTCGCTTCAGTTGTGTCCGACTATGCAACCCCGCAGAGGCCAATTCTGGCTCAGCCAGAGGAGGAGACAGTTCTATGTCAGCTCAGTGTTCACCTCAAGAATCTGCTGCCAATCTTTCCGCTTTCTTTCTGGTGCCCTAAGAGCCTGCTGGGTTCATGAGCAAGTGCGATCCAGGCAGGCAGAGGAGTGAACACCCTTCTGGGGCAGCCTCCCCAACCCATGGCAGATGGGAGCTGGTAGATAAGTGTCCCAGCCTTCCATCACTGGGCAAACAGTTGGAGAGGTCTTAGGGAGCACAGCCCAGTTCGTACCTTGGCTTCTCTGCTAATGCTCCTATGTAACATCTTTCCTGCCTTCCCCCTCTATCACCCCACCCGCTCCCTCCTGCTTCCTGACACTCCCTCCCAAATACACCACAGGCACCCAAGTCCTGGTCTCAGATTTTGCTTTCAAGGGAACTCAAACTAAGAAGGCCTCTCTCACTCCCACTTCCATACTCCCCAACATACAATCTCTCTGGCCTACCAAGCTCCTCTAGAATTGCCCAGGACAAGAACTTCTCTGGTGGTCCGGGGGTTAAGAATTCGCCTTCCAATGCAGGGGATGCAGGCTCAATCCCTGATCAGGGAACTAAGATTCCACATGCCATGGGGCAACAAAGCCTGGGCACCACAGCTAGAGAGCCTGCATGCCGCAAGTGCAGAACCCATGCACTCTGGACCTCAAACACCATAACTAGAGAGTCTTTGCACCACAAGGAAGATCCCGAGTATCGCAACTGAGACCCAACAGCAGTCAAAAATGAATGAATATTAAAAAAAGAAAAGAATTGCTCAAGATAGATAGATCGTCATGGCAAAGGAGCAGAACCCAGTCTCAGCTGTGGGAAAGAGGACAGTGGGCCTCTTGTCTGCCTACTTGTCCCTGTGTCCCCTCCAACCTGACCACATAGTGAGGATGGGGGCCCCATGGATGGACGTGGGCTGAGGTTCAGCTCCACCACCACCAACCCCACCCATGTGACCTTGGATGAGTCACTTAACCTCCCCAGCCCTGTTCTTCCTGTCTGTCAACTGAAGATAATAACACCACGCTGAAGAGCTGTGAGAACTAAATGAGATCGTGTGGAAGAAAGAGGCACAACCCAGACTGAAAAACATGAACCACTGTTTGTATGAATTTTGTCTCCCTAAACAGACTGCCAATTCCTTGAAGGCGAGGGCCTGCTTTATTTCTTCCTGTCTCCCCCACAGCACCAGCATGGAGCTGGTGCATAGGAGGCTCTCGCTGAAAACTCCCCGGTGGGAGCAGGGGTGGGCCCCAGGCCCTGAATCCTCTCAGATCAGCTGTGCCCGAGGGGCTGGGGGATGGCGCTGGCCCTGAGTGTGCCCTAGACGGTACAGGCTGGCCTGG
The DNA here is from genome assembly GCF_963930625.1 of Muntiacus reevesi. Taxonomy (NCBI): domain Eukaryota; kingdom Metazoa; phylum Chordata; class Mammalia; order Artiodactyla; family Cervidae; genus Muntiacus; species Muntiacus reevesi. The sequence goes on along the minus strand of NC_089255.1, from coordinate 20,139,754 downwards.
CCCCCTGCCCCAGGCCAGCAGGAGAATCCAAGCTGGCAGTGAAGGAGGCACTGGTCAGAACCCTGGAGATGTAGCGCTAGCTGGCACAACCATGCCAACCCTTGTCAAAAATGCAGGATGTGAAAAATCCAGGATGATGATGTTGGGGGCTTCCATCAGCCCTGGACTCTCTTTGAGTAAAGGGAAAAAAATTGGCTTCCACTCTGAGCCCTACTGCATTCGACATCTGGCAGCTCAAAGTGAAGTGACTCATGCAATCCTTAGATACAAGGAAGTGGGGGGAGAAGGAGAAGAAAATCACACAGAGCAAGGAGGGAGGGAGGGCAGACGGGTGATGCGATGCTGCCCAGACAAAAGATTCAAGAGCCAGGGTGGAGAACAAAGGCTGGTCCTGTTTCTATGTGCCAACGATGAGTTGTCCAGCCTTTATTCTGCTCAGCTTTGGACCTGGTGTCAGAATCTCTGGCACCAGGCACTGCTGACTTAAAGAGACACAGATGCTGACTGGCCCAGGCGAGATATGGAGTGATGCTACAGGTAGTGAGCAGCCTGTCACTGGAGGCATGTAAGAGAAACCGGATGAGCCCTGGTAGGGTTGTGTTACAGACTCTGGGCTAATAGCCACATGTGCCTGTCTGACCCTGAAGTGATCCATGAAGGGCTGGGGAGGGGGCTGCTCTGGGGAGTGAATGAAGTGGAGGTTAAAGTCACCTAATCTCATGCCTAAAGCCTAGTGGTCCCATTGCAGGAGCAGAGGCCATCTCTCTGCCGTGCAGGTGACGAGGGCAGGCAGGATGGAGCCGAGGGGGCCTGCTTTGGCTTTTCCTGCAGACCGGGGCTTAATGGCCTTCTTCTTTCCAGCATGACTGCTCTGGGGGGATAGGGGAGGAGGAAGATCAGCCTGTGATAAACTCATCACCTTGGGGAGTTCAGGGCATAGCAGGAGAGGAGCGCAGGCCTGTGGAAGGACAGAGGAAGAAATCCTGATTTCACACCATCTCATTCTTTCAGCAGAACAGACTTCAGGCTGAAAATCAAGTGAGAGGTTGGCAGGTGGCAGCGATCTTGGGAGAATTCTTGGAGAAAGTAGAGCCTGGGGCTACGTCCAACCACAGATAAAGGTCCAGCCAATCCAAGGGACATTTGGAGAGGAACAGGGAGGTCATCCCTGGTGCCAGGGCTGCTGAGCCAAGATGTGGACTGAAAAAAAGAGTCTGGCCTTCAAGGGGCCAAAGCAGGCAGTCAGGGGCCAGGAGGTCTGCCTCTGTCCTTTCTAGGCCTTAGTTTATCCCTCTCTGCCAAGGATTTATCTTTTCAGGCTTCTTCCTGGATGGTTGGAAACCTCAGACAGCGTTTCCTGCCTGCTGTTGCCCTGGGACCGCCACACACCAGCAGAAGGAGGTAGGGAGGCCTGCAAGCTGCCCTTCCCTCCCCGGGCCTCCTATTTCCCAGGAGCACAAGATGTGTTGGGCCACCTGATCTGGGAAGGCTCTGTTAGCCCAACTATTCCCAGATGCTCAGGTCTATGGACTCAAATCAGGCCAAAGCAGAGGTAGCTCCTCGGCTGGCTTAGTGGCCTGACTGCCAGCATCTCCCTTGGCCTCAGCCAAACCGGTTCAACTTGACCCTGGTTTGTGGGTCTTGAGCATCCCTCCCCACCAAGTCAGGCCTTCTCTTCCTCTCTAGGAAGGCCCCAGCAGTCACCCTCACCTGCAGGCCTTAGATCATGCTGTCCCCCTTCCTGGTAATGCCCTTGCTCTTCATCTCTGAGCAAACTACACACCCTGGAAGGGCCAATGGCAGATCCATGTCGTGTTCTTTTGTTCAGTCTTTGAGAGAGAGCAGAGGCTCTGCAGTGTCCCGCCTGGGAACAGGTCACAGGCAGGGGTCTGCTCAGGGTATGCCCTGGGGAGGATCCTCTCTCCCCTAGGAGCCTTTGCTGAGTACCCCGTCCACAGGACCCCTGCCCTGCAAGCACTGAGGAGCTCACTTGCTTTCTTCCCCACCTTGCCCTGTTGCTGCTGACCTGCCTCTCAGGAGAGCACCATGTGGGCCTTAGGAGCGTGGGCTCCACAGTGAGATCCCTGGGCTTGTGAGCAAGCTCCCTGCCCCTAACTGAAGGATCACGGACAAGTCAGCGAACCTCCCTACACCTCAGTGTCTTCATCTGTTAAATGGGGATAGGACAGAACCTACCCCATAGAGTTCTCATGAGCATGAATAGGTCATCCACACGAAGTGCCAATATTGCACTTGGCATACCGTAAGTAGGGGGTCTCTGTTACTCAGGTGCAGTGCTCAAATGGTACCACGTGCATTTGAGGACCCCAGCTCCTCCCCCCACTTGTCTCTGGGCTCTTCAAGGGCAGGAGGCACAGAAAGGGGCAGCGTGCATTGTTGAGGACTCCATCGTGAATGTGTACTTGATTATTTCATCAAGCCCTTGAGCCCCATGGACTCCCAGGGGCCACCTGAAGGGAAGGGCCCAGGACAGGTAAGTTTTGACTATATGGAGTAGGGCACTTGAGGCATCCCAGAGGGATTCCTAGATAGTTGGGGTGCCTTGTTAGCTCTGGGGGTCAGGGCTACTGCTGAGGTTGAAGCAACTTTGGCTATATCGGGCCTCATTCGGGACCAAGGAGATGCAAGGCATGACATCCACGGACAGACAGGCCCCATCGCTCTCCTCAGGCTTCAAAGCCCTAGCTTCTGCCCTACTGCAGACCTGAACCACAGATGGAAAGTTAGGGGTGCTGCTGGGGGGGAAGCCTGGCCAAGGGAGTCTGGGAACCACACTCAAGGGGAGACTGTCACCTGCTCCAAGAACAGGAATTCTGACTTTGGTCTGTTTCTTTCCTGGGATTCCCCCAGCACCCAGAATGGGGCCTGCACGTGGTAGCTGCTCAGTAAGCTTCTGTTGAATGAATGACTAAATGAAGGGGAGGAGGAGTTATCTGGCAGAGCAGGCTTATCAGACCCTCCCCCAATTCTCCAAAAAAGTCAATGTTTCTCAATACTCTCACCCCTCTAGTCCCCGCCCCTACTCCAGCTGCTACCCCGAGCCCAGCTCCTCCCCAGGGCAGCTCTGACCCCTTCCTGCCCAGCCCCCACTCCTGCCCGGCAGCCCCACGCAGGCTTCCAGGCAAACCCAGGGAGGAAGCCAAGTTGCAGGCTTTCTGTTGTCATTAGCTGTCAGGTCTCAGGTAATAGCTCCCGTGGAGAACCAACTGCCTTCTCCGAAGAGTCTGCAAATGCAGCCTGGGAGGGGCAGCAGGCACACATCGCAGCCAGCTCCATCTCTGGACACCCTGCCCCCATCACTGTCTGAGTGGGGTGGGGGCTCTCTCCTGCATCCTGAGAGCTCTTCCCTCTCAACAGGCTTTGAGGCCCAGGCGGCACATCCCTGGCCTCCAACTGGCCTGGAGCTCCTCTGCCCAGTCACACCCCTACCTGGTCCTGGCCACTCCTGGGCAAGGGGGAAGGCAGATGGGGAAACTGAGGCTCAGCCCAGGCACGTGCCTTCCTCCTGATAAATGCGGGGCTGTTTGTGAAGCAGCGGGTCCAGAGCTCACGTCTGCCTCCTGCTCTGGGTGGATGAAGTGTAGGCAGTGGGTGAGATGCCCAGGATACTAGTAGCACTGACAGCCCCTGTGGGTCACAGTGTTGACTGCTACAGATCAAGGGGCCCCGGTGGGAGAAGGAGCGGCCCCTCCCTCCTATAGTTAGGAGGTCCCACCACCCAGAAGGAGGCACAGCGCAGCTACTCACCCCCCAAATCTAGTGATGTCAAAGGCGCTAATTGTGTCCAACTAGGATGACCACTCATCATAGCTTGCCTGAGGCTTTCCTTGTTTTAGCACCAAAAATCCCACATTCCAGGAAAGCCCTCAGTTTCAGGTAAATCTGGACAACTGCTCAGCCCACTTCCAAGTTGCCCTGCATCCACCCACCCCACCGAGTACACTTTGGGCTCTAATCTCTAATCAGACACCTCCACCACCTCTGCAGGGTCTGGATCTCCCTGGAAACAGACTTGGTCTCCTATGGAGCCCTTGAAGGCCTTCCACCCCAGAGTTTCTGCTTCTGGGCGCTGCTCCAGTAGAGACCTCTAACTGGCCTGATGGAGTTAGCTCTTTCCTAACAGCTCTTTCCTGTTAGGACCTGCGACAGCCATAATGAAATACTGATAAAGGGGACTTTTCCAGGTAGCCCTCAACTGAGGACAGGTCAAAGTGCCTGCCTCTAGCCACCAGGGGGCAGTCCAGGGCTCTGGGGTACTACATGGCCACACCATCCTGCCAGACTCAACCCGCCCTCTGGCCCCCTCCTCTGCTGACTCAGCGCCCAGTGCCCAGTGCAGCAGGGGCCGAGCATCTTTAACTGGGTCACCCCTGCCTCCATCCCCACCATCACGCTTTCACCAGTGATAGCATTTCAGCTGCAATTAAGAATTTCAAGTTGCAATTAAAAATTAATTGGAAACCATGGGTTGTTTATGTCTCTCTGACCTCCACCTGGCTGGGAAGGGGGGGTGCGGAGGAGGGAAGGACAGGTGAGAGGAGGAGGGTTTTTTAGAGGGCTCAGATGGTATAAAGAATCTGCCTGCAATGCAGGAGACCCGAGTTTGATCCCTGGTTCAGGAAGATCCCCTGGAGAAGGGAATGGCCTTCTGCTCAGTTCCCTGTAGACACAGAGGTCAAGGTCTCTTTAGCATTGTTTTCTTAGCCTCTGCCTTTAGGTGGCCTCTGTCCCCTCTCCATCTCTACTTCTCAAGTCTTGCTGCCTGCAGGTGGCCCTTCCAGGCCCAGGGTTCCCTCTTTCTCCAGGAAATCCCTTTTAATTCCTTCAGGCTACTGCCTCCTCTGAGTCCCAGAGCACCTCCTGGCTCCATGGACCTGGATTATATCCCCTCTATAACTGGTGATATAGGACTTCCCTCGTGGCTCAGATGGTAAAGAATCTGTCAGCAATGCAGGAGACCTGATTTCGACCCCTGGGTGGGGAAGATCCCCTGGAGAAGGGAATGGCAACCCACTCCAGTATTGGAGTACTCCAGTTGGCAACCCAACTCCAGTATTCTTGCCTGAAGAATTTCATGGGTAGAGGAGCCAGGTGGGCTACAGTCCATGGGGTCGCAAAGAGACACGACTGAGTGACTCTTTTACTTTCTCTTTTGTACTGGTAATAAACCAGGCTGTGTGAGTCTATTTTCCCCCAGGTCTTGGAAAGGGCAGGTCCTGGGTTCTCTTCTATTTCATGATACAGAAATTTGATCTAACAGCACTAAAAGCAAAAAGGCTGTCAATACAGCAAATTATAGATGCCAGATCATGGGTTTATACCCCCAAGGCCCCATGAGCCACAGTGACTAAAACCTGGGGTGGTGGACTGAGGAGATGGTTGAACTCCTTGCTTAGAGAATGTTTGTGACTGCTTCTCCCCCACTAAAATTGTATGTGTGTGTATGTACACATACGTATCCATGCCTTCTTGCAGATATATGTGCTTGTGGAGTGGGGTCCATTTATCACATTTTCAAAGGAGTCAGTGCATTAGTTAGGATTTGCATTCAGCTGCTAATAACAGAAACAGTGGCTTAAGCAAATTAGAGGTTCAGTCTCTCAAATGAGAAGTCTGGATTTAAGCAGTCCAAGGTGTTACTGTAGGTCCATGATGATTAAAGATCTGTGTTCCTTCTATCTTTTGACCCACTATCCTTAGCAGACAGCATTCATCCTCAAGGGTCCAAAATGGCTACTTGAGCTCCAACCATCACTTCCACATCCCAGGCAAGGAGCAGAAATCAGGAAGATAGTGTAAAAGAGCACATGTCATCTGTCTATCTTCCCCTTAAGGAATATTTCCAAACATCCACACTACTGCTTATATGTCATTGGTTACTTCTAGGTGTAAGGAAGCCTGGGAAATGTAGTTTCAGCTGGATATATTGCTACTGGGAATAAAGCTGAGGTTCTGTTACTAAGAAAAAATGGAGAGTCACATTCAGTAACCCAAACATGCCAAAGTCCCAAGACCTTGAAGCTGGCGAGGGCCAAGATGTTATGTCTTTCTGGAAGTAAAGAGACTCCACAAAGTCCTAGGGCCACCCCTGAGTCACCACCTTCCTGTCCGCAGAGAGTAGGAAGCCAAAGTTTACCTGAGCAGGCACTGGGCAGAGCTTCCTTTTAGCTGAGTTTATAGTCATGCAGGAGAGAGTGGGAGGAAGATTGGTCAGGTGAGGCCTGGGCCCTGACATAGGGAGACAGATCAGGGACTTAATTATTTTATTCTTGAATTTGCTGTTTCATTTTGCATCTAAATTGCAGGCCTCCAAATTACTTTTCTAGGAGGTAGTGGGCACCATGACTGCCCCCCTTCCTCAATTATTTTCTAATGAAACACCTTTGCCTGCCTCTAGCTCCTGCCAGGAGAGGTGCAGGATACTGCCCAGAGCCTGCAATCACCCTGCTGTTTTAATTAGGAAAGAAGTATCTTCTGAGGATGTCCATAGTGAGGCTGGTAATTAGTGAGCAAACTAACTGCCTGCTTTTTCAAAACACACTTGGATACCTTGCAGGGACTGCCTTGACCAGGGCTGTTTGGAGCCTTATTAACAAACTTGTTTTGAGCACCTAAAATGTATTAAGCAGGGGCTAGGTGATGGGGAAGACAGGCTCTCCCCACCCCATCCCCCATGACACAAGTAATTATAAGTGTGATATAGAGATTTTGAAGGAGAGTGCAGGATGGATAGGGACCAGTCATAACTTGATAGGTGGAACATGGGAGAAATGGAGGAGCAGGGGCCCTAAGCCCCTCTTCTGGAGGTCTAGGCCAAGGAGAGACAGGGCTCAGCCTCATGGGACAGTAAGAGAAGCACATTTATTCAAGCAGTGTTTACTAGGCCTGGGCAGACCTCAGCATATAAAGCAAAAACCTGCCCTTGTGGAACATACACTCTAGCTTGCAAAGACAGCAAACAATTGAGCAATTCAATACAAGTGCTATAGAGAAATAAAGCAGACTAAGGAAATATGGAAGAATGCAGGAGGAAGCAGGGCGGTTGGTCAGGAACTGTGCCATTTGCGATGAGATGGAAAAGCAGTCACAGAGTAAGTCTTCAGAGTCATCTAAGACTAAGGGCTATAATCAGCAGAAGAAACCACAAGTGCAAAGGCCCAGAGATGGGGATATGTATGCCCAGCATTTGTTAAGAAGCTGAAAAGAGGTCAGTGTGGCTGTAACAGAATGAGGGAAGAGGAAAGGAACAGGAGGGGAGATCAGGTTGGTAATCAGGCAGGTCATCGAGGGCCTTAAAGGCCACAGTGAGGACACAGGGTAAAACTGAGCCTGCTGCAGTGTGGAGAGTAGGCTGGAGAGAGCAAGGGGAGGAACAGGGAGATCAGTTGGGAAAATATAACAAGAATCACAGGAGGTAGTAAGTGTAATCACAGGAGGTAGTAAGTGTTTGGGTCAAAATTGTCAGGATATATTTGATTTTTTAAAAAACCACACACACAAAAATAAATAAATAATTTAAAAAACCCACACAAAATGGTCTAGTTTCCAGTTTATCAACTCAGCGATTGCAGTGGAGGACACCGTTTTTTCAGTGGTACCGGCAAGAGTCCCAGAGCAGGATCTCATTGGCCTAGGATGGATCACGTGACCACCATCGTGACTCTAAGTGACTCGGCCTGAGTGATGTGCTCATTCTTATAAGGACAGGGATGAGGTAAACCCTACCCACATCTCAGACTGAAAGGGGAAAGAAGGGATGTTTAACAAAAGAAAAAGATGGTTGTGATTTCCAGAAGAAGAGGGGAACTGATGGTGGGAGAGCAAAAACAACAGGTTTGCTTTACACGGCATATACAGAACAGCCAGGCTGGGTGCACCGCTGTTATTAGAGGAAAGAAAGGGGAGGAGAGGGAGGGAGGATGATTCAAACCTAGAGGACTTGTTCCTGGGGGTGATTAAGAAGAAAAGGGGTATCAGTGAGGATGTCCTGGAAGAGTAGAACTGATTCACAGGCAGGAGAAGACTGTGCATTTGGGCATGAAAGGACCAGACTGATCCACTGCAGGGGCAGGCAGAGAGCCTGGCAGGCTAACTGCAGCAAGAAGACACACTAGCGAGGGTGAGCCTGCCTGTGTCTACCCCATGCCCTTGGAATATGTCCCACCAACAGCCTCCCTGACCACCTTTCTATTTGTGGAGCAGTCATCACGCCCCATGTTAGACACGGCTGCTGTTCCAAATGGATTATTGTGAATGATTTAATCACCCACATTAGCACTCCCTGGCTCCCACGTGGGGGCCCCGGAGCATCTCCTCTCACATCAGCCCTGGCACAAGCTTTTCTGAAGGGGCTCCTGCCCAGATCACTGCAGTTGACACAGGCTGCTAGTATGTGAAGTGGTCTCCAAAGTACTTTCCTGCCCCTGGTGGGGGCACAAAAGGATTCACCAAGGTGTGGGAAGAAGCTTACAGAACCTCTATTTTTGTTTGTTTTTTTTATCTGATCCTGTAAAAATTACTATTATATATCCATTTATAACAAATAGAATGTATGAGCCCAGAAATACATGCATATAATTTACAAATGAATCAATATCTATATATACTCGTGACATCCTTCAATTTTTTTTTTTTCTGATAGGAGTGATCTGTCAGAAATGTTTGGGGTCTACTAGTGCAGAAAATGAGCTTCCCAGGTGGCACTAGAGGTAAAGAACCTGCCTGCCAATAAAGGAAATATAAGACATATGGGTTCGATGGAATGGCAACCCATTCCAGTATTCTTGCCTGGAGAATCCCATGGACAGAGGAACCTGGTGGGCTACAGTCCATAGGGTCTCAAAGAGTCAGACATGACTGAAAAGATTGCACGCACACACAGTGCAGATAATAATAGCTAATAATTATGCGAAACTTGCCGTGTTCTAGGTCCTGTGCCCAATGTCATTTTCTCTTCCCAGCAGCCCAGTTTTACAAATAAGGAAACTGGTGTACAGAGAGGTTAAGTAACTTGCTTAAGGCTACTCAGCCTGGAAGATGCAGGGCTGGGATTGTCCCCAGTGGCCTTGCTGGGAATCCATGATGCTTTTCAAATTAAACTGGGATCCTGGGACAGGAAGAGGCAATCTGGGATTATCGAGTATATCTCTTGTTTCTGACAAGATTGTCCCTAAGCCATCCAAAGTCAGTGACTCCAGTCCCAGAGGAGGGCCCCAGGCCCAGCCCATTCCTGCTTTTCATAGCCCTCTCTTGTCAACCCACCTGTGCCGTTCTCATCACCCCCATTGGATTTCAACCCTTTTCTCCTCTTGGAAAATGGATAGCTCATATTAGTTTTGTTGGCTGGAGCAGGGAGGGCTAGCGGGTGACTGGAGTTCTGTCCTCTTAAAAAACATCCAAATGGAGGACAGGGGATGAAAGAGGAAGCCATAAAGTATGAATGAATCCTGGAGTCATGTGATGGAGGGACTGAGAAGTGAGCCAAGGGGCTGCTGGAAACGTGAGAAAGAGGATTGTCGAGCCCAGGCTCCAAGTGGGAGACGGCATGGGGGAGGGAACCCAGCTAATTGCCGTCCAGCAGCCTGGGGTCCTCAGCTCAGATGTGGCAACTCAAGGGGTCAGGGCTGCAGGGCTGATCGTCCCCCCCAGAGAGCACAGGGCCGCCACCCAGCAGAGTTCCCGAAGCCTCAGAGAAAAATCGAGGTCATCAAAGGAATGAGACTCCTCCCCTGAAAACTCCCCTACCCCAAGCCTGCCTCTCATTAGTTAAGATCCCCAGGACTTAGTGGCTGTCTTGACCAGGGCTGAGCCGTCAGGCTGGTCCTTTGACTCTTTGACCCTACTCTGAATCAGGAGGGCAGTGCTAGGGCCAGCCATAAAGTGGTGAACCCAGGAGCCTCCTATTCAATGATGTGTGCATATATGTCCAGACACGTGTATCACAGAGGTTAACATTTCCTGACACTGTGTGCCAGGCCCAGAGCCAGCAGCTTTTCATCTCACTCAGCCTTCCCAGTCTATGAAGTCCTTTTCATTTACAGGTGAGCAACTCAAGGTTTAGAAGCCAGGATGTTGCCCAAGTGAAAGTTGGCAAGTGGTGAGCCAGGATTTAGACCCAGCCTATCTGATCCACAGCATTCTCTCCTAAGGATGATCTTACACTGCTCCCAGCAGGCAGTCCCAGACCCCCACTGGACTGGTTCCCCCCCACCCCGGAACCTTGCTCTAAGGAAGTTAAGTCCTAGAAGCATTAGGTTCTGATAGCAGCCCCAAGCTGAACTCTGAACGTGTTCACACAATGAACCATGGTCACACTGCACCCCACACCTGATCACCCTCTGAGCCCCGATGGATGTCCACATTCAGAATAGCAGCCAACACCATCATTTTCTGAGCAGATCATTGCCAGTGGACTTGTGAGTGGACTTGGGAGAGTCACAACCTTCTCAGGAAGAAGTTAGGATGTTCATGCCCTGTGAGATGCTGATGGGATGTTGGGAGTTTGGCTGGGGACTCAGGATTCAGATGGGGTTCTTCTTGCCATCAGGTTCTGAATCTTGGAAGTCAGGCCCTGGGAGACACACCAGGCAGGCGGCTGACAGGAAGGATAACCAGGCTGGAGGCTTCCAGGATGGCAGTGACTGGCATAGTGGGGACATGGGTGGGAAGGGGGACTGTGTCTGTCCAACTGAGTCCAGCCAACTGGGAGCCTAGCCTATTGATCAGAGAGAGAAGGGTCCCAAGGACCCCTCCCCAGGAACACTGGGCAGCTCGAGCAGAGAAAGGTGGTCTCCTGAGCTCCCCACAGGGAATGGCCTTCACCTCTCCCGGATAAACCAAGTGCATTTTCTGGCTTTGTGCTTGCCTGAAGCTTCCAAACAGAATCTTAAGCACTTTCCAGCATACCCTCCAATACTCCTAGATCCTCCCAGTGGAAGGAGGGAGCAGGGCAAGTATGCTTTCTGTTTTCCAGATGAGGCATCTTGGGTTTGGAGAGGGCAAATAGCCCACTCAAGGTCCTACCGCACTTCTCCAGGGAGCCTTTTTGATATCTCTGATCTTCCTTCTTCTTGCAGGTCAAGAAGCAACAGTTTCCCAAATTGGGAAAGGAGTACGTCAAGGCTGTATATTGTCACCCTGCTTATTTAACTTACATGCAGAGTATATCATGCGAAATGCTGGACTGGATAAAGTACAAGCTGGAATCAAGATTGCCAGGAGAATATCAGTAACCTCAGATATGCAGATGACACCACCCTTATGGCAGAAAGTGAAGAAGAACTAAAGAGCCTGTTGATCAAAGTGAAAGAGGAGAGTGAAAAAGTTGGCTTAAAGCTCAACATTCAAAAAATGAAGATTGTGGCATCTGGTTCCATCACTTTATGCAAATAGATAGGGAAACAATGGAAACAATGAGAGGCTTTATCTTCTTGTGCTCCAAAATCACTGCAGATGGTGACTGCAGCCATGAAATTAAAAGATGATTGCTCCTTGGAAGGAAAACTATGACCAACCTAGACAGCTTATTAAAAAGCAGAGACATTACTTTACCAACAAAGGTCCATCTAGTCAAAGCTATGGTTTTTCCAGTAGTCATGTAAGGATGTGAGAGTTGGACTATAAAGAAAGCTGAGCACTGAAGAATTGATGCTTTTGAACTGTGGTGTTGGAGAAGACTCTTGAGAGTCCCTTGGACTGCAAGGAGATCAAACCAGTCAATCTTAAAAGGAAATCAGTCCTGAATATTCATTGGAAGGACTGTTGCTGAAGCTGAAACTCCAAAACTTTGGCCTCCTAATGCGAAGAACTGACTCCTTGGAAAAGACCCTGATGCTGGGAAAGGTTGAAGGCAGGATGAGGAGGGGATGACAGAGGATGTGATGGTTGGACGGCATCACCGACTTGATGGACATAAGTTTGAGCAAGCTTCGGGACTTGGTAATGGACAGGGAAGTTTGGCGTGCTGCAGTTCATGGGGTCGCAAAGAGTTGTACATAATTGAGTGAGTGAACTGAACTGACCTTCCTCCAGCTCTTCATCCTCCTCCCACAAGCACCAAGAGCTCAGGGCTTCTCCTTTCAGAAGGTCGTATTTTATCTTTACAACTTCGCAGGCTTCAATGTTGGAGTAAGTGATGTGTTCATTCCTGGTGACTGGCTTGCTGCGTGGATATGGTCTATGTCAACATCACAGATCATCCAAAAGCCTTCTCCATCCGTCATGCTCCATAGAGGTCTGGCCTCTATTCCCCTCTGCCCCTTTACTACAGAGATCAACTCATCCCCAGCTGTTGGTGTATGGGGTCATTCAAACTCGTGTGTGACCTTGGGCAAATCACTTCCATCATGGAAAACTAGGATTCCAATAGTGCCCATCTTACAGATTTGCTGCAAGGGTTACATCTGGCAATGCATGTAGAGCAGCTTATAATGAATGGGATCCAGGGAAGCACCTGGTACTTGCTTGGTTTTAGTTGACAGTCAATTCAGCCAAGTCTCAGTTCCTGCGCCCTGCCTACCACCTTCTCTATACCCTGGTTGGCAGGAGGTGGGGTAAGGTGTTCTTGCCTGGCCAAGGGATCCTGAAGCCCCAAAACCCTATCCCCACTGGAGTCTCAGACCACCCTGCCTGCTAACTCATTCCAGCCATTTTTCCACTCTGTCTGCCCCCACCTCCTGCCTTTGCTCTGGCAGTTGTTGGTTTAATGTGTGCAATACAATTAGGCAAAATGACTTTTCCATCAAACTCCCAACAAATTCCCTACCCTCACCCCACCCCAGCACCACCAGAACCCATTCCCTCCCTCCCCTGGGGACCATGGAGTCTAATTTAAGGAAATCATTCCCTGAGTAACTCTCCCCTATGGAGACCACCCCCCCCACACACACACCCAGAGAACCCTTAAAAGCCAAGATGGGATTTTGTTGGACAGGAAGTCCCAAGAAACAGGGTCAGAGGCCGGTGAGAGAGGGAGTCCACAGGCAAGATGTTTCTACCATGTGGCTCACTGTCTGGAGAAGGGCTTTCTCCAAAATAGAAGCTAAAACCAGAACTTGGAGAGCCAATGGGAAAGAGGAACAGGCGACATGAGGAGCATCCTCAAGGTCCGCATGGTGGAGAGAAGCCGCCATTCTGCCTCCACCCCTGAGAAGTGCACAGACTGTCCTCAGAACTGTCTGCCTGAAAGGCAGGGCTCTGGAGCAGCTACACACTGGCTCCAATCTCCCCTAGGCTGAGGGCTTTCAGGGGAGGTTAGGCTCCCCTGCACTTTAAGCCTGTGTTTGTTCACAGGCCAGGCAGGCTTTTCCCTGGCATTGCACAAGGCCCTGAGGCAGAAAGTGAACCTCTCCAGAGTATGCTGTAGTGGGGACAGTGCTGGCAGGGAGCGAGTCAGAGCTCACCCAAAGCGTGTGCTGCAGCTGTGGCTGAAATCGAAAATGAGCAGAGAAGATGCGCTGAGCACAGAAGATCTGCTATGCTGGGCAATGCCTTCCTGCTTCCTTTTGTTGGTGACCCTACAAGAGTGAAGATGACAGCCTTCCTCAACTGGAACCATCTGGCACACTCACTCATTCATTCTACAAACATTTCTGGAGGCATGCTGCATGCCTGACCCTGTGCGGGGTGCTATAGTCATGGAGGTGAATTGGCTATGGATCCTTCCCTTGAGGACATCTCAGGCCAGGGGAGGAGGTGGACCTAAACTTAAGTGATGCCACAGAGATTTGAGAAAGTGGGAGCACAGAGGAGGGAGTTAACTAGGAGGAGTCAGGGGGGGTTTCAGTGGGGAGGTGGTGTTTGAATTGGGCTTTGAAGGAGAAGTAAGAGTTGAGCATGCTGAGAAGGAGACAAGGATTATTTAGGTCTAGGGCCTGCCCACAGCACACCCATAAACAGTCAGCAGATCACCTTTCTAAAATCCACAACGGTCCCTTTAAGAGTTCCAGCCCAGCTCTGTCTGCTCTCCTATCCCAGCATGAACTGGTCTGGGATCTGATTCAGCACTGGGGGAGGCTCCTCCTGGACCTGAGCCATCATCTCTGGTCCATCCTAGGGCCTGGATCTCGGGCTGTGCCAACCCTCACATCCATCACCTACCAGACCTCCCTGATGCCACCTTGTGGCTCGCAGCCCTGTGAACCCCATAGGGAGGCAAAAGGCCTTGGCGCTAGAATCCTGGGGTGCAGATATCTGGATTTGGATCCTGGCACCAGAGTTGCCAGCGTTTCTCAGGTGGCTCAGGGGTAAAGCATCTGCCTTCCAATGCAGGAGATGCAAGAAATCAGGATTCAATCTCTGAGTTGGGAAGATTCCCCTGGAGAAGGAAATGGCAACCCACTCCAGTATCCTTGCCTGGGAGATCCTATGGACAAAGGAGCCTGGTGGGCCACAGTCCACGGGGTCGCAAAGAGTGGGACACGATTGAATAACTAAGCATGCACGCACACCCCAGTTGCCAGATCTGCGGCAAAGGGCCACTTTCAGCGAGCTCTTGTCCATGGGCTGCAGGTGAGGGATACAGGTGACAACTAGAGGAGGAGGCGGGAAGCACCTCGGGAAGCACCTCGGGCACAGAAAGACAGAGTGAAGGCAGGTGTTATCCTTAAATGAATTGTTATTTATTTGACTGGGGAGATAGGGAAGGGGCAGTGTCCCACTCCTGGGCGCTGAGCTGTAGGATCCACCCAGCTGCCGGGGGACTGGATACTAGGGGACCAGTCTGGAAAGGACACTAGGGACCCTGGCCCTGTGCCCAGGGCCCAGGTTTGCGGTGGGTTTCTACTGTGGGCAATTTCCCCTTCAAGCTATTTCCAAACTCTCTCACATTAGCATGTGAATGGGCGCCGGCTGGGATCTGAGGGTTCAAAGGTATTTGCATTCCAGAGCGTTCCCTCTGTTCCCTCAAAACATCACTATCTGTGTTGGGAAGCTGGGCTGGGATCCAGAGGCCACAGCAGGGCGGGCAAAGGGAGAGAGGCGCCCGCCAGAGGGGAGCCGCCCTGGGCTCCAGGCTTTCTGCCACTTTCCCTTCCAAAGCCCTTGCCGGCTCCCTCTCAGCTTGGCCCGAGGGTCTCGCAAATCCAGCCTGAGCTATTCTTACCTCTCCCACCCCCAAAGTGAGCCTGGGTTGTGTGTGTGTGTGTGTGTGTGTGTGTGTGTGTGTGTGTGTGTGTGTGTGTGTGTGTAGGGTGGGGGTGATTTTTAGTTTGTAAAAGTATATTTCATGTAATGAGTGCTTTGATTTGTTTTTGGCTTCAATCTTTTATTTCTTTGACATTTTCCATCCTGTACCATCAACAAGAAGGGTTTGAGGTTGCATGCTTATCACGGGGAAGCCTGGAATTCTTTAAAGTTGAGAAACACTGCCAGTAAGATTAATAATAACAATCATAATAATAGCTAACAGTTGTGAGCATTTGCGCCTTGCCAGGCATTATGTTAAGCAGTTCACATACATTATCTTTCTAAACCTCATAACGACTCCATGGGATACTGTTACAATCCCCATTTTATTGATGAGGCTGCTTAGGCTCAAGAGTAGAAGTGACTTGCCCAGGACCATCACACCAGTCAATGGCAGAACCCCGTACCCAAGCAGTCCCAAGCCCCGACTCCTCCAGCTGCCTCTCTGGGATGGAGCAGCACTAAGGGCTGGGTGCAGACACTGTCCCAGGCAGAAGTTCTCCCTCAGGCCCCTCTCCACCCATCCTGCTCTGGAGGGGTCCGCTGCCAGGAGGACCAGCCGGCCTCCGGCTCATCAACACCCTCCCCACCTGTGTTGCAGCACTGGGGCTCAGGGCCCAGTTAGGTCTCTACTTTGGGCTGAACTTGGCGACATGTCCAAGGGAAGGGCAGAAGAGTGGCCCCAGCTCAAGTACGGCACCCAGTGCCACTCACAAGAAAGAGTCCAGGATGCCGAGTCTGCCCTGCAAGGTTGATCTCTTCTCATAAGCCCAACTCCCTCTCCCTGTCTTCTTGTCATTCTTGTCCAGAGGCCCTTGACACTTTCTCTTCCCCCTTCCTTCGCCTCCTCCTTGCCTACTGCGAGCCAAGCGCACAAAGAGTGCTGGGGCCCCTGGACAGCAGAAAGCTGCATCCCCACTGAAGGCATGCCCGTGACCCACCCAGACTCTCCCCTGAGAAACCTCTCTCTTGCCTCCTGTTCCAGGATTTAATCACATGAACCGGAAACCCCCATGTCTGGCTTTGTCACTTCCTCATCCAAAGGGTCCAGGATCTAGGAGATCCTGGCCACTCCTTCCATATTGGGTAGGACACCTGTTGTGACTCCACAGGAAATGCTAATGGAGAATTCCAGGCACCAGGAAGTCCTTGTGAGCTGGGCATCCCACAAGAACCATGACTTCCCAGATCCTACGGCAGACTGGGGTACAAGGTCTTCACTTGTGCCAAAGAAGCTGAAGGTGGGGGTGGGGACAGGCTGGGGGCTGAGGCAGGATGGGGGAGGGACTAGGAGGTACAGCCTTGCCAGGCTTTTTGTCTGCTCATTATCCTTTGCCTGAGAAGGTAATTAAGTCTTCCTCCCATCAAAGGCTGAGGGCTGGCTTCACCCCAAGGCTAGCTTGTATGGAAGGGAGATAATGAGCCCTCTCACCAGGGCTGGGGAGGGGGTAGGAGCCCAGTGCATGCCGTGCTCCCACCCCATCTCACACACACACACACACACACACACACACACACACACACATCCAGGAGGCGGGTTTGCTGCCCAGGGCTGGGGAGGAAGGCCCACTTCCTGGGTGTTCTGATGACCAAAGGAGCCAAGCTACATCGTCCTTGGCCTTGGAGTTCAGGACAAGGCGGTGAAGGGAACCAGGAGGAGAGGGAGATGCCCCCAAGTCACTCTTCTAACTCAGCAGAGCGCAGGACAGGGACCAAGGATGCTCTGGGAGCTGGAGAGGGGGAACCAGATTCCCAACCAGAGAACGATGGATGAAGGGGCTGACGCTGCTCCCTCTGCTTGGGCTGGGCATGGTGCTGGGCCCTGGGGAGGCAGGATCTCATTTGGTGAAAGTCACACCACACCCTTTCTGAAGTGGATTCTTGCCATTCCCTCATTTTTTCCCCAATCTGAAGCTTGGAGAGGTTAAATAACTTGCCCTGATCACAGAGGAATTCTTCCTGGTAGAGGGGCCTTAGAAGGATGGGAAGATAATAGGAAGGCCAAGATGAGCTTGGAGGGGAGGGCTTCAGCACACGTGCTGAGATGGTGGAGGAACTGGTCAGGCTGAGCCTAGTTACAAGGGGAGGGTGAGCAGAGGGAAGGGTGATAGGGAACCCCCAAATGTTTAGGAGCAGAAAATTACCAATAACAGGAATAGGCCTTAGGAACAGTGTCAGGTAGGGAGAACAGGCCAGAATGTAGCAGTGCCAAGAGCGTGGTCTGATCCCTGACCTCAAAAGCCCGCATTCCTGGGCTTTCCCAGGAATTCCCGAATTTCTGATGGCTGTCCTCCAACAAGGGAGGTGTTTCCTGGAGTCCAACACAGGCTACTCTGACCAGGGATAAGGTATGTGAGGGGTGGGCTGTGCCATGACCTCGGAGAGCCAGCTGCCCTGACACTTGACCTGGCACAATTGGAATCAACCACACCTCTCTGAACCTCGGTCTCCTTACCTGTGGGATGAGATAATAATGATATGTCCACCTCAGGAGGCTGGAGAGAATTAAGCGACACAACAATTGTGTCATAACAGACCTGGTCTGGGTTACCACAGGTTTTTTTCCAGACAGAGGAGGGCCTGGATATGCTCACTGCCTTGTGAGGGATTTTCAAACCTCGGGGATGTGCACATTTAATAGGAGGGTTTCAGGCCAACCTCCAATTTTCGAGTAGTAAGTGCCTTGCCCAGAATAGCTACTCAATTACCCTTAATCTTGATGATGAGAAGCTGGGCCACTGAGGCCCCAAACAAGTCACCAGACAAGTCCCCAAGCCCTATCCACCAGTTACTCACCCCCCACCACCTCACCACCAAGTCTCCTCTTTACAGTCCCTAGGTGATTGGGTGCCCATGTGGACTGCTCAGGACAGCTTTTCTCTCCTGCCCAAAACCGCCTCCTTGTGCCAGCGGGTCAGACTGCCAGGCTGGAAGAGAAAAAGCTTTGGGCCACAGAGACCTGGTTTGAAACTCCACCATTAGCACTTGGCTCTGGGCCTAGAAGGCCCTTCTCAACCTGTCAATCCCCTTCGGGTACCCTTATTAGTCATGAACAGCTGCCTCTAGGAGTGATTTTATTAGATCTCTTCTAACCAGGAGATCTCTAGGTAGGAGCAGGTTTGGATGGTGGGAGAGCACAGCAGAGGGCGTCCGCCTCCGGAGCCCGGAAAGGAAGCCAAGAAGGCTCTGAGCCTGATAACCAGCTGGGCTGGGGACGCATCTCAAAGGCTGAACACAAGGGGCCCTGCTTCACACAGGCTGAAACTGTGTTATTACAGGAGCCCCAGAAGGAAGTCCTTAGGCGTGTGATAACACAACGGCAACTTCTATGCTGGGTGAGATCCCTTCGGCCCTCAGAAAAGAGAAAGCAAATGGAAGGCTGAGGCTGGTATCTCAGGCAAGGTCTCACTTGGCTATGGACTCACTTTTTATTTCTGGAAAATGGGGAGATTCTCTGACTTCATGTGAGCAGCCTGTGTCCCCCATCCCCTTGTCCAGACCTGATGAAGGTACCACACAGCACTGAGCTCTGGGACCCACAGCTCCAGATGCAAGGACTGAGCTCCAACGGCTCCCTGGAGAAGGTGGTTCATTTAATCATGGACGAGAAGGGCTGGATCAGATGTTTTGAAAGAGGTGAGACAGGCCTGGGCATGGAGGATAAGAATGGTGGGAGGAAAATATGTTTGTTTGTTTTTTTTTTTTCCACTCCGTTACTCTGGTTTCAAGAAGATGCTGCCACAAGGTGTCACTAAAGGCCCAGAGAGGTTGCCTGACTTCCCCAAGGTCACACAGGCCTTTGGATGCCCAGTCCTGGGCCTTCCTTGCCAGACCCAGTGTGAATCTCTGCTCTCCCTCTGAGGTTGGGTGAGGGAGCCTTGCAGAGAACCTGTGCTATAACACTGAAGTGGCCTCCTGGGCTCAGGGCTCTGAGGGGTAAGGATGTGTCAGATCATTGGTGGGAAGAAGAGCTCTTGGGTAGGGAAGTGGCCTGGGTCCTCTGACACTGTGGGGGGCTGACATTGCTAAGAGAGCAGTGACCCACCCCTCATGCCACAACCAGTTCATGGGTAACTCTTACCGCCCACCCGGCACGCCGCCCCCCTGCTGGTCTGCACACCTTCTCCAACCTCCAAAGGAAGCCACTTCGTAATTGGCCAGGTGAAGTGCGGTTTTGGACCTGGTGGTATACAGTAGGACCTTATTGTTTATCCTAACCTTTCCATCTTTTTTTCTGCCAGAAAGGTGGACAGAGGTCTGGCACTGCTACAGCCATCTTGCTATTTTGAGGCAAAATCTGTAAGACAAAAGCTTTCACACTAAGAATGGGTAAAGGGGATGATGGAAGAAGACTAGAGCCTCAACAGCCTAGTGGAACTTTCACACTGGCCCTGGACTGTCCACCCCTGAACTACGAGTTATATGGAAGAAACACCCTCCTGCCTGCCTTATGTGTTAGGACACTATTAGGTTTTATTTTACTTCCAGTAATCCTTAATTGTTGGCTTCCCAGGTGGTGCTTGTGGTAAAGAATCCTTCTGCCAACGCAGGAGATGCAAGAGACACAGATTCGATCCCTGGGTTGGGAAGATCCCCTGGAGAAGGAAATGGCAATCTACTCCAATATTCTTGCCTGGAGAATCCCATGGACGGAGGAGGCTGGCGGGCTACAGTCCAGGGGGTTGCAGAGAGTTGGACGCGACTGAGCACATCCTTAATTGCTATCCTACTCTCCAATTGAGAAATGCTGAGTCCAGGTAGAAAGGAATCTCTTTCCTCTGAGCTTAGTATTTGCTGGGGAGGTCAGGACCCTGCGCTTCCACTGCACTTTGAGTCCAGGACCCTCCTGGAGCAGGAACAGACCTGGAAATAAGACTGAGTGCTGCCTGTCGGTCACTTCACGAATGGCCTGAGATCAGGGACCATGTGATCTCTTACTCCCCTGTATCATTGCACGTGCATTTCCTGCTGCCTGCACTCTGTCCCAGCTCTGTCAACCTCCTGATAGCTCCTATTCATCTTTCTAAACCCAACCCTTGCTCCCTCTCCCAATGCCCGCCCCCCCCCCCGCCCCGTCCTCCGCACCTTTACTGCATCCGCAGACGGATTAGACGTTTTCCTTTTGCCCCTGCAATACCCTGATCCACTCTCAGCACTGCATGTATCACCCAAAGATGTGATGCTACTTGTATATGTTGGCGTCCCTCACCAGACCGGGTGTCTTTTTACCCTTATAGGCCGAGAACATATAGTAGGGGTTCCAGTCATCCAGGGAGCCATGGTGCTTTCGCTTGTGCCCCTGTTCAGGGTTTACTGAGCTCTCTTTGTGATCCTGATGCCACATGGAGCGGCTCTGCTGTGCCAGGCTGTCACAGGGCCTAGAACATCCCTGCGTAGGGGATCCCTGGGAACAGCCCTCAGGGGGCTGGGCTCAGGGATGGGTACTCCCAGCAATAAGCCCAGCTGCTTCCAGCTTCACAGAGCAGGGAGGGGATGGAAGCCTGGAGCCGAGAGAGCAAAGCCTGTTCGCATTCTGAGCGTTCTGCCCCACCCCCACTCAGCCCTGCGGTTCAGTGGGGAAGGAGAGCGGAGCGCAGTGTCAAGGGTGGTATGTTGCAGGGCCCCACCTTGCCTAGGTTCTGGAGCTGGAGGGGTGGTCCTGGGGTATCTTGCAGGGTCTGCAATTATACTCACTCCTCTAGGATTCAGATTTAGAAGTTAGGGATCAAGGAGGAGGTAGAGGCAGGGGTTTGTGATTGTAACCATCTGGCCCTGAAAGCTTACTGGACAGGGAAGGCCTTAAAACTCACCTCTCACTCCTCTGGACCAAAAACCTTCTGCACCCCTCCCCCATCTCCTGGTTCCCTTCCTCTCTCCCTATATGCATTACCTGAGTACCTGAGCACCATCAGCCATTCAGCATTTCCAAACTAGAGCTGCTGGGTCCATGGATGTGGAGGTCCTGGGGCCTCTGCTTCCCCTGGTTCCCTGGGGTGGGTGGTAGGGGTGGTCCGAGGCCTTGGACAGCCCCTCCAGCCTCAAGTGCCAGTCTCACAGAGCCTTCCTGCCCTCATTCAAGTCTCTCTGTCATTTTACAAGATTTCAGGTCCCACATCCAATGGGAGGCACTGGCCCCCATCCCCGTCCTCTTAGGCTCTGATGGACGGAGTGGTGGACAACAGGATGCCCCAGTGCAATGTCAGGAAGCCTAATGTGTTCCAGGCCTAGGTGGGCATGCGGCTCAGTTACTATACACAGGGAGTAAGTAACTCCATCAATATGCCCAATAATCCTGCCCGGTAGGAATTGTTATTATCTTCTTAAGGAGAAGGAAATTTATTAAAACTAATATGAGAAGAAATGGAAAATAGAAATGCTTCTAAAATTCTTAAAGACATTGAATTTGTCTTCAAAAACTCTTATTATAGAGAAAACCCTAAGCCCAGATGATTTTCCTGGTGAATTCTACCTAATATTTAAGAAAAACAAATAAACCTTATTATACAAAATCTTCTGAATAATAGGAAAAGGGGGAATTCTTTCCAAGTTCATTGTAAGAGGCCAGCCTAACCTTGATACCTCAATTCCCACATCTGTAAATTATGCCTATCTCAGAGGTAGAAAGCAGGAATAGGATTAAAGGAGCTGTATGTACAACCCTTGAAATGGTCTGGGACACGCAGCACATGTTCAGTGTATAATAGTTGTTTCTACATGGCCAAACCAGGATTCAGATCAAGGCCTGGGTCTACTCTGTGCCATGCTGAGGCCAGAACAGCATTTCTCTTTGACAAAGAAAGAGAGAAGAGAGTTGGGGGACCACCATGAAGAGGACCTGTCGGGTGACAGCCACTTAGCAAACATGATCTCATTCAACTCACAAAAACTCTTCCAGGTAGGTGTATCAATCCCATTTTACAGACAGGAAAGCTGAGGTTCAGAGACTCTAGGACAGACTGTGTAAAGTCTAACCCAGGTCTGTCTGAAGACAAAGCTCATGATTCTCTGAGCCTTGCTAACCAACCAACTCACAGCCGTGGAGCTCTCTAAACTTGAACTAAGCTGACTCTGAACTTCAGGATCCTGTCTATAAATGGCGAGTGGGGTGGCTCTCCGATTTGTTGAAAGACAGATGAAGCCCAGGGAGTCCCCTGCGCTGCCATGTCTGTTTGAAAAGTTCCCATGAACTAGCCCATCTGGGCTGTCAGGCTCACACCTACTAACCATGGCCTCCCCCGCAGGTCACCCCTTGCCCCGGTCCTCACATCACACTGCTCCTGGCATGAGGAGACGGGTCACCAGAGCAGGAGCATTCCTCCGGAGTAGCATGTTTTCACTGCACAAGCAATACACAGAGACCCTGTATTAGAAACTGAACCAGTTCAGAAATATATTGGATGATGAAGGAACAGGCCCCCGTGCCCCATCTCTGCCCCCCCACACCCAGAGATGAACACGGTTCCAGCAGCAGCAGAGGTCTCCTCCCAGGCCTACTTCTGTGCATTTCCTCTGATACACATGTATACACATTGGCACATGTCATTCGGAGGCTGTTTTGCACACAGCTGCAATCATCCTGTGTGTATGGTTCTGCAACTTGCTGTTTTCACTCCCCAATCCCACGTGCTATTTATATCTTCTCTGCTTCCCGAAGGATTTGAGGAGGTTCACCGGAGTTCCGGAGGGTGGAGTGCAGAGCAGTGAGAGAGCCTGGGCCCTGGCGTGACGCTGACCTGAATTGATACTCCAGCTCTGCCACCCGCACCTGGGGCACCTGGGGCCAGTCCCCAAATTCTCTGGGCCACAGTATCCTTCTCTGTGAAATGGGGAGAATGATAGTATTTACCTCCCAGGGTCAGTGTGACTTTGCTCCGGGACAGCAAATTAAGCATCTCGGCTCTCCAGTCTCCCTGGGGCTTAAAGAAAAGGACCTAAAGGGTGTGGAGGCCAGAAGTGGACCAGACAGTCCTTAGAACTCAGGTTCTAGACCTCCAGTCCTCCTGTCTCCCCACAGAGAAAAGACAGAAATGTGGGGTGAGCAGCAGAGGGGGAAGGTTGGGACTGACTTTGCTGCCCCATGGCTGCGGGTCCCTGGGGTCCGTCCAGTCATGCAGGATGTTCTGAGGGAAAGGGCGAGGCTCCTGCTCCCCTGGAGCCCACAGGAGTGGCTGCTGTGACATCAGCCTGGTCCTGCTTTCCCTAAGCAAGAGGAGAAACAAGCTGTGCTTATTCAATAACTGTCCATGTCCTTTTTAGAAAAGTATTTGTTTACTTATCCATTTTCGGCTGTGTAGGTCTTTGCTGCGTCATGTAGGATCCTCTGTTGCAGTTCATGGGCTTCTCTCTAGTTGCGATGCTCGGGCCTCCAGAACACCCAGGTTCTGCAGCTGAGATGTGCTGGCTTAGCCGCCAGCTCATGTAGGGTCTCAGTTCCCTGACCAGGGATTGAACCCTAGTCCCCCGCGTTGGAAGGTGGATTCTTAACCACTTGGACCACCAGGGAGGTCCGTAGCGAGGTCCCTTGAATGATTCCATGACCCTTTCTTTTGCTTCTGAGACCTGGCGGCAACTTTGTTCTCCCTTTTTGGAAAACGGGGAAAGTAAGGACAGGGAAAATCAGAGCTGTTGGGTCTCTGAACATTATCTAGCCCAGCCTCTTCATCTGACACCAGGAAACAGACTCTGAAAGGAAAAAAGTAACTGGTCCGTGGATTGTTCCGTTATCTAATTAGTACAATCAACGTTCACTAGATTGGGGCCAGATGCTTTCTTTAATTCTCGTCCAGCACAGTGAGGTAGATGTTGCGGTTTCCCATTTTAGGGGCCAGAGAGCTTAGGTCGCTTTCTCAAAGGGAAGCTACTAATAGGAGTTACAGTCAGAGGTCCATGTGTGACTCTCACCAACCCACTGGCCAGGGGTGCCCATCTGCACAGAATGTCCTCTGCCTCCTGCCAGCACCTCCCCTGCCTGGCCTCATCCTCCTGGCATCACCACGAGCTGCAGCTCCCAAAGGAAGGCTCTCCTGGCCCCAGGGGTGAGCAGGGGAAGCTCTGCCCATCCTCCTGTGCCCCGACTCTCCAACCTGATGCTCAGGACCCCTGAGCTCAATGACCCGATGCTGAATCTGTCTTCTCCCCCAAGACCGGGAGCCCGCAAGGAGAAGGTTCTGGTTCTGATTCATCTCAGCACAAGGCCTGGCACAGAGGGAGCAAATGTGGAAGGAAAGGAGGGAGGGGGAGGGGCAGAATTCCAAAGCCCACACTTTTTCCTCTGACCCACAACTTCTTTTGAGAGGGTCAAGGTCAGGAGACAAGTCCCCCAGGTTTTACACCCAATTTGATCTCTTTCCCAGCTCTCAGCATCACTGCCCTTCCCCCCTCTTCCATATGCTGGTGCTCCCCACTGCCAAGGGCAGCAGCTCCTCCCTGCCACCCTTGCCACATTGCCCACAGCTCTCAGGAACCACCCTTCCACCCCACTCCCATGAGGGCCCAGGTCTCAGGAAGGGACTTTCCCACCAGGCCACTCGCCTTGAACAAACGACAAAGCCTTGACCACAGATCCGCAGGGGAAGGACTTGGACACTTGGCCTTGCCTTGACTTCGAAAGCAGCACCTCCTCTGTCAATGGCATCTCCTGCTCGGTGGGGGCCCTTGTGGTCCTTGGAGCTTTTCCTCCAAGGTGGGTGGGGGGCTGGGGAGACTCCCAGTGTTTATCAGCCAGAGTGCTAGAGTGGGGAGGACTGCGTTTCCATGGATACAAGCCATGGGAGCTGCTGGGAGATGGGGCCATGGTGTACACAGACACAGATCCACACGGACCTGCAAGAAAAATAGCAACAGATTTGCTGAGTCATGGGCCCCACATATTTATAGTCTCTGGCAAAGGCAGACCTGCCTATCAGAGGCTAATAATACTGCTGCAGCGTGTTAATTGCAAAGACGGAGTCTTCAAGCCTCCATTCAGACACCCGAAACTGCTCCTTGAATAAAGAGTGGGGCCCTCACAATGAGAGCTGGCACGCGTGTGAGGGTGTGTTTTCAGGAGTGCGTGTGTGTGCAGGTATGTGGAACCAGGCTCTAGCAGATTAAGAAAGTGCAAGTGTCATGACAACTGGTCTGAAACTACCCCACGGCAGTGTCTGTTAAAAAGCATTCTGCAATCCCCTAAGGGATTCTAGGACTCAGCCCAAGTGGAGGGGTGGACAGGAAGAGGAGAGGAGCCTATCGACTGTCTCCCTGGGATGGGGGTGGGGGACAGGATGCTGATATGCAGAACTGAGTCCTTCATCCCACAGCCCGTAGGGATAGCCCTGCTCCTCCCGCTCTGCGCAGTCGGTCAGTTAGAAGAAAGGGAGAAAAAGCCCTCTGCCTTCTGGGAGGTCAGCCCCAGGGGCCACTTGATACACGTGAGATCACACAGGGGCTCAAATATGGGAAGCAGAGTCAGGGATGATGGGTGCCCAGGAGCCTGTGCGCCATCTTGAATAAACACCCAAGGGCCAAACTCAACTCAGGAGGAAAGTCTTTGCACCATCACCTCTGGGAACCAGGAAATCAACCCACCTAGCTTTGATTCAGACAAATCAAGCCCTCGCCTCCTACAACTTCCAGCTGGACCTGATGGTTCTGCCCCTGAAGCCTTACGGTGGTATGAGTTATGTTCCCGTCCATCACCTCTGCCACTCTGGCAGCTCCATAGAGACTGGGCCACACGTCCCCAGGGCTTGGCAGAGAAGGGCCTTGCTAAAAATTGTGGGTGAGAAACCAAATCCCTCCCGTTCTTTGAAGGCAGTTCTCAGATCCCCGGAGTCTTCTGAACTCCAAGCCAAATAGTCCCCTGGCAAGGGTTCAGGTCTCCTCTCTGGCTCTGTTCCTCTCTGGATGTGCTACTCCTTACACTACATGCCCCCCCACTGAACAAAGAGGGCAGAGGATAGGGCCCTGTGGGGTCGCAGCTACAGACCCCACACACTCACTCCTGCCCTCAGGACAAGGGGGTCAAGGATTGCGGAGCACAGCCTTGGTTTGGCTTCAGCTGGGACATAGCCCCCAGCCTCTGCCCTCTGTTTTAGCCTAGGAGGATGGATGCCATTCATGCTCAGGAGTCTGACAGCATGGGGCGTGGGGGGCCTCCGGGGACCCGCAGAGGAAAAGCAGAGCAAGGCTGTGCAGGGAGGAAGGGTAACTGGGTTTGGTATGGGCCCCGATTCCTCCCACTTTAACCCCCCAAACAACTCATTCATTCGTGACGGCGTCTGCAGTTTTCTGAGGGAGGGAGGGAGGAGGGGAGCAAAGAGAAGGGCCATCCTTTCAGTTCTCTAGTCTCTTCAAGAGAAGGTTGACTCAAGAGCTATTATTAATAGTAAATTAAGTAGTGTGGTTATTCTGAATAATAAAGAGCTCTCCTGTTCCAAGTTCCACTGTCCTCTCTCCAGGGAAATACCTTTTGGGGCCCAAGATGTGGTGTCAGGGATGGGCATCTGTAGGTCAATGCTGAGGCTCTGACTGAACCCAGTCACAGGCAGCCAAGTCGGCCAGGAGTGCCTCCGCCAGCCCAGTCAGCTGTAGGGGAAGACATTCTAGGTACTCTCGATGAGTCCACCTTGGAGGCCAAAGTCTCCTCGTCCATGACACCCCTGCTGGCAGAAAGTTAGCCTTCCTGCTTGCTAGTGACCTCGGGCAAGTCATGAACTGTCAGCTCCCTCATCTATGAAATGGGGATAATGATAACTACCTCATATTGGTTGGAAAAATTAAAGTTATTAATAATATTGCTATCATATATATAAAGTTAATAGATATAAAGGGCTCGTAATTCTGTCGAGCACTCAGTAAGAACAATGTAAATAAATTTGTTTATTTTTTTTATATAATTAAGATCCTGCCAGGATGTTCATGTGGGCTTTCCTGGAGGCTCGGACGGTAAAGAATCCACCTGCAATGCGGGAGACATGGGTTCGAGCCCTGGGTTGGGGAGATCCCCTGGAGGAGGGCATGGCCACCCACTCCAGTATTCTTGACCGGAGAATCCCACAGACAGAGGAACCTGGTGGGCTACAGTCCATGGGGTCGCAAACACTGAGCGGACTAAGCTCAGCACAGGATGGTCAGAGCACCGAGGCTGAGACCCAGGACTGCAGGCATCGAGGTCTTTGTGATTGAAATTATTACTCCTTGCAGCAAGTGTGGGTGCTCCGTCACTCAGTCATGTCCGATTTTTGTAACCCCATGGACGTTAGTCCACCAGGCTCCTATTTCCATGGGATTTCCCAGGCAAGAATACTGGACTGGGTTGTCATTTCCTCCTCCAGGGGAGATCTTCCCGACCAGACATCGAACCTGCATCTTCTGCATTGGCAAGGTGAATTCTTTCCCACGGAGCCACCTGGGAAGCACAATATTCCTTGCAGAGAGCTCCTCAATACACACAAGTCCAGGCCGAGGAGGGGCTTCAGCAACCTAACGTCTTACGCCTCTCTGGGACCTAGTTTCTCTATCCAGCAGTGAGTGAGGTCTCAGTTTATGTGGTCACAGCTACACCCCAGCCTGCTCTGACCTGTAATGTATTGAGTTGGCCAAAAACTTTCATTTGGGAATTCCCAGAACATCATACAAAAACCTGAACAGAATTTTCGGCCAACTCAATATAACATCAGCTAACATTAATGGAGCAAGTACAAGGTGTCGGACACTGTGCGTGAGTGCTTTCCAGTCAGTCGGTTTCATTTCATTTAATCTACACCATAGCCCTGTAGGTGGGCGCTCTGTGCCTCAGATGAAGAAACGGAGGCCCAGAGAGGTTAAGCAACATGCCCAAGATCACACAGCTAGCAAAGGGTGGAGTTGGAATTGGAACCCAGTCTGCCACCACCAGACCTGACATCCTTTAAGCCAAGTCACCTGACTTTTCATCAGATTCTTGTCCAGGACTATGTTATATAACTCAGGATTGCTGGGGAGAGGGGTTGGAGGAAGTCGGGTGCAAGAGAGGAGTCAAGTCTGGGCTGCCCCCACCCCACCCGGGGCTTAGTAGCCAAGCAGTTCTCTGCTTGATATCAGTTTGTCCCAAGGGGTAAAATCTCCAGCTGGCCACCTGGTGGCTGAGGGAAGGAGGAGGGTTGAAAATGGATCCTCTAGAGCAGTGGGCCTCAACCTTTTTGGCACCAGGGACTGGTTTCATGGAAGACCACCCTCATCCCAGGGTGAGGGATGGTTTCCGGATGATCCCAGAGCATTACATTTATTGTGCACTTTCTTTCTATCATTATTACATCAGCTCCACCTCAGATCATCCGGCATTAGATACTGGAGGCTGGGGACCTCTGCTCTGCGGAATGGGCAGAGGAGACCCCATGGGGATGAGCCTGAGGCCCGGTGGAGAGACAGAGGCAGCACTTTTGCAGAGGCCCAGATTATGTGCCAGCATCTAGGCTGCAAGGAAACCCAGGGGAGGACAGCCCATCAAAGGCCCTCCCGCCCATCTATCCCCAGTCATCTGGTCCCGCCTGGGCCCACTTGGCTTCCCCTGCCTGCATCTCCAATGGCAGCAGCTTTGGGTGGGGGCACTCTCCCCTGGGGCCCTGACGCTCCGCTAAAAGTTGTTGTTTATGGGGAGGAAACAAGGCTGACTGCATTTTCTAAAGAGGCTCCGGGGAGCTGCTGCCGCCTGTGAGGCTGGCGACCAGGGCCTCTCAATGTTCACTGCTGTCGGAGCTGGGATAGTGAGCCCCGGGACTCACAGGTGGGGTGGAGGGCTCAAGCGGTGTGCTTTTCTGAGCGTGAGCATATTGAGTGTGTTCCCAGGTGTGCTCACTCTAGGGCTGATGGAGTAACACGTAGTGGGGCTCGGGTCTGGGAAGTAGGACCCTGGGTGGAGCAGGTGGGTCTCTGGATTCCTGGAGCTGCCAGAGGTAGCAGTGCACAGAGAAACTACCTTCCCTGGTGAGCACCAAAGAGCCAGTGAGCTGGGGACTGTGGCCCTGGGGGCGGGGCTCCTCGCCCAGTCCTCAGGGGCAGGGCGGCTCCCTGGAGGAATTGGATGGGTCTGGTCTGGGCAAGGAAGGTGGGAAGGGCACTTCAGGCAAGGGAACAGCATGTGAGAAGGCCCAGAGGCCCAGGGCACAGGGGTTTGCCACCTGCCAGGATTTCCACGTGATTAGCGGGAAGAAGGTGGTGTTATGGAGGGGGGTGGTGGGAGAGGGACAGAGGCTCACTGGAAGAGGCCTGAGCAATGTACCCAGAGACCTTGGTTTTCAGCTGAAGGCAACGAGGAGCCACTAAAGGGAGTCATCTGTTCTGACTGATGACTGGTGTGGGGGACCAAAGCCTGAGCAGGCTCACAGCCATGGGATTCAGGGCATGCATGCTCAATTCCTTCAGTCGTGTCCAACTCTTTGTGACCCCAGGGACTCTCGCCCGCCAGGCTCCTCTGTCCATGGTATTCTCCGGGCAAGAAGACTGGAGTGGGTTGCCAAGCCCTCCTCCAAGGGATCTTCCTGAGCCAGGGATCAAAATGGCATCTGTGTCTCTTGCACTGTAGGAGGATTCACAATACAGATCTGCTATTCAACCAGATTTCTTTCAGGCAGTGAATCTCCTCCCCATTCTACAGATGTCTAAGTTAGAAATACAAGGGGGCAAAGATGATTACATATCAGAAAATCAGCCACATAATTAATTATGTCAATTACCAGAAGGGGATAAGTTATGTGACAATGTTAATGGACACCGAAAATGCATTTGATAAAACTGAGCATCCGTTCTGATGAAAAGCCTTAGGATAATAAAATAAAAGAACATTTCCTTGACATAATAAAAAATATTCATCTGCAACCAACAGTCAACATGATTTTTAGCAATAAAATACCAGCAAGAGGTATTCATATTTAAGTCAGAGTGGGACAAGAATGCCTGTTATTACCACAATTAATTTATATTGTTCTGGAAGTTCTAGCCAACGGAATAGTACTTAAAAAATAAAAAGCATAACGTTTAGGAAGGAGGGGAAATTGCTATCATTATTCGTTCATGATATGATTGTTTATCCAGAAAACTCAAGAGAATAAACTGAAAAGCTAATAAGAGACTATGAGAGAGGTCAGTAAGATGGCCAGAATCAAAACAAATACAGCTAGCAAAATCCAGTTAGAAAATGTAAAAGAAAAGAAAAGAGAAGTCCCCAACACGAGTTCTTTTGTGACTTCCCTTGTCCTGAGAAAACGGAGTGAGGAGGCAGCCCAAGGGTACTCAAAGGGCCCCGGTGGGGTGCAAGGGAACGGGGCGCATCCGGTGGAGCTGGAGAGGCTGGGGAAAGGAGGAGGAGGGAAGCAACAGTTAGGCTGGAGCTGAGAGCTGCGCAGCCCTTGGGCCTGGTTTCCAGCAGCCCTGAGATATTGAGACCTGGCAGTTCCCAGTGGGTCAGTGAGCCTGGATTCTCCTGAGGGCAGGACCTGCCCACTGGTGGCTCCAGGCTGCACTGGATATGGAGTAGGAAGGTGCAGTCCCTGATGAAGAATTTTCATCTACTACAGGGTACAGACCCCCAGCGAGATTCTAGCTGAAAGAGTGTGTCTGAACATTTGATGGGTTGAATTGCAAATTGCTCCTCTGAATTCATTAAAGCAGATTTCTCAGAAAAACCTTTCTGGGGCAAAGAGAGAGACCCAGCCAATGTCCAAGCTCCACTCCAATGTCCGGGGTTCACTCCCAGCTCTCTGCCTCCAGACTCCCAGCCTCGTGGCACTCTCTTGCCTGGAGTGGCATGATTCACCTGGAGGCAGCCACCAACCAGGACTGTTGGTGTGAGGGGACTGGCTACTTTGCTCCCAGGGGCCGTCTTTAAAAGGTAAAACTTGTTGATTTCCTCTCCTTTTCCATGGTGTGAGTATGCCAAGATATGCATATGTGGCTTCTCTCAGATGATGAATAATCTCTGGGTTGCATCACTCACCATGAGGGAAACCCCTCAGCCAATGGCATGACAGCTGGCTAGCATTTCAGTGTAACAAACTCTTTTGTCCCCACCCCCTTACTTTTCTGCCCTCACTCCCTTTCTCTTCTGTCCTCACTCACAGGCTCTATCTGCACTAAAAAATAATCACTGCTCCCACCTTCCAGCACTACTGCCCTTTCCCGGAGATGAGACAGTTATGTCCCCAGTGAGATGTTACTATGTAAAAAGAGGTTTGGTGCAAACCAGTGGTGCTTCCATGCTAGGATTTTAGGCACTGGGACAAGGTACAGTGGCCTTTAAGCCACCAAGGATGTGAGGATCAAATTATTCAGTGCCTGAAAGCACTGAAAACTAATGAGGGGCAGTGTGGTGCTTCAGATGCCTTCTGGAAGCTGTTGTGGCTACGTGGTGTGGGGGAGGGAAGGGCAGGAGTGAGGAAATGCACACTTTTCGAGCACCTACTACAGGCTTTACCCAAGAAAGTGAGCGTGAAAGTGTTAACTCTTCAGTCATGTCTGACTGTTTGTGACCCCATGGGCTGTAGCCTGTCCCCAGAATTCTCTAGGCAAGAATACTTGAGTGAGTAGCCACTCCCTTCTTCAGGGTATCTCCCCAACCCAGGGGTCAAACCTGGGTCTCCTGCACTGCAGGTAGATTCTTTACCGTCTGAGCCACAAGGGGGGCCCACATGCTTTACCCGTGTGTCCCATGAAATCTGCAACCACAGGGCACAGGTGTTATTTACACCTGGATTGAAGCCCTGGTCACATGGATTCCACAGCCCATGTTCTCAGGCGCTGGCCTCTGGCTGATCCTTAGAGGACCAAGCTTTACAAGGCAGATAAGCCCCTGATTCCTCACCAGATGATAATCTCCTTCTCCTTGCAAACTCACCCCTCTGCTCTATTGCCCACCTACCTCTGTCTCCTCACCTGCCTTGGTGCCTAGAGTTAGGAGTTTCCTACCCTTAGGATCAGAACACCTCCATGTGGGTGCTCTGCGACCATTTAGATCTCCCTGTGAGGGGCCACACTCAGCACCATGCCCTCCAGTGAAGGAAGCTTTTCAGGAAGGACAAGGGTTGGGACACAAAGGAAAGAGGATCACAGATTTCTTTTTCAGGCTACAAAAAGAGCCTGAAAAAGAGTCTTCGTGCCCCTTTATTTTCTTGGAATCCAATATAACTGTGGACAGTGACTATAGCCATGAAATTAAAAGATGTTTGCTCCTTAGAAGAAAAACAATGACAAACCTAGACAGCATATCAAAAAGCAGAGACATTACTTTGCCTACAAAGGTTCATCTAGTCAGAGATATGGTTTTTTCAGTAGTCATGTATAGATGCGAGAGTTGGACTATAAAGAAAACTGAGCACTGAAGAATCGATGCTTTTGAACTGTGGTGCTGGAGAAAACTCTTCAAAGCCCCTTGAACAGCAAGGAGATCAAACCAGTCAATCCTGAAGGAAATCAACCCTAACTATTCATTGGAAGGACTGATGCTAAAGCTGAAGCTCCAATACTTTGACCACCTGATGCCAAGAGCCGACACATTGGAAAAGACTCTGATGCTGGAAAAGATTGAAGGCAGGGGGAGAAGGGGATGACAGAAGATGAGATGGTTGGATGGCATCACTGACTTAATAGACATGAATTTGGGCAAGCCCTGGGAGATGGTAGGGAAATCTGCTATGGACAGGGAAACCTGGCATGCTGCAATCCATGGGGTTGCAAAGAGTTGGACATGATTGAGCTACTGAAGAACTGCATGCTCCAAACCCCATCCTTCCCACTTCTGTAAACTCATGGATTATATCCAGCCCCCTCCCCTCCAAGTCCGGGAGATGACTTGGGGGTGGGTTCGTTTGTCCTAATTCACCAAGTCCCTCTGGTTCCTTGGTTTTGTCACCATGGAAACCTTGTGAGGTCACCAGCATCATTAAATAGGGAGAAAAAATCTCTCTCCCTCTCCCAGAGTGAGTGCCCAGTGGGTTCCAGTGGCTTTTGTGCAGAAGTGAGGAAGATGACGGAGGGTAGGAGGGGAGACCTAGCACCATCCTCAGGGATCGATTAACCCCTGAGGCCCAGGGTGCTGGCTGCTCAGACATAGGTCTTCTGCCTCCCTGAAGTTTTTCACTTTTTCCCTTACCAGCAGCCTTGAGCATGTGCCCAGCGGGCTTCATGCTATACCAGGAGGAGTGGGAAAGGGCTCTTTGCAGGCAGTGCTACTGAGTAAATGCTCATCTAGCAGACTTGAGGAACTGCTGCTGGGGACTAGAGAGGGAGCCAGAGTTCTGGACCACTGTTCTGGGCCCTTCTGTCTATCAAGGCGAGAGCGGGATTGCCGGTTGGGGCTGATACAGGACAAAAGCAGGTCGGGGTCCATGGGTTCTGAGGTTGGATCACGCACCACATACCCTTCACACCGTCTTCCTCCACACTGCCAGTGGCCCTCAGATGATTGCTTGCACTGGGGAGAGCCTACTCTGCCTGCTGCTAGCCTTTGAGGCCAGGAGTGGGGCCGACCCCTCAGCTCCTCACACTCTCCTCTGCAGGCACACTCTGTCCTGCCTGCTACTCAGCTCCTGCTCATCTTCCTCTCAAGATTCAAAAAAAATCTCTCTGGGCTGCTGTCCTGGAGTCCATAGTCCTCCTGCCACTTTCAAGACCCTTGGCAGCACTCACCACCGATTTGCTCTCTGGCCCTGCAGTGGGCCTCCCTGCCGTTCTAGGCACTAGATTCATGCAGCTTCCTTTATTCACATTGTTTCTCATCCTGAAGACAATCTGTCTCTCTCTTCATACCCATTGAATCCTATATTACATTCCTCATCATCACTTACACCATTTTCACCTTCATATTTCCATAGCGCCCAGTACTATCATCAAAAACTTGTCCAATACTCCACCATCACTGCCCTTGCCACCACCAACACTCACTCTCAGCACCACCAGACTACCCCCACTGCCCCGTCTATCATCCATGCTGCCTCATACTGCCATCATCACACCTCATCACCACCACCACTGCCCCACTGTCATCTCCACCATCACCATCTCCTTCAGCAAATCTTAGCATCATCCTAAATCATCACCACCAACAACTGTTACCACTGCCCCCTCCATCCCACTGTCAACACCACCACCCCCATCGCCACCATCACCATGGTACTCACCATCATCACCACTGTTATCTGTCACCACCCTGTCCTCGCCACACCACTCATCATTGTCATCACTACCACTGCACTCATCACCATCACCATCATTTGAAGGGAAATGATGTCTCTCTTCAAAAAAATATCAGTCAATCAATGTCAAATCCTTCAGTGGAGGCCTTGGAAGAATCCATGTAGGGAGGGGCAGCTGGATCCCATAACCCCATTCTTGCTCCCTGGGAGGGTCTTTATCCTTTGGGGAACATCTCACCCGTTGCCACTGTTGCCACCAAAGCGTTCAGAGGGGCCCTTTCTTTGATATTTCAGGGCATAACTCAAACAAACTATTTCATTTATAGTAAGTAGGACAATAATACAAGCTGCTGATGAGAGTATAAATTGGCACAAACTTTCTGAAAAGTAGTTTAACAATATGAAAAAGCCTTTGGAAAGTGCATTTTCAGAAATTTTACTTCTAAGAATCTATCCTAAGAAAATAAGTAGATAAATGTGCATGGATGATGTGTGGGTGTTATAATAGCAAAAATTGGAAACAGCCTAAATGCAAAGCAGAAAAAGAGAACGGTTTAAAGAAACCATATAGACTAATATGCAGCCATTAAAACAGAAAACATAGATATATCTGTTGACATAAAAGTATGCTGACTCTATATCGTTAATGAACACAAGCAGGTTTCACACCAGCATTTGTAGAATAACCCTCATTCCTAAAAATATAAATGTGTTCATGAAACAAGGTGAAAATATTTTATCTGAAAAGCTGGCACCAAAATTATTCTTAGATAGGAAACTGTTTGGAAAAAAATACTTGGGGCAACTGTTCTGACAAATGATGACAGCAACCTGCTCAGTGTGAGACAAGGAGAGGAGTTCCTTTTGCTCCTGAGGAAGATGACAGAGAGAGGTGCCTTGACTCAGGAGGAAGGGAGAGAAACAGGGAAGCCAGCCTGAAGGAGAGAAGCAGGAAACTCCCTGTGATGTGGGGGAGTGGAGGAAGGCTTTAAGAGCGAGATCCCTGCCCTTTGCCTTTGGTCTGCAGTATGGGCCATTTCTTCTTCTCCCCCGCACCGAATATTTAGTCAAGTCTTTTAAGTGCTCAAGAGTTTCTGAATGGAACTGGAGAAGGGGCTGAGTTTGGAGAAGGGTAGATCAGGTCTGATCTGCCCCAGAGTGATTTCAGAGATGATGGTGGTGGCGGTGTAGCAGCCT
Source organism: Muntiacus reevesi (assembly GCF_963930625.1). Taxonomy (NCBI): domain Eukaryota; kingdom Metazoa; phylum Chordata; class Mammalia; order Artiodactyla; family Cervidae; genus Muntiacus; species Muntiacus reevesi. The sequence goes on along the minus strand of NC_089255.1, from coordinate 20,104,208 downwards.
GGTAGTGTGTGTATGCGTCTTTGTATGGGTCATTTACTTTATCCAAAGTAAATTATGAGTGGTTTATGTAGTTTTTAGTTTCATTTGCATTTTCTGCTTTTCTACAGTTAAAAAAAAGTAAGTTTCAGAAACCACCCATTGGGAATACACCACAGAGTCAGATGGAACTAGCTAACCCAGGTTAAGAAGTATAGCTTATGCCTGCCCACCAGAGACCCCAAGTTTCCTTCACACTGTGGGCATGGTCTTGAGACCCCCCGACTTGGGAGCTCCCATCTAGATGTCTCAGCACCTTGAACCTTGGTCCCAAGATTCTCTCCCTGGGGAGACACAGGGAAGCCCCACTCTAATGCCTAAGACCCGTGTTCTTATTCTGGTCTCTGCTTAGAGGACCTTCATTTCCTGCAGAATGATCTCTGCTCTAGGGGGATGTCCTGACACTCACAAGGACTTAGACATATGAACTTTCACAAGATAATATCTTAAGACAGTGTTAGTCGCTCAGTTGTGTCCAGCTTTTTGCAAGCCCATGAACAGTAGGCTGACAGGCTCCTCTGTCCATGGCATTCTCCAGGCAAGGATACTGGAGTGGGTTGCAATCCCCTTCTCCAGGGGATCTTCCTGACCCAGGGATCAAACCCAGGTTTCCTGCATTGCAAGCAGATTCTTTATCATCTGAGCCACCAGGGAATCCCAGTATCTTAATACCTTAAGATAACACCACAGCAGTTCTAACAATCATACAAAAGATGCACACACATACTAACTAGTAGGGTGGTACACCACCACCACCATCATCATCACCTTCACCACCATCAGCATGATAACCTCCAGCCTCCTTTCTATCTGAACAGTGTACATTCATCCAGTTCCACCTACACTGAGGGTTAGCTTGAGGTGGGCCTGTGGGCACACAAAGAAGAAAGTGGGGAGAGGCAGATTTGTCCTCATCTCCTGACACCTCCCTGATCCTCACAAAACCCTGTGCAGTTTATTTACTTGGTATTCAATGGAATGATGTGGCTGGTAATGAATTTGTTTTGCATTCAGTTGGATAACACTGTTAGTTATGAATTTATAATTTGCAGAGGGATAAGGCGTTTTTTTTCCTTTGAGGCGTCAGAGAAGCTGTTGCTTATAAACTTGTAATTCGCCACTGCAAATCCATCTGTAAATGACACTATTGCAAACTGAAAATCTCCCAGGCACAAGGACTACAGCCTTAGAATTAAATTGTGTGTTTGACAAGAAGCTGCTGTTCTGTCCCGCCCCAGCCTGGTTGGCCCCGCCCTTCCTCCTGGGTTCAGCCTCAGCCTTGCCCCCACAGCCCTCATACCCCAGCAGCCTGGCACCAAGCCCCTGCTCCTCTCCTTGTACATCCAGGACGGGGTCAGCGGCCGAGCCAAGGTTGCCTGGCTCTCGGGGGGAAATCGCAGAGTGGCTCAGTCAGCACGGTCATCATCTGGGTCTGTGGCATGAACACGGAACCCCACGGTCCACTTCTCCTAACTCTCTCTGGGCCTTTGTTTCCTGTCATTATTGGGATCCCAATTCCCTTAGAAGTGTTTTCCCAGATTTATCAGCCAGAGTGTGTATATGCAGTCTAAGTCTGCTCAGGAAAGCAACCTCTTAACCAGGATTGAGTCCAGACTGGGGAGGGGATGAGGGTGGGTGAAGAATTGACCCAAGGCCCCAAAGGGAGAATTGTGTGGGGGCCAGAGATCTGGGATAGCTCAGTCCACAGATTCTATGGGGCCAAACCTCTGCGTCAACTATTTCCAGGCTCTTGTATTTTATACTTTTTGTCTTATTTATTTTTGTGCTTCCCTCAATTATTGGCTCATTTATTCTTTTTTTTTTTTTAGTAAAATTTCTTTTAAACTTTTATTCTTTAATTTAGGATGAAAATAAAAAGGGGGCTCAATCCATAGCTGAGCTAAAGAATGAAACTGGTGCTTGGCAGAAAGGCAGAGCTAGAAAAGAATCTGGGGAACTCATCAAGAGAGAGTCAAACCAACAAGGGTACACAGTACTCCAACCCAGCCAAATGTCAGATGCTGAGTGAGAAGGCAGAGGTGTAGGAACACGTAAGACAGCATGGCCTCTGCTCAGAGGCTTGGCAGGGAGAGGGGCATTGTGCAAACAGCTAGGATCATGTGTCATCTACTGCTTTGATAAAAGGAATGTGTGTGTGTGTTGGGTCCCCTGGCAGAGGCACCAGAACTAGTCTAAAAGGGTTTAAGATGAGACCTGCTACTGATAAGCCGTGTGACCTTAAGCAACTTGCTGAGCCGCCCTGAACTTCCTCAGTTGTCAGTATTTGCTGAGCACTTCTATTATAGTCAATAACAGGGATTTACATTCTAGTAGGGAATGCAGGTATGACATAATAAAAAATAAAAACAGGGGGCATGGGCTAGTTTGAAGGAAGGTTCTGGGAAGGGCCTGAAGGGTGAGCAAGAGTAAGCTGGGTGAAGAAGGGCTAATACCTCTGGGGCACAAGGAACATAACAGCATGTGTGCAATTCCAGAGGCACTGAAAGGAGGTCTGAATAACTGAAGGGCGGAGGAGAGGTGAGGAAAGAGCGCAGCTGGGAAGTATGGGCCAGACCACCCAGGGACTTGCCAATGTGGGGAGAATTTGGACTTTGGGACAATGTGAAATATGTGAGGGATTTTAAGTAGGAGAATGATATGCCGGACTCAAAGTTCTTAAAAATCCTTTCAGCTGCTGGGCAGCGAATACTTTAGAGAGGACCAGAGAGCAGCACAGGGTAGAAGGTGGATTTCATTGTCTAATGGAAAGATGATGGTGCTTCAGACAAAGAGGGTAGTAGCAGAGAATATCCAGATAGAAAATATTCAAGAGGCAGAATGAGCAAAGGTGGGCTCAAAGTGGAGAGGGAGGGGAAGGTATGAAGGAATAGTCCAAGAGTTTCTGTAAGAGCAGCTGAGACAGTAGACACACGGGGAAGAACTGTTTAGGAAATATCTGAGCTCGGTTTTGAATTTGATGACCAGCTAGTGGCCCAGGAGTCAGGAGGATCTGCAAGTCTAGAACTTAGAATCTGGAGATGCTTAGGGCTGGAGATGCTTATTCAGAATGAGAGCCTTACAGGTGGTAACTGCAACCACAGAGGGGCATACAGCAGAGCAGGAAGAGAGAGGGGTGGGAATGAAAAGGACACAGAACTGAGCCTGAGCAACTCCAGCATCTGAAGACGGGCAGGGTGGAAAGCAGTCAAAGCAAGCGGAGGGACAGGGGTGAAAATGCAGCTAGCAGAGATCCAGAAAGGCACGGCGTCCCTGCAGCCTAGGGAACAGAGGACCTCAGCACTTAAAGTTTTGTTGGGGGAACAGTGGAGGTGGACCCCTGACTGCAAAGCGAGGAAGAATGAGTGAGAGCTGCAGGAGAGCAGGCAGGGAATGGGAATGACTCTTGGGGCCACTCTGCTTGTAGAAAGCAGAAAGATGCGACAGTACTTGGAGAAGGAAGCGGGATCTTACTTTTAAGATTTTCGAGTTTAGAGAGCAGATTCAAATAATAATGTAAAGGAAGCAGGAGAGAGAGGAAGAGAGAGGGAGAGGGAGGGAAGGAAGGAGGTAGGCAGGGAAAGAGAGTGACCTGACCAGAGAGTGTACAGTAAAGGATAAAGGTCAGCGTAAGAACCCCCACCTGATGTGAAGAGCCAACTCATTGGAAAAGAGCCTGATGCTGTGAAAGATTGAGGGCAGGAAGAGAAGGGAGTGACAGAGGATGAGACGGTTGGATGGCATCATTGACTCAGTGGACATGACCTTGCACAAACTCCTGGGATAGCGAAGGACAGGGAAGCCTGGATTGCAGTCCATGGAGCTGCAAAGAGTCGGACACGATCGAGCGACTGAACAACAACAGGAACAAGAACTCCCAGAAGGCAGGAGGGCTGCTAACGCCACCCTCCTCTCCTGTGCTGTTGGCAGACTGATTGAGGATTCTTCGTGTGAAAGCACGCTGCAAAATATCATCTTCCTGGAATACTCCAACATCCCATTTTTAGAAGAGGAAGCAGAGGCACAGAGAGGATATGTGATTGGTCTAAGTCACACATCAGGGTTTGACTTACAGGTCTTTCTTGAGGGGAGCAATATTGACTGTTAGAGGTTCCTTGGAGGGGAGTGAAGGCTCAGGTTGTGTGTTGGGAGCGACTCCTGAACTATGTGCCATACCCCTTCTCTCCAGCTTTTCCCATCTCAGGTCACCTTAAAATATTAATATTTTGTTTAATAAAAATATAAAACAACTAAGTACTTTTGAGATTTAAATAAAAAAACATACCTTGAGAACTGACTATAGCAGACTCTGCTGGACTTTGAGGGCATGAAGGTGTCTGCTCTGCAGCGGCTCGTGGTCTGATGGGAGAGAGTCAGGCTCACAGTGACAACGTGATGTGGCAGGTGCTGAACTTGCACTTGAATGGGGGCTCTATGGTGGCGAAGAGGAGGGACCTCACACACTAGAGAATATTTCAGGAGGGTCTGGCAGTTGGCCTGGAGGAGAAGGGTGAGAAGGGGAGCATTCCAGGCAAAGAGGACAGGAAGTAGAAGAAGGTAGTAAGGCAGAAGCTGCAAGTCGCTCAGCCTGGCAAAGACATCAGGAGCAAGAGGTGAGAGAGAGGAGTTTGGAGAGATAGACAAGGGCAAGCTCATGAAAAGATGTGAATGCAGAACTACGGGGACCGGACTCGCCTTGCAGGGATGGGGGAACCATGGAGGGTCATGAACAGGTAGATCTGAAAGCCGATACCATCAACAGTGAACTCTGCAGGGTAAGTCTAAGGGTCGGCAGATCCATTAGTTGACCATGGGTGCCAGAAAGGGCCTGGTCATCAGTAGAGAGACAAAGAAACCTGTCTATGTAAGGTCAAGAGGGTAGAATCCACGGGACTCAGTGGGAGAATCAGAGTCTAAGGTGATCTCAACTCTCTGGCTTACATGGAGGGTTGTGTCATTCTCTGAGGTTGGGAAGATAAACGGGGACACATTTGGGGGGAGAAACAATAGATTCTGATATAAGCACATTGAGTTTGAGGTGTATGCAGGACTGCCTCATGGAGATGTCCAGTAGGCAGTTGGCAACATGATCTGAAGGTTTGGAAAGGTCTCGTCTGAAAATAGCAAACTGAAAGACAAGAACTGTTGAGGAGTGTGAAAGAGCTCCCTTGGGGAAGGTGCATGGAGTGAGGAGAGAGCCTGAGGAGCCCACGGATCACCCACACTTAAGGGACCAGAGGGAGGAGACACTGCGCCGCATGAGAAGCAAGCCTCAGAGAGGCAGGAAGAGAATCACGAGAAGTGAGACATGATGCCACAGAGGACAGGGTGCCTGGAAGTAGGATGAGCCTCAGCAGGGCTGAGTACCACAATGCCACTGCTTTAGCAAGGGGAGGAAAAGTGTCCACTAGTCTTAGCAAGATCAGAGTCTTGCTTTGTGAGGGTGATTTCAGCCATGCAGTGCCGACTAAACCAGGTTACAAGGTTTGAGGGTGGTGAAGAGTGAGGAAAAGGAAGGAACCAGTGTAGAAAACTCTTTTGACAATCTTGCCTGAGCCGAGGAGATTACAGTGGGCAGGACCAAGACAAATCCCCAGACATCACTTCCCCAACGTGAGCCCCCACCACCGTCCAGTTACAGAAGGACATAGGACACCTAGTTGAAATGGCCTTTCCTGGGAGACTCACATACAGACTCTCCTTGACTTGGGGACATTCTACATGAAAAGTTTGTCTATAGAGTTAGCCACTCACCCCACCTTTATGTTAAAAAAATTTCCCAAAGCCATAAATACTCATAATAATAGCTTGGGACTTCCCTGGCGTTCTAGTGGTTAAGACTTTGCCTTCCAATGTAGGGGGTGCAGGTTTGATCCCTGGTAGGGGAACTAAATTCCACATGCCTCATGCCCAAAGAAACCAAAACATAAAAAATATATATATATATTGTAACAAATTCAGTAAAGACTTATAAAAAATGGTCTACATCATTGAACATTATTAAGCCCTGTGCTACATATGTTACATGGACTGCTTTATTTAGTCCTCAGGATGACTCTCAGGAAGGGATTTACAGAGAAGGGAAACTGAGGCTTAGAAGATTTAGTGAGCCACATGGATAGTGGAAAAGCTAGCTGATGAGCCAGATCCTTCCAGCTCCACTGCCTAAGTGCTGGCTGTTCCATTATCTCTCTCTCTCTCTCTCACTGCCCGAACACACTCATTCTGGCCCTGTCACAGCCTCCCTGGTGCCAGGACTCACTCCTTCTGAGAATCCAGTTTGCAGATTGATTCTTCATTCCCTCCTGATCTGCATGCCAATCTCATGCATTGCATGCTCAGTTGCTCAGTCAAATCTGACTCTCTGGGACCCCATGGGCTGTAGCCCGCCAGGCTCCTCTGTCCATGGGATTTCCCAGGCAAGAATACTGGAGTGGGTTTCCATTTCCTACTTCAGGAGATCTTCTTGCACAATCCACCACAATGGATTGCAGGCTAAGAAAAATAGCCACTGGTTTTCTAGGTCCTGTCTCCCCTGCCCTTGCTTGCTTTCGGCACTAAGGTTGGTGCTTCCTGTTCCTTTTCTCATTCCATTCTCAAGGAAATCCTGTGCAGTCACTATCATTTTCTCTACTTCACAGATAAGGAACTTATCCAGAGAGGGCAATAACTTGCTTAAGATCACATAGCTGGTGAATGGCAAAGCTGGGACACAAATCCAAGCCTGCCTGATTCTGTGTCATTCCAAACACCCTCCCTCACTTCCATAACCACAGGGCAGCAGCTCCCAACTCTCTAGCTTCAGGAACTTTAGACATCCCATCCCAACTGGGAATCCAGTCATTTAGTCAATCATCTATCCGTTTAGTATTCCCTGAGTTTGTCAAGTTCCTATTGGTTTCATGAGACTAGAACCCAACAAAATGAGCTGGAACAATAAAGGAGCATATTGGCTCTTTTAGATGGAGAGATTGTTGTTGTAGCTCCCAGGTCTGAAAGGACTGCAAGAACCAAGGCCATGAGACCCCAAGTTGGGACCATCAGCAATGCTATTAGCATGCTTTCTAAATTCCCCTTCCCTCTGTTGCATTGCTTGGATCCTACGTTTAATGGGAAAAATGACTTGTTCATAGCCTTGAGACTATAGCATTCAACCTTGTGCCTCAGGAGAAAGAATGCTTCCTCCTCCTGGCATCCACATATCAATCCCAGGGAGTCTGATTGGCCCTGCTTGGGAATGTGCCCACTCCTTGAACCAATTACTGGTGCTGAAAAATAGGGTTCTATGATTGGTGGAGTCTGGATCACACACCTACCTGCTGGCAATGGGGTAGGGATGGGTGGGAATACTGGGCATTTTAACAGACATCTCACCAGGACTATGTGGCAACAGGGAGGAATTTCCCAAAGGAAAGGGATGCCTGAAGTGGGATGATGGAAAACAGGCCAAAGTAAAAGTCACTAGCTGTCAACTCCACTCCACTCCATTGGTCCATGTGAAAGACAAGGGCAGACAGTGTCTGGGAGTTCACAGCCTCACAAGGAAATAGGCTTATGGACACAAAGCCATTAATAAGAGCTGATAGCAGCTACAGTCTATGGAGTACCTACTAGGTCCCAGGCATTGGGCCAAGTGCTTCCATGTGCTCACAATGACCCTGAAAAGTAGGTACTATTATCATCTCTATTTTTCTGAGTCAAAGAGACAGTAGAAAATGACCCTTCCATCCCACTTTTGGCAAGACAGCCAAAACAGGAAAAAAAATTAAAATGTTTATGGGCTTCTTATCCCTGTTCAGAGAGGTTAAGTGACTCTCCAAAGGTCACACAGCTAGCATATTAAGTGAATACCCTGGGAAACATTTGGTAAAGGGCCAAAAGAGTACTTCTGCTTCTCCCTATTGACTGAAGGACTAGGGAAGGCTGCCTGGAGGTGAGGGTGGGGGTGGATCTAAGCAGAGATCTGAAGGATGGGATATCTGGGCAGATGGCCAGGGAGGATGAGGGGAAGAGAGGATAGGTCAGTCTCCAAATACTAGGGAAGGTGAGCCTGAGCATCACCTCTCCCTGTGGGAGTCCTTTGTAGATTTACACCCAGAGACCCCCTGCTTCTGAGTTGAGACTCCTTCAGCCTTCCCTGACTAGCCTAACTCTTCTTCACGGGACATATACACAAGTCCTCCCCACTCCCCGCACATACTTTCTCCATCCTGGTTGCCCTCCTGTGGACATACTCAGTGAATCCAGGTCCTAGACATAGTTTAACCCACATAGAGGACAAGAAATGTCACCTTCCTTCTTCCAAACACCACACTTCTAATGTGTGCGCGTGCACGCCCAGTTGCTTCAGTTGTAACCAACTCTTTGCGACCCCATGGACTGTAGCCCACCAGACTCCTCTGTCCATGGGATTCTCCAGCCTAGAATACTGGAGTGGGTTGCCATGTCCTCCTCCAGGCTATTAATGTGACCCAACATCAATTAGGTATTAAGTAGTTGCATCCTATCCTTTCAAACTGAGTTCACTGTCTCCTAACACACCCAAGTTCAAGTACACCTCCCCCATCCAGGATGTGGGCAGATGGTTCCATGGACCCAAGATAAGAAACTCACTTTATTCTCTCAGGCTTAGTCCGTTTTTCACTTTGGCTGTCCCTTTGCATCATAGCTTTCAGGAAAGTGACTGGTGGGGCTGTACAAGTTCACTCACACAAGGTATCTAAAGTAGTCAAACTCAAGGAGACAAAGAGCAGAATAGCAGTAGGTGCCAGGGGCTGGGGCGAGGAGGATGGAGAGTTAGTTACTGGGTACAGAATTTTGGTGTTGGTTTTGTGAGATGAAGAGAGCTCTGGAGATGGATGGTGGTGATGACTGGATAATAATGTGAATGCACTTAATGCCACTGAACTGTACACTTAAAGATTAAGATGGTACATTTTATGTTATGTGTATTTTACCACAATTTTTAAACAAAGTGATTTGTGAGCCCTCTAGACCCACCTTCCCAGGAGAACATTTACCCCATCCCAGGCAGCTGGATTCGTACTTCCACAGCTTCTGGAGGATCCAGTGCCTCCAAAGGACTGCTCTGAACACACCTCTGAGAGACTAGGAGAACAAGTGAAACTGTTAGAACTCACAACACATCACTGTCCCTGGAATTCAAGCCTCCTGTGGACCAGACTCAAACCACCACCCAGCTCTACCTCCCTTGACCCCTCATCTGCCTCTAGTTCAAGACCTCTACTCCCTTGTCATCTGAACTTTTGATAATGTCACCTATATTTACTAAGTCCTATTTCTTACCACCCACTCGGCCCTCAATGCCTGACAATCTGCTTCCTCCCACCTTCTCCCCACCAAACAACAACAACAACAACAAACAGGACTTCCCTGGTGGTCCAGTGGCTAAGACTCTGCACTCTCAATGCAGGGGGCTTGGGTTCGATCCCTGGTCAGAGAACTAGATCCCACATGCCACAACCAAGAGTTCCCGTGCTGCAATTAAAGATCTGCATGCCACAATGAAGATCAAGGATCCCGCATGCTGCAACTAAGACCTGGGGCAGTCAAAAAAAAAAAAAACAAAAACCCTCTCAAGCCCAGGCAAGACCATATATTCAACTGTCTTCAGGGTGTCTCCACCTGTCCCAAATCAGACTCCTCATCTTCACCCCAGATCTGTTCTTCTAACTCAGTGGGTAACACAACCATCTACCCAGTCTCTCAAGCTATAAGCAGAGGTATCCTTGATCACCACTCTCTCTCCAAGTTCAATCATCTTCCAAGTCCTCCCATATTCTCCTGAATGATTTCTTGAAGCATTGCCTCCTCTCCATCCCTACTGCCATGTAGACCCCCTTCTCTCTCAGCCTCCTAACTGGTCTCCTGTCAGGTGCCTAGCTCTCAGCTCCACCATCCACAACGCCCTGGAGGGATCTCCTGAGAGGTGAATAGGACCAGGTTCCTCACTAAGACCACAGCTTCCCACTTTGTTGTTCAGTCGCCCAGTCACGTCTGACTCTTTGCGACCCCATGGACTGCAGCACGCCAGGCCTACCTGTCCCTCACCATCTCCTGAAGTTTGCTCAGGTTCATGTCCATTGCATTGGTGATGCCATCCAGCCACCTCATTCTCTGACATCCTCTTCTCTTTCTGCCCTCAATCTTTCCCAGCATCAGGAACTTTTCCAATGAGTCTTCCCTCTACCTCAGTATAAAATCCAAGCTTCAAACCATGGCCTCTGACTTGAGTCTCTCAGGATCTGGTCTTCCTCTAATCCAGTTTCCACAGAGCTGTCAAAATGATATCTCTAAAAGGCCACAGTTGGTTCAAACTCTGCCTCCCCTCACTTCTGCTTTTGAGTCTCTGCTCCCACCCTCCTCCCTGCTTGGAAGGCTCACCCCCACCTCCTCCTCACTGACAGTCACCTGGGTAACTCCTACTTCTCCTTTGAAATTCAGCTCAGGGGTTGCCTCAGGGACAGCCTGCCAATCGCTGTCCTGGGTTGCTCCCACCCCCCTTATCGCTGCTTCTAGAACTTGCCTTTGCTCTGCGTTTACCACCTGTGAGTTTACTCAGGAATGTCCCCACAAGCTGTGAGCTTCCTGAAATCCTGCTTTTCCTTCCTGTGACTCCAGAGTCGAGCGTGGGGTCTGGTACAGAGAAAGTGCTGAAAAAATGTTCAGTAAATGGATAAGGAACTGAACAAAATGACCTGTGTCTAATGTATCTCTTTCATCCATCTGCGGAATCTCCAACTCCAGCCCCATGCAGCCCAGACAGAGCCTGGCATACAGTAGGTGCTCAGCAAATGTCGGTATTCCATTTTCTTAATTAATCTGATTTAAGGCCATGTCTGGGAGTAGTTTGAGGTATGACAGGGGGAAGGAGGAAGGTCTGATGCGGGAAATTTAGCCGAAAAGGAAGCCCGGAGCGCACTGCAGTGGGGGCAGGGGTAATGGGGGCTTACGGAAAGGTAGGACCCGAGTAAGCCCCTAGCCCGCTGCCCCTCCGCACTCCGAGGTCAACAGGAGAGAGACCTCGGGAGAGTCCGCCTCCAGCCCCGTCAGCGCTGGACGCTTCCTCGTCCCCCGGGTGGCGAGGCCCCCCGGCTCGCGCGCTCGGTGCTCGGCGCTGGGAGGCGTGTGTGTCGCTTTAAAAGCTCCCTCCCGGCGCGCCGGGCCGGCCCCTTCCCTTACAGCGCCGAGGCGAGCGGAGCCGAGCCAGCCGGGCGGCCTTTGAGGGAGCCAGCGCCCGCCCGGGCGGCCAGTCCGGCGGGGGGCGGCGGGGCGGGCCGGGGGCGGTCGGGGCGCGGGCGGCGCGGCGCTCGAGGAGCGGGCCCAGGCCCGCTGAGCCTGGCGGGGCAGGGCGGGGCGAGGCGGCCGAGGGAGGCCCAGCCAGAACCGGCGCCCGGTGGCCCCACCGGCAAACCCGGCGCCCGGGGGCCGGCCAGGAGGCGAGCCGAGAGCCAGCGGGCGGGAGGCGGCGGAGCGGAGGCTGCAAGCCCCGTGCGCCCCGGCCCGCCAGGCTCGCCGCGCGCCCCCTCCCCTCGGCTCCCCTCGCCTCCCCTCGCCTCGCTTCCTCCTCTCGCTCTTCTCGCCTCCTCCCCTCCGCCCGGCGCCCCTCCCGCCCGCGCCCGGGCCGCCAGACCCAGCCCGGCCGGGTTCCCTGCCCCGCGCGCTCTCGGCCCGGCCCGGAGGAGACCGGGTCCCCACGGCCAACGCCGCCCCTCCCCCCGGGACCCGGCGATTCCGGACCGTTTCGGCCGTGGACTGAGCCGCGAGAGCGTTGTCGTCCCGGGAGGACCGCGGGGCTGGGCTAAGCGGACCCTCGCGGCCGCTCCGGACGCCGCAGGTGCCGGAGCGCTGTCGTTCTGGGTCCGGACTGAGCGTGTCCCGGGCGCCCACGGGTGCCAGCTCACTCCCGGCAGGGCAGAGACCACGGTGGAGCCCGGAGCCGGCCGGTCTGGACTGGACAGAGCGGATCCCGGACGGTGCCGAGCCCGGGGAATACCGGGCGTGGGCTGAGGGGATCCCGGCGCCCTCCGATCCCTCCGACTTTGGCTCGCGCGCTGGGACCGGCCCGCCGTCGCCTCGGTCGCCCTGTGCCCGAGTCACCTGTGGCCTCGGAGCCCCGGACCCGCTGGAACCTTGCTCATTACCCCCCCACCGGAGCCCGGCGGGGGTTGACGGAGATTTTTCCTGCCCCCTTCCTCGGAGCGTGGAGGCCCCGCCCCCTCCCACCGCCCAGATGTCTCCGGTGACGGCTCTGAGGACCTCCTTGAGGCCAGGGGCCGAAGGGTCCAAAGAGAGAAGCCCGCCCTAGGAAGCCTTGGGGGCCCCCAACCTCGTCTTGGGACTTGGCCCCCGACGCTGCTCGGAAGGAAGGTCGGTGCCCCCACCCTTGGTGAGTCCGAGAGCGGAGTGGGGGTTCTGACGGAAGGCGGGGCTGGGGAGGGGAAGGTCCAGCTGGGAAGGAGAGCACCCCCGGGGCACTTGGAGCGAGCCGGGAAGACTGGAGGGGCCCTCCAGTGAACCAGCGGGGCCAGGCCTGGGTGGGGGTGGCGGGAGCCAGGGCAGGGTGCCCCATGGCAGGCTGAGGACTTCTGCTTCTAAAGCAGGGGTTCCCTCCTTCCCCTCTAGAGGAGAGACTGGGCTCTAGAGCATCTGCCTCCACCATCCCTCCCCACAAAGGAAAAAACAAACAAACAAACAAACAAAAAAACTCCAATCCCCAGCGAGGAAGGGTGCAGGCTAGGGTGAGGAGGGAGGCAGCGGCATTGCATTGCCGGCTGGTGCTGCAGCCTGGGAAGGCTGACGCCAGACTCGCTCTCTCTGCAGGGGGCTGCCCTCCTCCAATCCGGCTCCCTTTCCAGAGCCACCCACATCTGGAGCCCCTTTCACATCTGGAAGTCCCTGGCCACCATCCCTCTGCAGGTGTCTGTTGCATCTCGACACCTCGGCCTTTGCAATTAAATTGCCTAGGAGTTGTGAGGGGATTACTGCTGCCTTCTGTCCATCCCAAGGGCACCTCTTACCCTTAGTCCCTGCAGAGTCATCCCCCTGCCTCTGTGTCCAGCTCAGCATACCCACAGGCGCTTCAAGTCCTGGAAACCACTCCTGAGACCCAAGGCCCCTCCCCCTGCCCTCCTGTGTCCTCACCTTGACCCCCTCTGTCAGACTGTCTCCCTCTGGGTGTCCCATTCTCCACCCAGAGGTAGAGGAGCGGGGTGGTGGCAGGGGGCTGGGGCTGGGTGAGGGCCACCCAGGGCCAGGGTGAGCTGGGGGGCCGTTAAGATGTGGAGCTCTGCCCTGCTGAGGGGGGCTCCGTGGAGGCAGACGCAGCGTGTGCTTGGCTGGGGGGAGCATGGGCAGGCCTGCGGCCACGTGGTGAAGGATGAACATTCGGGGCACCCCGGACCTCGGGCAGCCCAGTGACGACCCCAGCAGTGGTGGCGAGCGGGAGCGGATTCGACAGCGCATGAAGATGGTCATCGGGCAGCTGGAGGACATCCTGCGAGAGCTCAAGGAGGTGGCCAAGGAGCTAAGGGAGGTGAGTGAGGGGCTGGGCAGCTCCTAGGCCAGGTTTCCTGGGCCTGGCACCAAAACATACTCACATGTGTGTGTTTGTATGTGTGTGTGTGTGTGTGCATGCACACACACATGCGTGAGCAAAGTTGTATGCACCTGTGTCACTCTGCTTGGCACTTCCTTCTTGTTCTCCTTTCCCCACATCTGCTTTGCTAAAGATGTCACTGTACCCCAGGGCTGGAGGGGCCTGCTTGATCCAGGGACTGCTTAGGCAGCATGTCGTGGGTCCTTGGCTCAGAGCTGCTATGGTGGCCAATAAAAGACGGAATCCCACCACAGTCTCTTAGTAGAAGACAGTCTTCTGGGACCCAAGCTGACCTTTGACCCCACCATCTGCCTCCCAGTCTCTGACTGGCTTACAGAGGGCACAGGGAGAGCGTGGGTGGCTTTACTGAGACAGTCCCTACCACTCGAGTCCCAGCTCTGAGCATTCCCTGGTGATCACACAGATACTTAGAACCCTGATCCTGGAAAAATGAAAGCCGGCTTTGCCTTCTGCGCCCCGAAGCGGGTCTAGGGGCTGCTAGTGGATATCATCGTTTCTGTGTGTGTTGGCAGGGGCAGGGAGCTCCTCTGAAGGACGCATCCCTGTCCCATGGTTCCGAATGGTTTTCTTTTTTTTTTTTGCCAAGGGTGAAAAGTCACTGACAGATCCTGGTATGTGTGTCCCTCTCTGCCTCTCTAAGCGGAGCTGGTTTAATTACTGCTTCCCACATCGCCAGGGTAATGAGATACACATGCCCTCAGCCCTGCCCCCTGGGCTGTGTTCGAGCCTGAAATGCATGACCAGCGTTCTGAGCCGCTGGCCTGAATTTGCCCACTGGGTGCCATTACGCCAGCTAGGTGGGCTTTAGGCAAATTTCAACTCCTTGTAACCAGGGTCCCTGCAGAGACGGCAGGGAGAGTGACTGAACAGGAGTTATGGGCTTGAGCTCTCCCCAGCCAGCTGTGTGGGGAAGATGGGGGTGCTCAGAGGGTTTGGAAGAGGGGGTGATGGTGGCAGACCCACTCCCGACTGGCAAAGTGGCATTCCAGCCTGACCTGAGAACCGAGGAGCAGAGGGTGTTTGAAGGAAGTCATGTTCAGAACAGAGGGGATTGTAGAGATTCTGGGACAGAAGCAGAGGTTGGGCAGGGCAGCCCCTCTACCCGGGGTCAGCCTAATGGAGCATCCTTTCTCAGGAGATAGGAATGGTTATTGCTGCAGACAGACAGAAGTGGTGGTGCTTCTTCCCATGGACTGGGCTGGCCGCAGCCTAAGCCAAACATCTTTGAGGAATAAGCCTGGAGGTCAAAGACCAGGTGCCCCTGAGCAACCCCTGCTCTCCCAACCTCAGTGGTCCAGAGGACTGCAGTTCCCACTTTGACTTGCCCCCCCACCCCCCACCAATTTTCAGATGCTCTTTGGTCCCATCGGGGTCATGGGCACTATCCAAAGTCTCAGTCCTGGGCAGGAGCCTGGGACCTATGCCTCAGCAAGCCTGCTGAGAAAGAGCCAGGACTGACTCTAAGCCTGGAGGCAGCTTTGATAAGCGTAGAGCCTCCTCCCAACTGAGCATCTTCCAGGCACCTACCTTCATCTTCCCCTACTGCGTAGCTATCCACAGTTTGAAGGCATCTCACAGGTCATCCAGACTAGCCCTGTTTGTTTGCTGTTGAAGAAACTGGGGCCAGAGAGGGACAGGGCCTGGTGTAAGGTCACATAGCCTACCCGTGGCAGAACTAAGCCTAGAACTCAAGTATCTGATGCCTATGCTGGGGCTTCAGGAGGTGGACTAATGATTGTCTTTGCACTTTGACAGGGGCCTTCTAGAAGGGGCACCTTATGCTCATGCTGCGATGCTCTGAGGTGTACCCTTTAGGGGTGAGGCAGGGAGCTTAGAAGTGCGACAGTTCATTTGCGGATCTTTTAGGTGTTCCCTACCAGCACACACACTCACCCGCTCTCATGTCTCAAACAGCAGAGCTCCAGATTCCCAGGCTTTGCAGCCCAGAGGCCTGAGCTAGGATGGGGAGAGATGAGTCCCCGCCCCCCATACACCCCGTAGGCCATGTGCCTCCACCCAAGACTTTGGCAGGTTGCTATGGCAACCAGAGTCTACCCCGTATGCCTCTGCCTGCCCGCTGCCAATGGCACCCAGCTGGGAGAGGGGCCAAGCCTCAGAGCTCCCCCATCCCCCAGGCAGGGTCTGGACATGGGGTGATGGGCAGAGGAAGTGGAAGGCAGGCGAGGCTCTGAGAGGCCCAGACAGAGGAAGATATGCCATAACCGACTTCCTGTAGGATGGGATTTGTCAGGAATGGGGTTACTGGGTTGGGGCGGGGAGTTCCAAGCTCTGGTTTGGAGTAAAGTGTTGCAGTCCCCCTGCTCTCTGGAACCCATGATCTTGGCTCTTGGTCCTCCAAGGGGACTGTAAAGCTGGATCTGTCAGCCTCTCCTTGGTAGCTTGGTGTGGCATTTTCCCTCGGGGGTGTGGGTGGGCCCAAGGTCAAGACAGTGGCAGACACTGGCTTCCTCACCTTATCACACCCCACTCCCCAGGCAGTACCAGCTCAGAGCTCACCAATGGGGTTCTCATGTCAGAGGGGGAAAGCACTTAGGTGTGAAGAAAAGATTCACAAGCAAGACTGCTGGGAGTAGCAGGAGATGCTGGATGAAGGAGCAAGGGCCAGCAGAAAGGGCTCAGTTGTATCACCCTTTGTCATCCTCTCTCTGCTGCTCTTCTTCCACAGCCCCGGACACTACCCTCCATGGCAGACTGTCCTCCCCATCTTGAGCATACAGCCTGAAGTTCATCGAAAGACGAGGGACACTAAAGCCCTCCCTCCCCAGGCCCCTGAGCCTCAGTTTGCTCATCTCTGAGATGGGGATGATGATCATTTGCACCTCAGTGTTATCTTAACACTTCATCAGGGTTTGGCATGAGGTAAGGGGGCCAACGTGCTTCCCAGATGGTGCTAGTGGTAAAGAACCCACCTTCCAATACAGGTAGACATTGAGACCTGGGTTCAATCCCTGGGTTGGGAAGATCCCTTGGAGGAAGGCATGGCAACCCACTCCAGTATTCTTGCCTGGAGAATCCTAAGGACAGAGGAGCCTGGTGGGTTCAGGTCCCTAGAGTCACAGAGACTCAGACATGATTGAAGTGACTTAGCACGCACACATGAAAGGGGGCCAACACCTACTCACTTCCCTAAAGGATTTGGAGTTTCCCGTACTATACCTCCCCTACCCTGCCAAAACCCTTCTGCAGCTCTGCCATTGGCCTCCCAGGTGATAAGGAACAAGTTCTGTCCCATGAATGGGAAGAGTAGTTTAATGGACTGAGTGAGGTGAGGAATGTAAATGCTTTGAAAACTAAAATTGTGCTGCAGAGAGATGTGATGGTCAATCATTAATTAGCCCTCAGCTCCCCTAGGTTCCCCAAAACTACAGAGTGCCAGGCCAGTCCCAGCGGGCTCTCTAAGCTCCTCAAAACTCTATGGATCTTACTTTAGAGATAGAGCACAGCCTCAGGGCCAAGGTCATGGGCTCTGCAGCCACATGTCTCTGATTCAGATCCAGCTCTGCCCCCTACCCAGCTGTGTGAACTTGGGAGAGTTACTTTGCCTTGCTGTGCTTCCATTTTCCATGTAAATAAGGATAATGAATTTTCCACTCCCCATCCCACTCAGCCTCAGGGTTGTGATGAGAATTAAATGTGTATTATATATAAAGTACTTAGCAGTAGGGCACAAAACTTACTCTGCACTTGTTAAATATTACTAATGAAATATTCAAGCACTGGCCTGCTCCTTATTCCATGTATGGCTTTTAGAATCACATCCACTTCTCAGCTATCATCAGAGAGGTCGAAGTCAGGACCCTGACCTCCTGGCTGGCACCTTTATTGCCTCCAACAGTGGGCAGTCCCACCCTTGTGCGGCAGGGAAAAGGGACAGAGAGTGACAGTGATGGGGGTAGGAAGGAGGTTTCCAATAAGATGGCTTTTGAACTGAGAACCAAAGGAAGTGAGGGTGGTATCTAGGGGATGAGCTTTCCAGGCAGTGGGAACAGCCTGTGCAAAGGTCCTGGGGAAGAAATGTGCTTGGTGTTTTCAGGATTAGCAAGGAAGGCAGTGCAGCTGAAGTGGAGTGACCTAGGAGGAGAAAAGCAGAAAGAAAGGTCAAAGAGGGAGCAGGGAGTCAGGTTACACAGACCCTTGCAGGCCACGGTATAGAATGTGGATTTTGTTCTCAGGGAGAATCCCGCCTGCTCTCCAGGAATCTCCTGGCTGTGTTTCTAGATGGGAGTCTGCCTCCCCACTGCTCTCCCTGCGCTGTGCTTAGTCACTCAGTCGTGTCCAACTCTGCGACCCCATGGACTGTAGCCCACCAGGCTCCTCTGTCCATGGGACTTTCCAGGCCAGACTACTGGAGTGGGTTGCCATGCCCTCCTCCAGGGGATCGCCCCAACCCAGGGATCAAACCCAGGTCTCCAGCTTTGCAGGTGGATTCTTTACCAGCTGAGCCACCAGGGAAGCCCTTGCTCCCCCTGTTCCCTGCCAACTGGGAGCCCCAAAGGCCAGGGGTAAGGGCCTTGCCTTTGCCCTCCTGGGTGCTGAGCTTACCTTGAACAGGTACCTGGCCTCCTCCTCCTCCTCCTCAGTTCCCCGCTCCCCAAGATGTCACTCAGCATATAGGGGTTCAAGGGTACTTATTGTATTGGTCACTAGTGTCTCTCACACCATCACTGACTCTTGGGTAGGACATAACTTAAGGACACAGTTGCCCACCTTGGCCCAAGCACCTCAAGAGGATGGAGGGTGGGCACAAACCCTTCACAGCCAGGGGTGGTGGTGGAGGATGCCCCATCCAGTTTTCAAGGGGAACAGGCTCGGTGGTGACTGTGCAGTCCCCTGGGCAAGGCGCTGCATATGAGGTGGCAGGGAAGCCAAGGGCTGTGCAGGCATGAGATAAATGTGGCCCAGCCAGGAGGCAGCTGGAGCAGGAGAGGCCGGGGACCACAGAGCTGTGCCGAAGTGGGTCAGTTCCATCACCCGCAGCTCAGCAAGAATTGTGTGGATTTTTTCTTATTATTTTTTTGGTCTCACCTTCCTTTCCTCCCTTTTCCCTTCGAGCTCTCCTCCTCCGGACAGATTCATGAAGCTCCTTGGCCAATTAGGCCAGATTGCAGGTTGAGAATCATGTATCATGGTCAACTCACTCCCCATCCCTTTCCCCCAGCTCCACAGCCCCCCAGGAAGACAATAAGTAACATAATCAAGAATTAAAAAATAATCAGTGATCATAAATAATGCAGAATCCCCAGTTATGTAACCAGCTGCCCAGGGAGCTGGGAGGGTGGGAAGGAGTAGTAGCTTGTCAAGAGAGTTGAAGGGACCAGAGGTGAGCAGGGAGGGGATAAACGGGTTCCAGGGATCCCTGGGTCCTCACCCTGGGGCCTTAGGGAACACATTCATGCTTTCCTTGGAGAGGGGTCTCAACCAGGGGTGGAGGCGGGCTAGGGCAAGCAATGTTGGGGTGTCTAAGACTGTGGAACTTTTTCTCGTAAAAGAAGCCCCAAGTGGTTTATATTAAGTCCTCCCTCTGAACTCATGCACTTAGTCAAAAACTGTGTCTGTAAAGAATGTGCCAATCCCTGTACTAAACTGGGGCTGCAGTGGTGGGCAAGACAGATCTAGTCCTGCCTTTCATGGGGCTTCCTGTCTGGTGAGGTCACAGACGTCAATCACATGTGCACTAAAATGATAGCAGTGAGAACTGGAAAATCAGGAGAGGTGCGGGGTGCTCTGAGATCCTTTCACAGGGAAACTGTCTTCAACTGGGGGTCAGGGAAGACTTCCTTATGGAGGCGAGAAGGAATGAGTAGGAAAGAAAAGAGACATGCCAGGTGAGGTGCAGAGGCACAAGTGAGCTCTGTGGAGTGAGTCGGGCTGGTGAACCCAACAGGGTTGGAGACTGCTTGCTGGAGAAAACAGGACCTGTGATCAGATTTGGTGTTGGGTTTTGTTTGGGAGGCTCAGGAGTTTGGGGAGCCAGGAAGAGGGGAAAGCAGATGGGTGACGTAGTCCTGCTGGCTGACTAGGTAGGTCCTTGGATGGAAAGGGAGCTGGACTGGAAGTTGCTGTCAGTGGGGAGACTGGATGGGTGCAGTGTTCAGGGGGGTAGCTGAGGCTATGATCAGGACATGGGTTGTGGACACCCTTAGGGACAGGGTTTGGGACCCAGCAGGTTTTGTTGCAGCCCTTAACCCTGCCCTTCCTATCTAGTGTTTACTCTTGCCCCCTATAGAGCAGGGGATTCCTGTTCTGAGCTCCCCACTTCCAGTCTCAGCTCAACTCCTGGCCTCTGGGTCTCAGTTTCCTGTCAGCAAGCACAATGAGAAAGGTGGTCTCAATGGTGGCTCCAGGTCCTCTTGGCTTCAAGGGTCTGTGGTTCTGTGATTTCTATTTCTCTCTCCATTCTCTCTCTTCCCCTTTCTTTCCTTCTGTGTATATAATTATTTCCCGGCACTCCAAGACAATCCCAAATTACATGTAGGCAAAATGATTATTAAATCTCTGAGAGAAATCATAGATTTCTCTCTGCCACAGCAGAGAGGCAGGTAGCCCGGGACCTGCCCCATTCCTGCCTTCTACACTGGCCTCGTGAAATGAGGCACCGGGGATGGACAGCAGGGGTTGTGGACTGACCCGGGCCCTGCAGACCATCAGGTCCCCATGGCGTGTCACTCCCTTCTGACCCTCACTTATGTCATTCATCTGGTGAGTGTGACATGTCTCACCCAGTGGAGCAGACCAAGATCTACCTGTGAGGCTCAACTATTTGACCTGCAGTATCTCTTCTCCTATACTGTCTGTAGACAGCTTTACTTTAGGGAACATAGGTGCCACCCGTGTGCTGCAGTTTGAAAGGTCTAATAATGTCCCATTATTCTGCCACAGGCCCCGGAAATGTCCCTGTTACAGTGGCATTCCTTTGGTAAAGAGCTGACTCCCATTTGCTCCTGGACCTGATGCCAGGGGCCTGGCCACATGTTAGCACCCATAGGTGCACAGTGGATACTGGGGGTCTATGCTGTTCTATGTGCTCTCTGTGCATCAAGTCATTAAACCCTTACCAGAGCCTTATCAAGCAGGTACTACTAGAATTCTCCTTGGATGAAGAAATTTAGGCCCAGAGAAGTTGAGTAACTCAGCTAAGGTCACACAGCCTGTAAGTGGTGAGGGTTGGACCCTACGTCTAGCTTCAGAGGCCAGATTCTTAAGTGCTTGTTTGTGCGGACTCTGCAGTTTAAAGCACATGCCTATCGAATCTCTAATATCTGGCAAATAGAGGCGTGTCATCCTATTTTACAGTGGAGGAAATGGGGTATGGAGAGGGAAATCACTTGCCGCTCAAACCTCTTAGCCAAGATGGGGCAGGCTTGGGACCTGAGCCCAGACCTCCTTCTCTCCCTTCCCTCCACTCTCCCAGAATGGAAGCAGAGAAGGGCGTTCTGATAGAGAAGGGGAACGGCCCCAACCTGAAGGTCTGCTGAGCAGGGGGCTGGCAAGGGCTCCTTGGGCAGGGAGAGTGTCCTGATCTGAAGGTTCTAGGGCTCTTGCTCTGTGGACCCTGCATCTTCCTCCCAGGGGGTTAGGAACCCAGCTTCGGGGTCTGGCTTGGCCTCAGCCAACCCTGTGAGCTCACAGCCAAGTCATTTGACTCCAGATTCCTACCGTCATCCTTGCACCCTCAGGTAGCAGCAGACTCTCAGCAGCAGTGCCTGAAAAGGGGAATCTAATTAGAGGGTGTGGCTGTCCCACAGGCATAGGGCCTTTCCTGAGGATGGCAGTGCATGGGCTGCTATTTTTCACCAGCTTAAATCCCCAGTTTGCTAGGCCTATTGCATGCATGTTCAGTTGTATCCAACTCTTTGGGACCCCATGGACTGTAGCCCACCAGGCTTTTCTGTCCATGGGATTCTCCAGGCTAGAATGCTAGAGTGAGCCCATTTCCTACCTCAGGGGATCTTCCTAACCCCGGGATCGAACCAGCTGTCTCCTGCCATTCCTGCATTGGCAGGCCAAGTTCTTTACCACTGTGCCACCTGGGAAGTCCAATCCACTAGGCCAGTAGTCCTCCAAGTCTGTTCCTGCACCAACAGTAGCAGGAGAACCATCTTGAAGCTTGTCAGATATGCCCCTCTCGAGCCCCACCAGGACCTCCTGAATAGGACACTGGGAGTTGGCTGATGCACGTCCGGGTTTTTTGTCTGTTTTTATTAGAGTATAGTTGCCTTTCAAGGTTGTGTCGTTTTCTGCTTTATGACAAAATGAACCAGTTATGTGTATACATACATCCCCTACTTCTGTGCATTTGGGTTTGAGAGCCCCTACCTTTGGGTTTGAGAAACCCTACTCGAGGCCAGGGTTCCCACTAGCTCTCAGGTGGGGCTTGGTTTACACAAAGGCTTCAGGGGGATGCGAGGTTCTCTGAGGTATGGGAGTCATTCTGGGCAGTGGAGGACATAAGAAGGGGTGACCAGACTGGAGGATAGAGTTTATACTCATTGGCTGTCCAGGCCCAGAAGTCAGGGCAGCACTTCAGCCGTGTGCAGTGTTGCAGGGCCGGTGGGGGTAGGAATCTCAGGTCCCCAGTGACTGGTCACTTGGGCCCGTCATCTATAAATCCAGGCATTGATGATCTTGTGGTGGAAAGCCTGACACGTGGTAGGTGCTCAGAGCTGGGAGATGATGTCACTTTTATCACCAGTGCCCCCAGAGAGCCCTGGGGCACTGGAAGCAATGGCTTCTCACTGCTCCCCAGGAAGCTCTAGTGAGGTTGGCAGGGCCGGGATTATCATTCCCTCTTGGCATGACTGAAGCTGAAGTCCAGAGAAGTTATGTGAGTTACTCAAAGACACATAGAGCATTTTATGTCCAAGTCAAATCAGGAGCTCGGGTGTCTTTATGCCCCCAGCTCTTCCATAGGCCTCTGCCAAGAGTTCCTTCCACCCCTAGTCTGGGGCTGTGGGAAGTGGGCATCCCTAGGCACTGACTCCCCCCAAGAGTGTCTCAAGTCCTCTAAGCACAGAGTCCTAGAACCTTAAAGATGGAAGGAAATTTGTAGATAGATAAGCCACCCAACTCCCCGTTCACAGATTGAGGAACAGACCTAGAGAGGGAAAATGACTGAGCAGGTCGCCGGCGTCAGAGCCCCTGACTCCTGACGAGGTTGACGCCCCTCTGAGCTGGGCTCCTGGCCGGTCCTCTTCACCCCAGCTTTCCTCTTATACTCTGGAGCACTCAGCAACCCCACTCCTTGCCGAACCCCTAGCACGTCCCTGGACAGCCGTTGTCTTCAGTAAAGGTTTGTTGAATTAGGGACTTTGTTAGTTAATGAACTGGCTGACCACTCCGACCCCAGGGAGAGAGCTCTGAGAGAGCTGGGAGCTGCCTCTGGGGCCTGATGACTCACTGCATCTGTCTTTGTCCCTGGGTCTCTGGTCCTTCCGCTTTGCTTTTGTTGTTGTTTTGCTGGTTTGGATTCTGGCCTGCATCTCCTCTCCTCCCGTTGCTGTGTCCACTCCCTGTGTCTCTGAGCGGGTCTCCCTTCCTCCCTCGCTGCCTTCACTGCCGGTGTCTGTGCTGACCGAGGGGCCGTCCTGAGGCGGGGCCACCTGCACGGACCAGGGGCAGGCGGGTGCGCTGACCTCTGCAGCCCGCGTGCATTTAACGAGCAGCTCTGGGCCCAGGATGGATGGTTTTCTTATTGCTTACCAAAAATGCTTGCTTTATTCCTTCCCCCACAAGCCAGGATTGATCTCCACTCATCAAGCAGTGGGGAAGGGGAGGAGAGAGGAGGGTCTGGGGCTCTGTAGGGGTGGGGTGGTGGAGATCCATGGGGGCCAGTTTCTGACCTGCTGCAGAGGCCGGTCCAGGATGTTTCAGAAAGCCTGGGCAGAGTCTTTTTGTGGTTCTCACATCTCATTTCCTCTCCGAGGGTGGGTGGGCATCCCGCCACTGAGTGGACTCACTGGAGTCTCTCAGCCCTGTTTGAAATGGTCCCCAGTCAAAGGAAGATCCAACTCTGAGAACTGGGGCTGCCCCCCAGAACAGCAACTGGCTTTGGGGCAGGAGGGGGTGTGTGTGAATGGATGGGGTGCAGGGCTGGAAGGCACCCTCCCTCTCCCAGAGGCATTGAGGAGTGGAAAACAGGCGGATGGTCCAAACCTGCTGTGTTCACGCCGGTCCAGCTTTGGCCCTCAACAGGGCGAACAAACCTGTGAACTCAAGTCCACCTGTGTCCTGTAGGGTCACCAAGGGTAGGACAGGGCACACTCGCACCTTGGTGATGCTGGCCCCTCACTCCTCTCCCCTTGCCCGGCCAGGTGGTGAGCCAGATCGATAAACTAACCTCGGACTTCGACTTTGAACTGGAGCCAGATGACTGGACCACAGCCACTGTGAGCAGCACCTCCAGCAGCGACAAGGCGGGCGTGGGCGGCCCCTTTGACCTGGGCCACCTGGACTTTATGACGGCCGACATCCTCTCAGACAGCTGGGAGTTCTGTTCCTTCCTGGACATCTCCACCCCCTCAGACTCTGTGGACGGCCCCGAGTCGACCCGGCCGGGGGCAGGCCCGGACTACCGGCTCATGAACGGTGGCCTGCCCATCCCCAACGGGCCCCGGGTGGAGACCCCGGACTCCTCCAGTGAGGAGGCCTTCAGTGCCGGCCCTGTGAAGGGCCAGCTGCCCCAGCGGACCCCGGGGACGCGGGAAAGGGTGCGGTTCAGTGACAAAGTGCTCTACCACGCTCTGTGCTGTGACGACGAGGAGGGGGACGCCGAGGAGGAGGCCGCAGAGGAGGAGGTGGGCCTGTCCCCGGAGCCTCCCCACACAGAGGCCCCTGCTGGCCCCCTCAAGCCCTCCCCGGCTCCCTACAAGCCCAGGCGCTCTCCACTGACTGGACGCCGCTCAGGCCCCACCTCGGTCCCTGAGCAGACCCGCAGGGTCACGAGGAATAGCAGTACCCAAACGGTGTCAGACAAGAGCACGCAGACGGTGCTGCCCTACACGGCCACCAGACAGAAAGCCAAGGGGAAAAACTAGGGCTGGGAGGGGCTGGGGGGCGGTGGGCACATAGAGCTATAAATATATATATATATTTAAACAAACGCAGTCATAATAAAATTTTAAAATGCTAAGGATCCAGCCCCACAGGCCCCAAGGCTTTCACAGAGCTTATCTTCAACATGAGATGCCTACTCACCTCTTAGTTCCCAGGAAGCGTGGCCAGAACCACCCTCCCTTCCTTCTCATGGCAGAACCCCTGAAGGGGGTGTCCTAACTTGTAGAAATGAGGATGGGGAAGTCTGACCTGGGACCCCCACCCCCACCCCTGCAGGCCCTAGAGCACGGTGGTGGAGGCTGGCTGCCAGTCTGGGCCTTGCCCTGAAGGGGATTTGTGAGCAAGAGGCGAGCTCTCAAGCAGCAGGTCCGAGGCCGGGGCTCGTGGTTGGTGATTCGGGAGAGACTGCAGGACCGAGAGTCTGGGGGTGGTGTCAGTCCAGCTGGGCCCGGTCACTCACACGCCCGTGCCTTTTATGTCTTTTACTCCGAGGCTGACTTTTGCTTCTCCTTCCCAAAGGCAAACTTAGCTGGGTGCATCCAAACCCGCCCCTTCTCCCATTTCAGGGTTGCCCAGCACACAAAGGAGGAAAAAGACACTAGCATGATCAGGCCTCCATGGTCAGAAACCTGCAGATCCTGGAGAGCCAGGCTGGGCTGGGCAGAGGTCTGTTTCAAGAAGCTGGACCACTCCCAATCTTTTCAGCTCCCATGCGCAGCCTTGACCTTTAGAGATGACTCAAGAAGAGCCTCAGCCAGTCCCCGCTTGGCCCTGAGCAGACCTGAGGTCCACGTAAGAAAGCAGGCAGCCACTGCCATGGGGCTGTGAACCAGAGCCGGAGACAGACTCCTGGTCCCCTTCCCTAGGCAGGCAGCTTGGAGAGGAGTCCTGCAGCCCTCCTCTCCCCCTGCTTCTCCACACAGGGACCCTGAGCCCAGGTTAGCAGGTCTTGTATGACACCAACAGAGACAAGGTGGGAGCCTAGAGGTAACAGGGCTTTACCTGGGGTGTGGCCTACACGGGGACAGCATCTGAGTACCCTTGGGATAATAATCACGATCATTGCTCATGTTTATGGAGCAGGCCCCCAGGCCACGACTATGCTGAGGTCATTTTACAGCATTATTTCATTTAATCTTCACAGTAATCTGGCAAGGTAGGAACTATCACTATCCCCATTTTTCACATGAGAAGACTGAGGTTCAGAGAGGTTAAGTAACTGGCCCAAAGTCACAGAGCCTGCGCCACCCTCCCCACCATCAGCGTGTAGGCGATTCCTGGTTCTGTCATCTAGCAGCAGTGTGATGCTGAGCAAATCCGTTTGCCTCTCTGAGCCTATCTACCTCATCTATAAAATAGGTCTGATAGTCCTCACCTACCTCATCGGGGGCTATGGGGCTTCGACAAGATGGGGGATGTGAAAGCAGTTGGTAAATGCCAGGGTACAGGACATGCACTGTGGTCAGTGCAACCCCAGCCGAGATTCCAGTGGTTTCCAGGTGGGGACCCCTGAGTGGAGTGGACAGAGAAGCCACTTCCATCAACTGGGAGCTGTCCCCGGGTCACTGCTTCACTTTGTCCCCCACAGTGGCTTGATTCATTGCCCCTTGCTCAGAGCAAGGGGGTAAGGACACCACTCCTTGGGGACCTCCCTCCTGCACATTTTAATTAAGACAGATTCACAACCCACCTGTCAGGAGGGGTCTCTGCTCCTCTTGTGGGGGGCTAGAAAGGCCTGACGAGCAACCTAGCAGCAACTACTGCGCTTGTGCAGTCCCAGTAATGGGGAAGATAGAGATTGTGCAGGCCAGTGTGGAACAGGTGCTGAGGATGCTATCAGGGTGAGATGGGCCAGGCCTAGGCTGCCTGCTTTACAGTATGGGAATCTCCCCTCAGGCCCAGGGTTAAGGTCAGAGCCCTAAAGATCTAGCCAAGGTGCAGCCTCCAGGGTGGCAATCCGGGCAGGGGGCGTTGGAGGGGGGTGGGTGGTGGCTAGCTCTTCCTGGCCAGGCCTGAGAACCTGGGGTCTAAACTCATTTATCAGACCCAGGAAATGCTCAGGCAGTTGGGGCTGATCAATGATGGAACCCTGGTTCAGAGGATGAATGCCAAGCGCCCAGGGCCAGCTGGGTTCTGCCCTGACAGTGAGGAGGGGGCAATCCAGAGCAGCCCCACCTCACCCCAGGTATGGGCACACCCAGCTCTGAAGAAAGACATCCAGTGCTACCCCCAACACTTGATTTTCCTCTCCAATGGCCAGATTGGTTTCAGACTTACAGTCTCTCGTTTTTACAACAGTCAAGGAAAAGAAACCTATACAATAGTGCCCATTTCTCCAAGGAAGAAACAGACCCAGAGCCAGGGGTCTCTGAGAGAGTCCCAGGTAAGGCATTGACCTTTCTGTGATTGCATGTGGTCCCTGTTAAGAGCCCTCAGTTAGCCAGACCCCTTCCTTGGTCCACCACCTGGCTACTTGCCTCAAATAGGCAGAGGTATGAGAGTGTCCTAGAAAAGGCAGGAGGAATGGGTATTTGTTCTAGAAGACTCCCCAAATTACTTAACTTCCTTCATACTCTGCCACATCCAGTCTGGACCTTGCTGCCAGTGGAGTGGGATCCCCATGACTTTCTTACGACTTGAAATGGAGAACGTGGCCACCTAGGAAAAGAGCTATAACAGTCAGAGTTGTTGTGCCACAGAACTTGATGCTTCTGAGTAGTAAGCTCCCCGTCCTTGAGCAGTCACAGCACCCCTAAGACCTTCCTGTCAACCTTCATGCTCCTCTGGGCACAGTCCCTCCCTGTTCTTCTCCATCTCCGAGCCTTTGCTGGTTTCTTTTTCATTTTATTTTAATTTTTATTATTTTATTTATCTGCGTCAGGTCTGTTGTGACATGTGTGTGCTCAGTTGCTTCTGACTCTTTGTGACCCCACGGACTTCAGCCTACCAGGCTCCTCTTTCCATGGGATTCTCCAGGCTGAATACTGGTCGCCGTTTCCCCCTCCAAGGGATCTTCCCGACCCAGGGATCGAACCAGCCATCTCCTGTGTCTCCTGCATTGTAGGTGGATTCTTTACTGCTGAACCATCAGGGAGGCCCGCATGGCATCTTTAGTTGCAGCACGTGGGATCTGGTTCCCTAACCAGGAATTGAACCCTGGCTTCCTGTATTTTGAGTGGGGAGTCTCAGCCACCTTTGCTAGTTTCTGGGTTTCCTTACCTAGAATGTCCCAGATCTGATCCCACTGACCGCCTCCTGTGTGCTTGGACTTGTGCTGACCCGGGCTGTGGAGGAGGCGGAGAGGGGCAGACTCTTGCAACAGTGTAGAGTCATGATGATAGTTCATGCTCATGGAGCATGCACTGTGCACTGAGCATTGCTCTAAGTATTGTTTGTTTCGTTAACTCCTCATGGCAAACATGAGATAAGCATTTTTACTTATGCCTGTTTGCCAGATGAGGAAACTGAGGCTCTGAGAAGTTAAATAGTTTGCCTAAGGGCCCTGCATGGGTTATGGCACCAGGATTCGACCCCAAAGTCAGTGACTCGGCACTCAAACATCTACTTCTGTCAAAATCCATGACGGAGCCAGAGCTCTGGTCTCTGGGTGCGAGGGAGGAGCCTGGGGCTCTCAGAACCAAGTGGACCTGTGTGAGTAAGAGCGTTGGGAGCAGGAAGCTTGTGAATGCCATCCAGTCTTCGGAGAACTTGGCTACTGTTAACCTGAATGTCACAGCCCTCGACACAGAACCTGGCGCCCAATGGATTATGGGTTCAATAAATGTTTGTTGAATGAATGAATGAGCCCCACTAGCAGAGGGGATTTGCTGTGCATTCATGCAATCAGCTTTTATTTCAGACTTCCTCCATGCCAGGTCCCATGTCACTGGTGCTCACACACACATACAACTCTCTCTGAGGGTCTGGTCTGATGAGGGCTGGGCAAAGTCAAAATGGAAGGATGTGGGGTTTCAGGGCTGAGAAGCCCATAGGCGGTAGGTCCAGCCTGTGATCCCTGGGAAAGGAGCCTGGAGCATGAGGCAGGGGACCAACCTAGTGAGGAGACAGCTCTGTCCTTGTGGGGGCAGGGGTCCTCCACCTGATGCCACTTTGATGCGGCTGGCACATGCAGTTACCCCCATGTCTGAGAATCAGACACTGTTTTCCAGGCAAGGGACAGATGATCTGGTCTACAGCAGTAGTCTGATGAAGCCAAGGGACGGAAAGTGGGGCAAACTATTCAGAGACCCAGCACCATCCCCCGCCCTTAGAGAAAAAGTGGGGCCCTGTCAACTGAAGGAAGAAAGGGCAAGGAGGAAGCTGGGGGTTCAGGGCAGGTGCAGCCTTCCACCTGTGCCCCTCCTGAGTTTCCCTTCTCTGTTTCAACCTCCCCTCTCCCCCACACACACCCATGTCCCATCCTCCAGCTGCAGCTTGTGGAAGAAAACTGACATTTACCGACCAGGTAGTATATGCTGGGCATTGTGCTGCATGTCTTAACGTATACTAAATGACAGATTTAGTTGTGCCTGGCACATAAGAAGTTACTTGATAATTATTTATTAAAGGAATGAATGGACCATAATCCTTATTTTACAGGTGAGGGAGCTGATGAACAAACAAGGAATTTGTTCGAAGATGCACAGTAGGAAGTTGGTGGAGCTGGGGATTTACCATTGCTGTTATTATCTACACTATGTAAGAGCTACTATTTATGGGATACCCATTATTTGATGCATTAGTCACTTTACATAAATTATCTACTTTACAGCAATCCTCCAAGTAACTGAGACAATTGGCATTTTACAAATGAGAAAACTGAGACCCAGAGAGGTGTAATATTCTTTCCCAAACAGCCAACTCCTAAATGCAGAAATAGGATCTGGATCTAGACTTTCCCATGCTCCCCACACTCCCAGCTTCAGGATAACTGGAACCCCTGCAAATAGAAATGTTGTCAAAGTATGGATTTTCCTAGGCAAAACTAACCAGTGTTCACCAAGGATCAGGTCCTACTTTCTTCAACTCAGTCATTAAACCCCTGGGAGCAAGACTTCTGGAACATACTCTTGGTTCCCTGTGGGCCTGGGGCCTGGACTAGGGACCAAAAGAACAGCCCCAGGTCCAAAGTGTCCTCTTCTCCTTCTCATGTCTCCAGCAGAGCCAGGAAGACTAGGTAGGCTGCCCTCAGCCCAGGATATGTCCAGCCCCTTTCTGGTATGGGCTGAACTGTCATTAGTTAGGGGCCAGAATATCTAGGAAAGGCTTCTGGGTGGAGGAGGATTTGAAATGGAGTTCATTTGCAATGGATAGAACTTGATCATTTGGAAGTGGGAATGAGAGACATCTGGGGCAGGTTCCGTTCAGTTCAGTTGCTCAGTCATGTCTGACTCTTTGTGACCCCATGGACTGCAGTATACCAGGCTTCCCTGTCCATCACCACCTCCCGGAGCTTACTTAAACTCATGTCCATCAAGTCAGTGATGCCATCCAACCATCTCATCCTCTGTCGTCCCCTTCTCCTCCCGCCTTCAGTCTTTCCTAGCCTCAAGGTCTTTTCCAATGAGTCAATTCTTCGCATCAGGTGGCCAAAGTATTGGAGTTTCAGCTTCAGCATCAGTCCTTCCAATGAATATTCAGGACTTATTTTTTTTAGGATTGACTGGTTGAATCTCCTTGCAGTCCAAGGGACTCTCAAGGGTATTCTCCAACACCTCAGTTCAAAAGCATCAATTCTTCAGTGCTCAGCTTTCTTTATAGTCCAATTTTCACATCCATGCCTGACTACTGGAAAAACCATAGCTTTGACTAGATGGACCTTTGTTGGCAAAGTAATGTCTCTGCTTTTTATTTTATTTTTTATTTTTTTCCTCTTGATTTAAAAAATGTATTTGAGTGTTTTTATTTTTATTTTTTTTAAACTTTTTATTTTTATTTTTTATTTTTCAGTGGATTTTGTCATACATTGATATGAATCAGCCATATGTCTCTGCTTTTTAATATGCTGTCTAGGTTGGTCATAACTTTTCTTCCAAGGAGCAAGTATCTTTTAATTTCATGGCTGCAGTCATAATCTGCAGTGATTTTGGAGCCCCAAAAAGTAGTCTCTCACTGTTTCCATTGTTTCCTCATCTATTTGCCGTGAAGTGATGGGACCAGATGCCATGATCTTAATTTTCTGAATGTTGAGATTTAAGCCAACTTTTTCACTCTCCTCTTTCACTTTCATCAAGAGGCTCTTTAATTCCTCTTCACTTTCTGCCACAAGGGTGGTGTCATCTATGTATCTGAGGTTATTGATATTTCTCCCGGCAATCTTGATTCCAGCTTGTGCTTTATCCAGACTGGCATTTCTCACGATGTACTCTGCATGTAAGTTAAATAAGCAGGGTGGCAATATACAGCCTTGACGTACTCCTTTCCTGATTTGGAACCAGTTTGTTGTGCCATGTGCAGTTCTAACTGTTGCTTCTTGACCTGCATACAGATTTCTCAGG
Organism: Muntiacus reevesi; assembly: GCF_963930625.1. Lineage (NCBI taxonomy): Eukaryota > Metazoa > Chordata > Mammalia > Artiodactyla > Cervidae > Muntiacus > Muntiacus reevesi. The sequence goes on along the minus strand of NC_089255.1, from coordinate 20,072,966 downwards.
AGGCAGGTCAGGTGGTCTCGTGAAACTTTACAAAGAGGAGCGGGGTGGTCATCCGGGGACAGCAGAGAAAGGCCTTGCTGAAGCAGAGTGTGCGTGTGCACACTGGCTCACAATAGAAAAGATGAGAACACCTGCAGCAAGGGACCTGAGAGTCCCACGACCCCCTCAGGGCCACTCCATCCTCTTGACTGCAGGTGGGAGGCATCAGGTTTTCCTGCCTAGTCTGAGACTGGGAGAAGAGAAATCAGGGAGCAAGATAATGTGTTATCCAGGAGAGACTATCGTGACAGGGACCCACTGTAATGAATTGGTGAGAACATCACATGATTAGCACAAAAGTAAGTAAAATAGTAAAAAAGCTGACTTAAAATTCAATGTTCAAAAAACTAAGATCATGGCATCTGGTCCCATCACTTCATGGCAAATAGATGGGAGAAAAGTGGAAACAGTGACAGATTTTATTTTCTTGGGCTCCAAAATTACTGTGGACGGTGACTGCAGCCATGAAATTAAAAGATGCCTGCTTCTTGGAAGGAAAGCTATGACAAATCTAGACATAGTATTAAAAAGCATATATATCACTTTGCCAACAAAAGTCCATATAGTCAAAGCTATGATTTTTCCAGTAGTCATGTACAGATGTGAGAGTTGGACCATAAAGAAGCCTGAGTGCCAAAGAATTGATGTTTTCAAACTGCGCTGAACAAGACTCTTGAGAATCCCTTGGGCAGCAAGGAGATCAAACCAGTCAATCCTAAAGGAAATCAACTCTCAATATTCATTGGAAGGATTGATGCTGAAGCTAAAGCTCCAATACTTTGGCTACCTGATGGAAAGAGTCGACTCATCTTCTCTTGATGCTGGGAAAGATTGAGGGCAGGAGAAGAAAGGGGCGACAAAGGATGAGATAGTTGGATGGCATCACCAACTCAACGGACATGAGTTTGATCTAACTCTGAGAGATAGTGAAGGACAGGGAAGCCTGGCATGCTGCAGTCCATGGAGTCTCAAAGAGTTGGACATGACTTAGTGACTGAAAAATAACAACAAAGTAAAACATATATGCTAAAGTCCCACTGTATCTCACAAGTGGATTAAACACCCCTCCTGAACACATTGTCACTGAACCTTTCTCTCCTCTCTGGGGTGGGGGTCAGGATGCTAGGACCTCATTGGCCCTATTCCAGGTGAGTTAGCCAAGATCCTAAAGAGACCTGACTCTGCCCACCTGCCTGCCCTGAACACTGACTCCAGAAGTTGGCAAAGCTGCTGTCAGCACCCAGCTCTCCCACTCTGCTGTCTCCAGTCGTGTCAGCCAAGGAGACCAAGGTGGGTGACCTCAGGCCCGTTGCTGTCCACACCTAGGCACTGTGCCTGATCAGATCTGACTCCCTGCCAGGAACGCTCAAGCTCACACACCTGCCTGCGGCTCTCAGTTCCCTGCTCAAGCTGCTCCCTCCCCATCCCTGCAGAAGGTGGGAGCTTCCTACCGTGGACAGCAATATGGCGGTGCAGACCCAGCAAGGCGTCCTTCCCTTGCCGCTGCTGCTGCCGCCGCCACCTTAAAGGGCCCACAGACACCAGCTCACCTGCCCTTCACTCTACCTGACCCAGCCTCTACCCCCAAGAAAGTAGGACAGGGCAAGGGTCACTCCAAGTCACAGCCTGTAGAGGAAGTGTGGCAAGAGGCCTGGAGGCCCTGACTTTTGCATCGTTTCAACGTGACCAGTGGTAGGGCCTTTCCAGAAGATCTCTGTAGAGTTGGACAATTTTCCATGAGCCAAGTAGTAGATTGTGGAGGGTTTCCCAAAGGAGGTAGCGATAGTTACATCCACTTTGGAGAGGTGGGGAAGGAAAAGAATTCACTGCGGACCCCGGAGGACAGACAGGGGGCAGAACCCTTTGCCTCCAAGGCTGCCCACTCCCTCTCTGGACAGTGTTGGAGGTGGCACATTTGCCCCAGAGACCCAGGGCAAGTGTAGAGAGTTAAACTCAAGAAAATCAACAAGAGAAGATAAGTCCCGGAAGTGATGAGCCCAGAGTTTGGGTTGAGGATGGATGAGGGCAGCCTGTCATCCTAGAGGTACCAGAGGGAGAGGGCAGAAGGTCCCTAGGAGAGAAGCCAGGCACGTGAGGCAAGAGATCAGCTTGATAAGGCCCAGGCTACTCAGTCTAACACCGCTTTCATGGGCGGGACACTTTGCAGTGTCCCTGGGGCCTGAGAATGAGGTGCCGCCCTCTCAGGATGGATTTCGCTCCAGGCCTGATGTAGGTCAGAGGAAAGGCCATCCAGGTAGCCCCCTAGATGTGGAGTCTAGTCTTGTCCACTCAGCATCTGGGTCTCCATTGGGATCCTGTGTCCCTCAAAGAAAGGCCCCATCCTGGCCCTTGCCTCTGGCTTTCCTGTGCTCAGTTCAGAGGCTGAGAGCATGTCTAGAAACCTGCAGGTGTTTCTCTTTCTGACTTCACTCTGTCTCCAGGTCCCCAGCAGTCTCCAGGTCCCCAGTGAACTTATGTTGAATGAACATGCCCCTTGCTCAGACTCTCAGTAGCTCTTCTTTGCCCCTAGGACATAAACTCCTCTCCAGATTCCCAGCGGGGGGCCATAGTTCCAAAGTCTTCCTAGGAGGGAGTGTCATTCTGGGTCTTAGAGGAACAAAGGGGCAAGCAGGGCACAGTTGCCTGACCCTGCTCTTCTTCAAGGGGCCCACCTACTTGAAGCACTGACGCATCCACTCAGTTTTGTTTTGCTTTCTTTGTTTTTTAATTTAGAGGCATCATTGCAAGACCAAGGGATGAGTTCATTCTTTTTAATAAAGAAACCTTCAAATCAAATAGCCCTCCTAGCTATTCCATCAACAACCCACTGGAGTGCTAGTCACAGGGACCACTCATTTACCAGGTAATTGCTGTCATTCAAGTGTCTGATGGGACGTTGTAAGATAGCAGTTAAGTGAATTTTTACTTAGTCAAGTGCCTTTTCCCCATCAGGTTTGTACATTCTGAATGTGCAGTGGCTATCAGTGAGGGATGGACTTGGCTAGCCTTGCTTTCCAGGTCTCTTTATTCCTCTCCTAAGTAAGACCCTGCGGGATGTGGCTGGATGAGGGCCTGGAGTCAGAGCTCTCTCCTGGAGGCCCAGCAGAGCACACCCAGCTCCAGGTTATTATTACGTGCTCCACCACCCCCATCTGGTTGCCAGGAAGCTCCAGGATTGCAATGAGAGTGCTCTTCATCATGGAAAGGAGAGCTTAATGTTCTAGGACAACTTCCTCTCCTCCCTGCCCTCTACTCCTCCTGGTGCTCCTCTGTTCACAGGTGCAAGGCAAGCATTGTCCAGTCATCCTTCACGAGGAAGCTGACACTCCTCTACTTTTTAAAGATGTGAGCCCTGGGCTGTGGACTCAGTGATAGAGAACGGCTGTGATGAGTGAATCACTCTTTCACCTGATTGCCCCTGTGATCAGTGGCCTTCCTAGGATGGCTGGATGAGATAAGGGTTCAGTGGCTGGACAGGCTCAGTTTACATTAAGAATTAGGGATCAGGGAGAAGCAAGGGAGAGGCTCTGTGTGTGACTAGGGTTGGGGCTCATTTTGCTCCCCTGACTCAGCTCCCTGATGTCTAGTGTAAACCGTCCTTCACATACAAAATGCAAAACAACTTATCACTCTCCTGCCTTAAAACCTCCTATGAAAGAAAGAAAGAAAGAAAACTTCAGTGGTTCCCTAATGGCCTTTAGGATCACAAAGGACATTTAAGGCAATTCCCTGGCAGTCCAATGGTTAAGACTCCCCATTTCCACTGGAGGGGGCGCTGGTTCCATCCCTGGTTGGGAAACTAAGCTCTCACATGCCTCATGACCCCTCCACCCCTGCCAAAAAAACCCCCACCACCAACAAAAACAAAGAACGACATTTAAGACCTCCCTAGCTTGGTGTCTGTTGGTCCCTGTCCTCCTTGCCACTTCCTCCATGCAGCTAGTGTTCAAGGCAGATGAGCTGCTCAAAGTCTCTGAAGTGCCTGCTTCCCTCTTGCCTCTGAGTTCTCAAGGCAGTGTCCCATGGTGGGACTGACCTTGCTTCCCCTCGGTATTGTGTAAGGCCTAGAAGTTCCAGCTCTAGAACTGAGCAAAGCTGGTTTAGATCCCTGCTTTATCACTTGCTGACTGTGGGAAGAGGGGCAAATAGCTTAGCCTCATCGGAGCACAGAGGACGGATATGGTACCCATGCAAGGGCCGGGGTGTCTTTCAGGGTGTGCCCACTGATAGATTTTCACGTATGACCCATTTTTATTTATATATTTCTTCGCTGCATGATGCAGCATGTGGGATCTTAGTTCCCCAACCTGAGATTAAATCTGACCCTCGCCCTGAGTCTTAACCACCAGACTGCCAGGGAAGTCCCGAACGTGACTCGTTTTGAAAGTGAAAGTGAAAGTGACTCAGTCGTGTCCTGATGCTGGAATGGGTAGCCTTTCCCTTCTCCGAGGGATCTTCCCAACCCAGGGATTGAACCGAGGTCTCCCACATTGCAGGCGGATTCTTTACCAGCTGAGCCACAAGGGAATCATTCATTATTCCCTGTTGTGTTTGTGTCTGGTTAACACTTGGCCTCCCTTTCCTACCTCTTCTTAGTGGTCTTGTTAGACTGCTGTGATTGGAAAACTGAAAAGGACACCTCCTTGGCCCCCATACAGCAGAGGCTGTGTGTGAGCAATTAGAGGCCCCTTGGCAGATCTGGAGGTTCTCTATGACTGCTTTGGACTGTCTGGGGCTGGCAAGCCTAGTCGTGGAAATGCAGCCGCATTTCAGGGTTGAATCTTCCGACTCGGGGTATGGGGAGGCAGCAGCACCATCCTGGCTCCCTAGTCCGGCTACGGCAGCAAGGTCCTGAGCCCAGTGCTCCCAGTGATTCCTCCCCTACACCCATATTCTTTTTGCTGCCATAACCAAGTGCCATGGACTAAGAGACATTAAACAACACAGCTTTGTTCTCTTAACGCTGGAAGTGAGAAGTTCAAAAACGCACGGGACAAAAAAATCAAGGTCAGCAGGCCTGTGTCCCACCTGATGTTCTAGTAGAGAATCCATTTCCTTGCCTTTTCCAGTTTCTATAGGGTACCTGCATTCCTTAGGTCATGGCCCCCTCCTCCACAGGCAAGCCAGCTCGTACTTCTGTCGTCCCATTTCTTTCCCTTTCTTTATTTTCTGACTCTGCTCTCCTGCCTCCCTCTTATATTAATATAACCTCCCTAGTGGTTATGTTGGGACCACTTGGATAATCAAGGATAATCTCCCCATTTCAAGATTCTTTTTTCTTTTTTTTAAGTTAAGTAGAGTTGATTTATGGGCTTCCCTGATAGCTCAGTTGGTGAAGAATCTGCCTGTAACGCAGGAGACCCCGGTTTGATCCGTGGGTTGGGAAGGTCCCCTGGAGAAGGGAAATAGTTGATTTATAATATTGTTAGTTTCAGATGTACAGCACAGTGATTCAGGGTTTTTTTCAGATTGTTTTCTATTACAGGGTATTACAAGATACTGAATATAATTCCCCGTGCTGTACAACAAATCTTTGTTGCTTATCTATTTCGTGTGTGCTGCTGCTGCTGCTACATCGCTTCAGTTGTGTCCAACTCTGTGCGACCCCATAGACGGAAGCCGACCAGGCTCCCCCGTCCCTGGGATTCTCCAGGCAAGAACACTGGAGTGGGTTGCCATTTCCTTCTCCAATGCATGAAAGTAAAAAGTGAAAGTGAAGTTGCTCAGTTGTGTCCGACTCTCAGTGATCCCATGGACTGCAGCCCACCAGGCTCCTCCGTCTATGGGATTTTCCAGGCAAGAGTACTGGAGTGGGGTGCCATTGCCTTCTCCAATTTCATGTGTAGTTGCTTGTATTTGTTATTCCCATACTCCTCATCTGTCCCTCCCTTCTTCCCTCTCCCCTTTGGTAACCATAAATTTGTTTTCTATGTCTGTGAGTCTGTTTCTGTTTTGTATATAAATTCACCTTCACTTATATTATTTTTAGATTTCACATATAAATGATATGATATATCACTTGTCCTCCTCTGATTTACTTCACTAAGTATGATATTCTCTAGGCCCATCCATGTTACTGCAAATGGCAATATTTCAGTCTTTTTATGGCTTATATTGAGGTCTTTAAACCATTTTGAGTTTATTTTGGTATATGGTGTGAGGGAATGTTCTACCTTCATTGATTTACATGAAGCTGTCCAGCTTTTCCATCACCACTTGTTGAAGACACTCTTTTCTCCATTGTATACTCTTGCCTCCTTTTATAGATTAATTGACCATATGTTTAATTAAATGACCTTTCATAGATTAAATGACCATAGATGCATATGTTTATTTCTAGGTTCTCTATTCTGTTCCACTGAGCTATATGTCTGATTTTGTGCCAAAACCATGCTGTTTTAATTACTGTTGCTTTGTAGTGTAGTCTGAAGCCTAGAAGGGTTATTCCTCGAACTTTGTTCTTTTCTCTTCAGGACTGCTTTGGCAATTCTGAGCCTTTTCTGATTTCCAGTATATATTTTAGGGATATTTGTTCTAGTTCTCTAAAAAATGTCATGGGTATTTTCATAAGGATTGCATTAAATTGGTAAATTGCTTTGGGCAGTATGGCCATTTTAACAAATATTAATTCTTCAAATCTAAGAACTAATAGATATCCTTCCATTTCTTTGAGTCATCTTCAGTTTCTTTTATCAATGTTTAATAGTTTTCAACATATAGGTCTTTCACCTCCTTGTTTAAGTTTATTCCTAGGTATTTTTAATGCAATTTTAAATGAAATTGTTTCTTTTCTTTCTCTTTCCAGTATTTCATTATTAGTGTAAAGAAATGCAAAAGATTTCTGTATATCAACTTTATATCCTGCTGCCTTATTGAATACATTTATTCTAATAGTTTTGTGTGCAAACTTGTTTTCTATGTAGAGTATTATGTCATCTGCAAATAGTGACAGTTTTACCTCTTCCTTCTGATTTGGTTACCTTTTATTTTTTTATCTTGTCTGGTTGCTCTGGCTAGGACTTCCAATACTATGTAGAATAGAAGTGATGAGGGTGGGCATCCTTGTCTTGTTCCTGAATTTAATAAGAAGGCTTTCAGGTTTTCACTATTGTGTATCACGTTGGTTGTGGGTTTGTTGTGAATGGCTTTTATTATGTTTAGATATGTTCCCTCTATACCCACTTTGATGAGATCTGCAAAGTCTCCTTTAACATTATAAGGTAGTATTCAAAGGTTCTAGAAATTAGTATGGGGCTACTGAGGGGAGTAGGGGGCATTATTCAGCCTACCATAATGCCTTTCTAAAGTGGTCAAGGTAGCAGGCTCCTGGCTGGTCAGTTCTACAGTATTCTGAGAAGTCATTCCTGGAGACCCAGCCTTAAGCCTCCTCCTTCAGCTCTTCCAATGATTTGGAAACACCCAGTAAGTAAAAAACTTAGTGATTTAACAGGATTTACCCTGTGTTCAATCTTTTTCTGCTTAAAGTACAGTACCTTCTGTTTCCTTCACCCAACTATGACTAAAATACCAATTATCCTTCAAGTCTCTGTTTATCTTTGGGAAGTGAAGTGAGTGAAATTGCTCAGTTGTGTCTGACTCCTTGCGACCCCATGGACTGTAGCCTACCAGGCTTCTCTGTCCATGGGATTTTCCAGGCAAGAGTACCGGAGTGGGTTGACATTTCCTTCTCCAGGGGATCTTCCTGACCCAGGGATCGAACCCGAGTCTCCCACATTGCAGGCAGATGCTTTACCCTCTGAGCCACCAGGGAAGCCCCTGGGAAGACTTCCCCAATTCCTCCAAAGTTCCTTCTCTGTACTCTAGACCCCACAAGTCCTCCTAGATCAAATCTCCCTAGTGGACCATGACCCCTCCATGGAATCAAATGAAAAGGAAGTCTGCAAGTGAACCAAAGGCCATCAGCTGAGAGCAACTTCATAAACATTAAGCCTTGGATGTGGGCCGAGGCAGGTGTGACCTAAGATGGACTGGGGCCATGCTGTCTCAACCTTACAAAACTCCTGGGACTCAAAAAAAAAAAAAAAGAAGAAGGGTATTTTCAGATACAGAAGCAAATCAGCATCCGGATACACATGAAACTGTACATTCTTCAGGTCCAGGGCTGCTGTCCAGTCTGGGGCTTCATGGCCCTTAATCCAGAAACACAGAATCAATGACACATGACAGAAAGGACAGGCCCTGATCCATAGGAAGATGTGGAGGGTCAAATCTAGAAAACCACCAATGAGCAGAAGCTGCATTTCCCTTGGCAAGGCAGAAAAGGGAACAGGCCAGATGATGCCCTGGGTCTATGGGAGGCCCTGCCCCTACCTTACCTGGGACAAGACCAGCAGTCTGGCCCCAGTACCCAGAAGGGCATGCCCATGCCTGGGTATCAGTGGAGCAAGGAAACAAGGAAACATGCAACACATCAAAGAAGACTCTGCATGCCACCTTAGATGACAAGCATATGAAGATGGGACAATAGGGAAAGACGGCCCAGCAGAAGGCCACCTCCACTGACAGGCAAGAACTAAAAAGCCCAAACTAGAAAATGCAGAGGTTCTATTCTGCCTGTGGCTATCGTATGCTGTGGCATCACACAGACCCCATGCCCTCCCCAGGCCTCAGTCTTTCCCGCCTGTACAGGGGGAACAGTAGACTCTATGAAAAGGTCCAGGGAAATAAGGAAAACAAGAAGGCGCTGTGCAAAGTAGGGAGTTAGGGAAGACAGAGGAGTGGGAGACGCAGATCCTGCACCGCGGCAGGAAAGAGGCTCCGGCTGAGGAGGAGGCCTGGGAGGCCTGGGGTGTCACTAATGAGGTCCCAGCAGACAGGGCTGGGCATGAGTGAGCTGAAGGATCCAGCCCTCCTCCATCCCGATGCTCGGCACACTTCAAATTAATAATTAAAATGCTTCCTGTCAGATTCCAGCCTGACACGTAATTAGAGCAGCTCCAGGCTTTAGGCAATGGTGATGAAAACAGTTCTTGTTAGAAAGAGACTTTTCTGGGGATCAGCTGGATGAGGATAGAATCCTCCTCCTTGGATTTTGCCATCAGGTCCTCCCTCCGTCTGCATTCCAGATAGATATAGACAGGGGTTTTCCTTGCAGCCTGGGGAGGGGCAGGGGCATGGAAAGGAGCATCCATTTCCCCTCTGCCTGCTCCAGGAGGTGGCTGGACATAGTGCCATCCTAGCTGACATGAGAGGGCAGAGCAGGGCTCTGTGCAGGAAGGAGGTAAGGTGGGGATTCCCTGGACTTTCAAAGTCCGGACAGATAAAATCTGGTCCTGCTACAGATTCTGAATGCCACTCCATCCTGTGCACACAAGATATTGCTATCATAGCCTTTCTTTTTTTTTTTTTTTTTTTTGTTTTTTGTTTTTATTTTTTTATTTTTTATTTTTTTCAGATTAATTGAAATATATAAATGTACTCTTTAATCAACTCTTTTCATTGAACTAACTCTTTTTTTTTTTTTTTTTTTTTTTCAGTGGGTTTTGTCATACATTGATGTGAATCAGCCATAGAGTTACACGAATTCCCCATCCCGGTCTCCCATCCCACCTCCCTCTCCACCCGATTCCTCTGGATCTCCCAGCGCTGCTGGGTAGTTGCTGAGCTCGGTCACCAACTCTTCAGAGGTCGAGGCATCTCAGGCCCCTCCCCACCTATTCCCTGGCATCTACCACCTCTTTCTAGAGCAAAAACCTTCCTATCAACAAAGCGGGGTGTGGACCCCAGAGTTCTAGCTCCCAGCCCTGGGTTTCCTCAGCCTCCCACGAGCAAACGTTGGAGGTGCTGTCCATGGTTCCACAGAAGCTTCCAGTTTCAGTCTCTTCTCCTAGCAGTTCTCCCAGAGCCTCAGCCAGTCAACCCCTTCCTCCGGAGTCCAGTCCCCGAACTCTGTCAAACCATCCCACCTGCTCACCTGCCACCCGGCCTGGCCCCCTCAAGACTGTGAAAGGACCACCACTGCTAAGCTCATTTGGGAGAGTCCCAAGTGCCTACCTGGGGGCTTCACCCTGATGGCTCTGCTCTTAGGAGCTCGGCAATCAGCACTCATGCCAAAGCTACCTATCAGAAGAAGAAAATCATTTTAAAGTAATGTTGTGTTGCTTCATTGAAGTTGCCTTCATAAATATTTCAAAGGTGTTTATTAGGAAAACCACAGGAATAGAGAGGAGGCTGTGGAGACGGAGAGAAGAGATGCCTCGTGAGGTCTCAGCTGCCTCTGCCACCACCACCAATGAAACATGTACTCCCTCAGAGGGCCTGGCCCTGTGGGGGCTGCAAAGAGGACAAGCCCACTTTGTTGGGTTACCCTCCCCCGCCTTGGGGAGGCAGCTACTCCGAAGCCATGTTCTGTCCTCAGATTAAACCAACCCCAGGAGGCAATATAACAGAGTCCTGTGGAGCCGGCGCTGAGCTGGTGCAGGGGCCTCCTAGGTCCTCCTCTGAGGGCTGTTCCCAGTTGCTGGACAGTTGTTCCCCTCCTCTGACTCAGGCTTCCCTTGTGGCTCAGTTGGTAAAGAATCCGCCTGCAATGCGGGAGACTTGGATTTGATCTCTGGGTTGGGAAGATCCCCTGGAGGAGGGAAAGGCTACCCACTCCAGTATTCTGGCCTGGAGAATTGCCTGGGTCACAAAGAGTCGGACAAGACTGAGGGATTTCCACTTTCACTTTCTGACCCAGTGCTGCAGGGGAAAGAGCTGGGAGGTCCCTTCCTGGGCAGGCTAATGTACCCAGATTTGTGGATGCTCTCCTTCACTCTCCTCTCCCCACTCCCTCACTTACTGCCCTCTCCCCAAGCACATACCCATCCAGGACCACATCAGACTAGGAACAACAGAGCCAGAGCAGGTGCCCAGGGTCAACCAACCAGCCCCAGGAGCCCCTCAGCCCAGGCATCTCCGCCTTGTCTTGCCCCGCTCCAGTGGGCAGGGAGAGCCCAGCCCAGGATCCTGAAGAGGTGGTAAGACTGGTGTCTTCTTTCCCTTCTTCTCTCTGTGGGGGTGGGGCAGGGCTGGAGATGCCTTGACTGCCTCTGATACAGCTCCTTCCCTTGGGAAAGAGCCTCTTTCTCTTCCCCAAGCCAAAGCCAACAAGTCAATTAAACCCCGAGAAAGCAGATTCGATCTGCAGGCCAAGGGATTACATTGATCTGCAATGCTGGTACCCTGGGGGCCATGGCTGCCTCCCCTCGAGCCTGAAGCTCGTCTTCTGCCATCTTCAACTGAGACTTGATCAATCCTCCCCACCCCCATCTCCATCCTCCCGTACCCCTCCACCCCCACCACACCTTGTCTGATTGCCTATCCCCTCTCTGTTGGTCTCAGGGCAAATCTCTTCTGTTTGTACAGGCTGAGCCTGAGGCCATCTGTTCAGACCTATCCATTCACTTGGCTTAAGTGCAGGTGAGGTGCCCCTTGAAGCCTCAGTCCTTTGGGCAATCTCTCTTTATCTCAGTCAACCAGAGAAGTTGGGGGGGGGACTGTTCTTGACCCCATTTTGCAGAAGTGACCTGCAAGGACACAGGGTACCCAGCACCCCAAGGGTTAGGAGGTAGCAGTCCCCACATAGAATGTGGGGGTGGGTGAACAGAGCTCAGAGAACCTTCCATGATAAATAAAAAGGAGAAAGACTTGCAATTACCATATCAATTGTTTCTGGGTAAGTAGGGGCTTCTAAGAGATTTTTAAAATAAATTATTCCTTTAAATAGGTTAGGCACCCTTTGACAGCCTCATTTACATTATTCCTTTGCTGAGAAATCCTTTTTTTTTTTTTTTTTTTCTGGGGATTGTGCAGAAGTCAACTTCAGCCTCAGTGTGAATTCCATTCAGAGACTGGATGAATGTGGTTTGGGTACTTAGAGGAGGCCAGGGGATGCTCTGTGCCCCGGGCTGGGCGGGCAAATCCAGAACTACTCTGGGGAGAAGGAGATGAACTTCCAGAGAGCAGCAAAGGAGCCAGGGCTTTATTATGGCTGTGAAACACTTGAGGTGCAGTCAGGGATCCAGGGGATTCACAGCAGGGAGTGCGTAGGATTTACACAGGCAGAGAAAAGAGGGGCAGATTCAGTGAGGGAAGAGCTTGAGCAAAGGCTTATAAAGAGGATTGAATATGGCCCATCCAACTCCTCCCGCCCCATCAGTCACCTCTGGCCCCTTCTCCCTCATCACCCATCCTCCAGACAGAGCAAAATGGACTCCTCTCCTAGCACTACCAAGCCCACTCCACAAATGTCCCAGGTCTGGAGTCCCTGGCCACCAGCACACTCTCTTGCTGTGGTGGTGGTGTTGAGTCATTAAGCCGTGTCTGACTCTTTTTGACCCCATAAACTGGAGCCCACCAGGCTCCTTCTGTTCATGAGATTTCCTAGGCAAGAATACTGGAGTGGGTTGCCATTTCCTTCTCCAGGGGATCTTCTGATCCAGGAATTGAACCCAAGTCAAGTCTGGTAGGCTGCAGTCCATGGGGTCGCAAAGAGTCGGACACGACTGAGCGACTTCACTTTCACTTTTCACTTTCACGCATTGGAGAAGGAAATGGCAACCCACTCCAGTGTCTTGCCTGGAGAATCTCATGGACAGTGGAGCCTGGTGGGCTGCCGTCTATGGGGTCGCACAGAGTCGGACACGACTGAAGCGACTTAGCAGCAGCAGCAGCAGCAGCTCCTGCATTGGCAGGCAGATTCTTTTACTGCAGAGCCACCAGGGCAGCCCACACTCTTTTGCAGGGCTGACCCCTATCCTCCCGGCTGCATTAGGTGGGTAGATACTCAGAAGGGCAGCCTGGATGGAGAGACCAAGGAAATCAGCACCCTGGCCATGCTTCCCATGTCACAAGCCCTTGGCGTGGTCAACCATGGAGGCTAAGCTCCCTCTGCAACCTGGTCAGCTTCGGGTTCTCAGAATGTTTACTGATGTGCCCACCAGTGAGCATGTAGACTTCAAGCCATTAGGAAAGCTGTAGAAATAAGAAGTAGGGTGTTCATTCATTAGCAACAAATTATCTTAGCAAATAAGGCTAAATGTCAGTTCAGTGGCCAGCAGAGATACATGTTGGTCCTTTCCCCCAGTGCCTTGAGAGTGAGGGTCGCATTCTGCAGGCACTGCTTAGGAGAGGATATTGAAATACAAGGGGGCTTCCCAGGTTGCGCAGTGGTAGAGAAATCACCTGCCAGTGCAGGAGCCTTAGGAGACATGGGTTCGATCCCTGGGTTGGGAAGATCCCTGGAAGTAGGAAATGGCAACCCACTCTAGTATTTCTTGCCTGGAGAATCCCATGGACAGAGGAGTCTGGCAGGTTACAGTCCATGGGGTTGCAAAGAGTTCGGACATGACTGAAAGACTGAGCATGCACATTGAAACACAAGAGGCAGGAAGGGAATGAGACAGGGTGCAGACTAGCACCCCAGGAACCTGACAGCCTGAATTATGGGACTAGACAGGTAGACTCCAGATAGCTAAGCTTTGAGACTGAGGGAGGACTAGAGGCCAGAGACCACTCAGGAAGGTGGTGGAAGGCTGTGGTAGAAGATGCTAACCTTAGGCCACTTTGGCTGCAGCAGGTCTGCAGAACAGTATAGGCCACAGAATACACTGGGGCAGAAGCAAGTTTGAGGCAGGGAGGAAAGGAAGCAGGAAGAGTGTAAAGGCTGTTTTCTTGAGCCTGGCACACTCGCGCAGCCCGCTGGGCTGCAGTGAGCAGGACAGATGGTCCTTCCCTTCGTGGTGCTGGAGGGAGGGAGGGAGCCAGGACCAGCCGCATGACTGTGCACATCTGGAGGCCTGGGGGCAACAAGGGAGAGGGAGAAGGGGAGGCAGTCGGAGGAAAAGGAGGGAGCCCCCTGTCGCCTGTCCACAGGCTGAAGGGGGCTGCACCGTCACCCCTGGCGCCCCCTCTTTTCTCACTTCCCCAGAGCCTGGGTGCCTGGTCTGACCAAGAGTGGGAACTTAGGGTTCCTGCTCTCCTCTGGGCCCTGCAACACAAGGAACAGGCCCTCCTCTTCTCCACACTAAACAAGATCCCTCCCCCTAACCTTCATTGCACCTATATTTTCTGTTCTTCGTTTATTGAGAAAACAAACACTCTTTGGTCTGATTCAGTCTCATTGAGAACAGCTGGCTTGTCTCTTGCCCCTGGTCTCAGAAGCCTCTGCTCTGGGCTGTCTCTCTGAATCCTCTTTTGCATTAACTTGTAAGGTAGGCTTGGGCCCCTGGGGTACACACATCAGCTATTTAGCAGTGATCTCATTTAGCTGCATCAGAACTTCTCGGGATGGGCTGGGGAACTGCTATTATTAAAACTTCCTTAAGTGACTCTAAGGTGCAGCCAGGGTTAAGAACCAGTGGACTGATGTGACGTGGAGCAGGAGCGTGGTGCCCAGGATTATCTATTAGGGGCTGAAACATTTTCATCCATGGGCCTCCATCTGGAAGGGACAATGAGGAAACAGGTCCAGAGGAGGGCGATGGGGATGAGGAAATCATATCAGCTGAGGGGAGGGGGCGATTTTACTGCTCAGGTGCTGCGGAAAGGCTGGGAACAAAGGTCACAGACCCTCTGCTTCCGAGGGCTGGGACGTGTGTGCCCCGTGAGGCCTAGCGTTCCCTGTGCTATAACAGGCACCGCCTCATTAGTGCTGAGACAGTGTCACTATAATTACCTGGAACTGGTGGAGCCAAATGGCAGGTCACGAACACCCTCAGAAACAAGTGCAGAAAATTGAATGTGCCCTGAGGCACCTGCCTCTAAGTGAGATGCTGATGATTGTGGCCCCATCCGTTGCGGTCAGGTGCGGTGCACGCAAGATGCACCTTTCAGACCAAGGCCCACCCCATCCAGCAAGAGTCAGACAAGCTCACCTCTAAGACTGGGGTCCTAGAACCATGAAGACCCCTAGCTCCTGGAGAATTGAGGCGGGGCCCCCACAAGTTAGGTGTTGAAGGGCAAGGCAGTGCACGGTGGGTGGGGGAGGAAGAGAGGTCCGCAGGCCTCATCCGCTGCTGGGTCAGGCTCCACTGTGAGTCTGAGTGCCTGGCTGGGGTGGCAATTCCTGGCACCCTTGCTGCCCTGTCTAGAATCGTTTTGCCAGTGGCCCTAAGTGCCCTTCACTAGCACGTTCTTCCTGCCACGAGGACTGGCTGCAAAGGCAGCCCAAACAAGTGGCAACTCTACCAACACTTAATATCTACAGGCCTATGGGCCAGTGATTAGTGTGAGGCTGCAGACTGTAGCAACTGGAGCACAAAGCTGCAGAATTTGTCTCCAAACTGTAGAAGCTGCCAAAGTCTATTCTAGAACATCAGTGCTAGGAGATACTATGTAGCCATTTAGAAAGAATGAAGGAGGTCTCTGCAAAAAGCTAGACACAAAATAGTATATATAGTAGGATCCATTTATATGACGTTCAAGAACAAGCAAAATGAATCGATGGTGAAAACAGCCAGAGCAGTCTCTCTGGGTGGGGCCATTGACTAGGCAGGGTCAGGAGGGAACTTTCTGGATCCTGAAAGTGTTCTATATCTTAATCTGGGTGATATTTACATAGTGATGTAAACACTTCTTTAAAAATTCACAGAGCCATACACTGCGGACTAGCATCTTTTTTTACACACTAGGTGTATGAGACACCGCAACATAAAGAGTAAAGAGAACTGACTCGAGAAAATGGTAAAGAAAACAGGGGGAAAAAACTGTAGAACAGAATCTGTGATTTCATTTTTATAAATGAGTAAGCCTGGGGAAAAGTCTGGAAAGATAGCAAACTGTTAGTAGTACTTCCCCCTGAGTGAGGGGATTGGAGGTGAAGACAACCAGTTTCTACATTTCTATATTATTTGCATTTGTGGTGTTTGAATCCTCTGTCCCTCATACCTCCTCCACATTCCAGCCGCTCACTTCATGATGGCTCCATTCCGGGTCACCTGAGTGTCCTGCACTAGGAGGCCTGGGTACGGGGCTATTCAGGGCTATCTTTGGCTTCACGTCTCAGTTTAAGACTTGGGCTTTGCATTAAGATCTTTGGCCATTGCCCCGCTCAGAATTTGCAGGATCTGGGACTTTCCTGACAGTCCAGTAATTAAGACTCTGTGTTTCCACTGCAGGGGGTGCAGATTCAAGTCCTAGTCAGAGAACTAAGATCCCACATGCCATGTGGCCAAAAAAATCTTTTTCACTACTAATAAAAAATAATCTGCCAGGGTCTCTGCTTATTGTGGAGATTCCCTGGAGAAGGAAATGGCAACCCACTCCAGTATTCCTGCCTGGGAAATTCCATGGACATAGCAGCCTGGTGGGCTAGAGTCCATGCAGTGGTGAAGAGTCAGATACAACTCAGCGACTAAACAACTGTTCCTTGGCCCACACGTACCAGCATCCCACTAGGCAACCACCTCCCAGGATGAGCCAGGTCAAGTGCCTCTGCCTGAAGAGACACCATGGAAGGCACTGTCCATGCTTGTGAGAGAGCGCTCTGAAGAGGAAGAGAGCAGGGAGAGAAAGGCAGGGTGACTCAGGCCCGCCAGCCATCCTGTTTGTACCCCGATACCCAGTCTCCTCCTCCTGAATGGTCAGAGCCACTAATTGGTCTTCACGGCCTTGGTTACAAATGGTCCTGGAGGTGAATTCCGGTCACACCTCAAGCCAGGAAAATGAACCCTGCTCTGTCCCCTCTTTAATATGGATGTGACACCTGCAGGCTACAGCTTGTCACACTGTGAGAATTATTTCTCCATTAAAATGCAGGAGTTGGAGCTTTGCCCAGGAAGAGCAGCTAAAAATACTGCTCTCTGGGGGCACCAGTCACTGGAGGGGACTGAATGGCCACCTTCCTCACCCTGCAGCCCCTAGGGAAGTCCCACACCCGCCGGGTCCCTCCCTCAGGCATCTGATACAGGGTCGTGTTTGAGCCATCTCCCAGCCCTGTCCAAAAGAAAAAGCACCAATTTCTGGGCCTGTTTTACTGATGGGCAAACTGAGGTTTAGACAACGTGCCCTGGGTCACTGTGCTCCATCTGCAAAATCGCCGAGGGAGCAAGTGTGTGCAACCCGACTGCAGGGAGGGGAAGATAAGCCATCACACGTGCCCAGTACTTTATGGTTTGTAGTATCTTCTTCCCATGTTGTCCAACCCTCACAACAATCCTACAAAACAAGAACTACTACTGGCCCTACTATGCTGGTGTGGTTGATGCCTGGTGAGGTGAGGTCACGCTCAAGGGTACAGTGAGAAACAAGGGGCAAAAGACAGAACCTCGGCGAAAGGTTTTTGAATCTAAAACCTACCCACAGCACCAGTGGGAGGGCCTTCTAGTAAGGTGACTGGACTCACTTCTAGGGCCATCAACTTTAGAAGAAGCACCCCAGTTTGGAAATAATCCCACATATCTTTCCCAAGGGCACACATCACCCCTTCTTTTTAAAAATATTTTGCTGTTTTTAAAGTTTTTATTTATTTGGCCATGTGGCATGTGGGATTTTAGTTCCTTGACCAGGGTTTGAACCCCTGACCCCTGCATTCAAAGCACAGCATCTTAACCACTGGACCTCCAGGGAAGTCCCTTCACTCCTTCTTAACAGATAAAGTAATGAAGGTTCAGAGGGATGAAGGATTTGGTCACAAGTCAGTAGCAGAGCCAGGAACAAAAGTCAAAAAGGAAAACAAGAAAAAAAATTAAAAACAAAACAAAAGTCAAGTGTCCTGACTCCCAGCCCAAGCTCTTCCTGCTACCCTAGGGCCCGAAGAGTTTGGGGACTGACTGATGGGCCAGTTCTGAGACCCTGGCCCCAAGGGTAAAGGAGCCCAATGCACTTCTTCAGGCTCCCACATCCTTGAACCTGGTTCTCTGGAAATGGTTTGCTTGCCATGTTCACCTCCTCATCTTAGTCTTCGAAACTGGAAGGTGGTGAAAAATCTCAGGCCTATTTTTCATATAAGAAAACTAAGGCCCTGGGACTTCCCCGGTGATCTAATGGTTAAGAATCCAAATGCAGGGGGCAAAGGTTCAATCCCTAATCAAGAAATTAAGATCCTGTATGTTGCACAGCGTGGCCAAAAAAATAAAAAAAATCTAAAGCCCAGAGAAGTTCAACTCCCAGCTCAGGATCACAGGGCAGGGCTAAATGAGGTCTTAGACCTGGATATCTGACCCAGGCCTGTTGCCCATTCCACTGTGTCAGCCAAAAAGAACATGCAGAGTTCCTTTTCTATGTTAGCTTCTTCCTGGGTCTGTTTCCCCATCCATGAAATGGGGGCATGAGGCCTTAAACAAGCCTGGAGTCCGAATCTTCTGAGATACAGATGTTAGGTGACACTTCTAGGAGTGGCTGGAGCCCCATACAGTGACCAAAGGGCCTGGCTTTCTGGACAGCCAGCATCCTTACCAAGTGGGTAACTGAAGTTAGAAAAGGGGCCATGAAAACCCAGCGACTTAAGGAAAGTGAGAGTAAGGAGATCCAGGCACCCCTACTCTGGGCCTCAAATGTCCAGAAGGGAATTCTTCCAGTCGAGCCCTGCTGCCATACAATTTAGAGAAAAAGCTTTCTACAAAGGCATTTATTTTTCCCAAAATGCACCCCCAGTTAACAAAATTTCTCAGAGTCCCACATTTAAATTAGAAACCCCCACATCTTTCATTCCTGGGGAAGGGAGGGATGTCAACAGGAGGACATCAGGTCCTCAGAAGTTTACTCCACTGGAGGTTGGGGACTGGCCAGAGACAAGCCAGAAACTGTCTGCCCAGCTCCGGAATAGCACCATGGTGGAGGAGGGACTGTCCCTGCTCTCAGGCTTCCCCTGCGCTGCAGCTCCCAGATCCCCGGGGTCTGTCGGGTCTGGGCTGCCTGTCCCCGCTGTGCATGCCTGGAAAGACACTTTGGAAACCATCAGATGCTCCAGTTGGGGCGAGAGGCTCTGTTTCTCCTTCCAGGTTTCTGGGCAAGGATGCGGGGTGGGATGGGCGTGAGGTATCCAGGGAACTGTGGTCCAGAAGAGGGGTTCAGCAGGAAGCAAGGCAGGAGCCCCTCACGAGTCCCTCTTGCCTCAAGGGTTTCTCGCTCCTTAGGGAGGGGCTTGTCTTCTGGCGCAGGGACCCCAGTACCTAACACAGTGCTGACGCCCAGAGATGCTCAGTGAACGTTACTTGAATGGATCAATGAAAGGAAAAGCAGAGGGACAGCAGCAGATCCCAAGTAGGCCCGCGCAGCCGCCCAGAGACCCGGTGTGACCAGCACGTACTTCCCGTGGGGAGGGCGGGTGGAGGGTGGGGCTCACGGGGCACAGCCCAGGGCGCCCCGGAAGAGGCGGGGCCGGGGGAGGGCCTCACGTGTTCCAGCACGTGCACCTGCGCGTCTGCAAGCCTGGGGGAGGGGCCCGGTGTTCCCTTAGTGGAGGAGGGAAGAGGCTGACTTGGCCAGAGCAGGAGGCAACGCCTGTAGTCTGGAGGAAATACTAAGGCTGCAGTGGCCTCCGCTGAGGAGACAGTTACGGGCGGATGGGGGAGAAGGCTGAGAAGTGATAACTAGTGTATCTGGACCATCGGAGACAAGGCGACGGGGAGACTGGGTACCACATCTTTGGAGACAAATGGCAGCCAGATGGTCCGTGTAGCATATCCTTTGGGGAAATACGGTGGCGGGGAGGTCTGTGCATTGCGTCCGTAAGGAATAAAGCAGCAAGATGATTTAGGTATCGTGTCACTGGAGAAATAAGGCAGCAGGATGACTTGGGGATCGTGTCCATCAGAGAAATAAGGCTGCAGGGTGGTCTGTGTATCGTGTCCTTTGCAGAATGAGTAGATCCGCCAGAGTGGACGCCATCTGTTCTAGGCAGGGAAGCCCCCCGCCCAGAGCTCACACTGAGGCTCCAGTGCAGCCAGAGGCGGGAGCCCCAGGGCAGGGGCAGCGGCTCCCTGAGCCTCGCTGTCAGACTATTTCTGGTCCATCATCTGCATTTCATGATGGGAAAGAAAAAAGAGGGGGGAGCGTTAAATGCGGGAGTGCTAGTCTCGGGAGTATGCCAGAACCCCAGGGATGTGGTCACATACTCGGGTGATGGGGGGGTATGTGTGAGGGGGCCGGCAGTCTGACTGGCAGCCCCCACACCCAGCAATGCCCTCAAGGCTCAGATACACACACAGCTGCTGGGCGTCAGACTGACCATGAGGGTGCCTGAAGGAGACTGCCCAGTCCTCGTTGGCTTCTCTCAATCCCCCTGGGTCCAGCCACCTTGCACCCTTCCCTTCCCTTGGTCTGGCACACTCTTCCCTTCCCCATGCTGGCCCCCACCCTGTCTGTCCCCTGATTCATCTTCTCCACTCCATACATTCATACCCATGGCCTCACTCTCCACCATGATCTGAATGGACAGTTTATTTCCTAACAGGGACAACAAGGCAACCTGAAAGTTACTTAAAGCTCCATAGCCTTTGGCCAAAAATTAAGGTCCCCAAACTTTCGACCTTCGAAGTGGAAGCCACTCATACTTAGTGATAAGTCTGCAGCGAGAAATAGCTTATTCAAAATACACACACACACACAGAGATATACATATATTTATAAACAAACAGACAGACACAGAGGTGTAGCTCCTGGTCACTTTTAATAAAGAAGAATCTCAAACTAAAACTAACCTCCAACCAACCACTTCCTAATGCAACTGCTGATGTTATGATAATCTGACTAATAACCATCACTAACAATTATTAACCACTGACTATGTACCAGGAATGTGCCTGTCCAGCTGAAAACCCCATTTCCTAGCCTCACTTGAGTTGCAGTCACGTGACTAGGTTCTGACAAATGGATATAAACAGGAGTGACAGGAGCTATTTCTAGTCAAGCCCTAGAAAAAAATGTCCCCCCTCTCTCCTCTTTCCCTCTTCGTTCTGGAGGGTTGTGGGAGCTGGAGCAGCCACCTGGACCTGGCAATAGAAGCTTTAAGTAGAAGGAGGCAGAAGCCCCATAGGAGGAAGCTGGTTCCAGGGTACCAGTGGCCTTAAGACAATCTCAACTCCTGTCCCGGTTAAGCCTCTGTCATATCTGTATCCTGTTAAGAGCAGTTGGGACCTTGATTTCTCCGCCTGCTGCCATTTCAACAGGGAGGAGTCGAGGCTGTTCTTCTCAGGGAGGGAGCCTTGGGGCAGCAGCAACCCCATCACCAATGACCACCCCCTAGCCTCCTACACAAAAGGGCACACACACACACAGATGCACAAACACCACATGTCTTTACCTTCTTTGTTTTCAGAGTGTTTCAGGGGCCGCAGGGCTGCAAAAAAGGAAGGAGTACACAGTGAAGGGGGGAACTGTGGAAAGTGGTGGTAAGGGAGAAATAAAGTCTAGAAGAAGGACTGGGAGGAGGAGGCAGGAGAGAGAAGTTGAGAGGGTGAGGGAAACATCACAACACTGGAAAAGGGGTCTCAGCTGCTGCCCCCAGTTCCAGTTCTGCTCTGTGACTTGTCACTCCTTCCCCAGGCCTCAGTTTTCTGCATCTCTATAATGGGAACAACTTCCCAGCCCTCCTGTGAGTGAGAGATGTGAGAGTACCCTAAGCCTGCTCTACAAATAGG
Organism: Muntiacus reevesi; assembly: GCF_963930625.1. Taxonomy (NCBI): domain Eukaryota; kingdom Metazoa; phylum Chordata; class Mammalia; order Artiodactyla; family Cervidae; genus Muntiacus; species Muntiacus reevesi. Next base: position 20,051,346 of record NC_089255.1, on the reverse strand, counting down.
GTTAAGTGACGTGCTAAAGGAGGCTGCAGGTGTCACTAGGTAGGCCCGGGATCTTGCAGAACTGAGACTAGGCATGTCTCTAACCCCCCCTCTTCTCCCCACTCCCTCCCTTCTGCCAACTGAACAAGAAAAATGAGGCCTGATCCCAGGCTGTGTCTACACCTGCCACACCTGGACACCAAAGGCAGAGAATGAATTGGCACAGTTTACGGCAGTCCTCAGAGATGGATCTTCTGCCCTTTCTTCTCCAGGGACTGGGGGTAACCCATGTCAATTGGCACCATCACAGAGGGCTCAGCAAGGACCTGCTCCCCCAGTCCCTGGGCCCCGGGGAGGGAAGGCGGCGAGGCCTCCAGTGGCCGTGGGGCACCAGGGCCTTGGCGCCTCTTCTCTAGGCTCCAAGCTGGTGTCCCCACAGTGCCAGGCCCTTTGCAAAGTCACGCGAGAGAGGTTCAAAACGGCCCTCTGGTGCCATCAGGAAAGGCCAGGAGGCCATTTTACAAATGGGAAGCTGAAGCCCAGAAGAAAAAAGCACTGACCAAAGTTATTCAGCCTCTTACCAGAGTGGAACTGTGTCAGGCTAAAAACACAGCGCTAATAACAGGACTGAAAACTGTGGAGCCCTATGCAGGTCCCTGGCATGATATTCAGCCCTTAATATGCATGATCTCATTTAATTTAACTCACACCACCTATGAAAGGAGCAGCTAGGCAGAAACTGAGGCCCAGAGAGGCAAAGTGACTTGCTCAAGGCCACTCGGCTTATATGAGCTGGGGCTGGAACTAAAACCCAGCCTGCCCTGCTTCCCAAGCCAGGTCCTTCAGGGTGGAGTGGCCCTGGGAGGTGGGTAAAGGTAGACAGGAGAAATGAAGCAGCCCCTGGGAGACCTGCCTCTAGGTCTGCTGCTGAGCAAAGGCCAGACTCACCTGGGCCGGGAGGCCTCAGTCCACGGGACACATTTCATTCAAACCTTCAAGTAAATGGGGCCCCTCCAGACCTTGGGGTCCCCGCCCCTGTCCCTGCATCCGTCCTTAGCCAACACAGTCCCTCTGGGTTCAGACTTACCCGTCTTGGATCCTTCTCCATCCCCATCGTGGTCCTCAGCTCCTGGAAGAGGGAACAGAAACTTCCTCAGCCCTACTCACCTTCATCACTGACCTTCTGCTCCTGGGAATGCAGGAGGCAGGTAAATGGGGCTGAGCAGACCTGGCCTGTGGCAGGATGAGAGGGATCCCAGGCAGGAGCCCGCCACTCACCTGGCCAAGGACGATCCACTCACTCAACCACCCACCACTCACAGAGTCAACTTCCCTACCAAGGTCAAACCTCCTACCTATCAATGTCAACTTACCACCTACCAATCACCAAGTCAACGCACACTGACCCAGCAAGCAGCAGCTGCTTCAGACACTGTCCACTCTAAGGATGACACATCCTCTCATGGGGACACACAAACCCACAAAGCAGTCACGCCTGCATGGCTCGATTTTCACGTGCTCTCACCCATAGACACACTCGTGTGACTTATGCTCTCACAGTCACACACACACACATCCCTTTGTTACACCTTCACTACTCACTCCTAGTCACACTCACACTCACCCTGCCTGTCTGCACACTCACGGGCAGGCTCACACTTGTTTAAGCACACGAGATCTGTTCAGCCTCCAGATCACACACATACACACACAATGTAGCTGCATTGGCACACACATTCATTCTGTCACTGGAAAGTGACACTCCTGTTGATGTCATGGACACACCAACATACCCCGGAGACACCTGCACACCCCCTCTCTCACTTACCTGCATTCTCCTCCTCGCAGCTCTGTTTGATCTTTCTCCAGCACACGAAGGCCAGGGCCACCAGCAGTACGACGAGGCAGATGGAGAGCCCCACGGTCACCCACAGGGCCTCGGGGGGGAAGGTCATGGGCTGCCCTGGGAGGGGAGATGGGGAGAATGGGGAGAGACTGTCATGCCTGACCCCCAGTGGCCCTGAGGACAACCCCTCTGACTCCAAAGTGTGAACAGGGGGCTCCTATCCTCATGGGGCCCCCACACCATGATGGGAGCTTACATAAGCTCCCATAACCCTTCCCCCCACATTCACAAACCCTCCAAAACCTGACACAGCTGGGATTGCCATGGGCAGGCCTCAACCTGAGAGGGTTGAAGAATCTGTGGTCCACGAAGCTCAAGAACCTTCTATGGCTCCCTACTGACATGAAAAGAGTGCTTCAAGCTTCTCTGTAATTCCATTCTCTGTAGAGATGACTGACTGCTCCCAGCCCCTGCACCACTGCTGTCGGTGTCCTCTACCTGAAAAGTGCTTCCTCACTCTCCATCTGGCTTATGATTCCTCCCCAGGAAGCCCCCCTTTCTCCCCCAGCCCCACCTGGGGATATTCTCCACCTTACAGATCAGGAGTTGGCAAACCACAGTCCATGGGCCAAATCTGGCCTGTGGCCTGTTTTTGTACAACCCATGAGCTAATAATAGTTTTACATTTGTAAAGGGTTACCAAAAAAGGAAAGACAGCAGCAACAGAGATGTTATGTGGCCCACAAAACCTAAAATACACATACATCCAGTCTTTGACAGAAGATGTGTGCAGATTCCCGCATAAAGATGAGGGTGGACACGGAGGGCACCAGAGTACAGGTTTACCCCTGAGAAGGAGACTTGCCAGGGGAAAAGTGCTGTGAAACACTGAGGGCTCTCCTGTAGGCTATCTCGGAGCAGAGGGAAGGAGCTGAGCTGCCCTCGGCTGGGTAAGGACCCACAGCTGTTCCCAATGCACTATCCTCCCGCCCAGCCCAGGATCCACATGGGGTCCTAGGCAGAGCCCTTGGGACAACACATCTAACAAAAACTCCTGCAGGAGATGCCATCAGAGCAGAGAGCAGTGCCATCAACCCTCGGGCAGTGGAGGCCTTAACGCGGATATGGGGGTTTGCGACCAGGGTCACTTCCAACAGGCATGGCCGGTTACACTGCTGCTCTGGATATCAGCAGCAAAGGGACCCATCACCCCGGGGAACAGGAGCAGGAGAGAAAGACAGCAGCTGACACAAAAGGACGGGCAGGCCAGCCCATGAAGTACATGGAAGGGACCCCTGAGAATCCAAAGCGGGGGAAGCTCCTGCAGGAAAGCATGGAGCAGACCACAGAAACGCCCAGCAAGTGGGGCTCCTGCCCTGTCGAGCCCTGGGCTGGTGTTGGTACCTGGAGCACAGGTCTGACTTGCCTTCATCCCACCAACCAAGGACAAAGCGGGGCTCAGACCTGCATCCTCAGACTCCACATCCAGGACTTGCTCCACAGAGCCCCCTCCACATACAGCACATGCAACTAACCTCCAGCAGGTGCAGAGGGACCAGGCTGGAGGACTCAAAGTCTGAATCCCAGAACGTTTTCCAAGGCACAAAGCTGCCCGAAGTGAATAGAGGCCAAGGGCTCCAAAGTAGGGCAGACCTGCTCTCGCAAAAACAGGAGGCTGGGTGGTGGGGAGGAGAGGAAATTAGGCTGAGAGGCTAAAAGTTGGATTCTGGTTCATCTGATCACTGCAGGATGCTGGAGCCAAGGTTCACAGACCCCCATGGATGAGTGCAGCAGGGCCACAAGCCCTCAAAACTTAAATGCAAATGACTGCATTTATCATGTATCCAGTTTTCAGAGAGGTGGCTAATCCCCAAAGAGTCAGAGCCACTGTGCTAGACTGTGGCCTTGGGAAAGTTCTCTCTTCTCTCTGGCCTTTAGCTTCCTCATCTGTGAAATGAATGCACTTTAAATGCCAGCTACTACAATTTTTAATATTTTTCTCTCAGGTGGGGAAATGTCCCCACTGAGCAGGAAAGGAGGATAGTACCAGGAAGCGCATGGAAGAAACCCCTGGGGATCCCAGGGTGGGGCTCCTGCAGAAAAGCATGGAGCAGAGTCACAGAAACACCCAGGCGGAGGGGCTCCCACTATGTCCACCCCTAGGCTGGTGTTGGTGCCTGCAGCACAGGTCAGGCTTGTCCTCATTCTGTCAGTCAAGGACAGAGTGGGGTTTCAGACCTGCATCTTCAGGTATATGAGTATAATTGCATGCTCACGAGCCCTTTCTACACAGGGTGGTGAATAGCCAATTCAGCTCAGTGTGCAAATTATCACGAAGATCACCTGTCCTTCAAGGTCCCCTCAACTCCCACCTGTCCCTAGAGACTTCTCCTGAAACTGCAGCCCATTCTGATCACTCCCCCCTTCTCTGAAAACTTCACATTCTCTGTCAATCCTTCTGTATCTAATATTTCTGATTATCTCCTGTGGCTACATTAGACCATATGCTGATGTATCTAAAAGGTCAAGGAGACCCCATGGGACATCCAATAGCCCAGAGCAGTAACTCCCCCACAGAAAGTATAGGCCTAGGGGTCTCCAGAAAGAGGGTGAAGTCAATCTTGGGGAGGGGGTGGGCAAAGGGAATAAAGCCTTGCCAGAAGGAAAACCGTAAATGAGGAGGAGGAGGAATGAGCCTGAATTCCTAGAAGGCAAATGTGATGGACACTTGCAGAAGTGAAGGCCACGCAAGGTCCATGCAAATGGGCCACAGGAAGACAGGAGTGAGTCAGTGAAGCCTGAGGCTTGCGCAGAAACTGGTTATCAGGGGGATCAGGTCTTCTGTGGGCCGCAGGTCAGGTGGAAGTCATGGGAAAGAAATAGGAGAACCAGATGGACAGAACCTGCTGTCCTGATCCCAGAGAATGCAGGGAGGTTCCTAGGAAAGGTTAGCTGTCCCAAGGGGAGGTACAGAGGAGCCAGAATGAGATCCAAATAAGGATGAAGACTGCCTCCCCCTGGCCTGAGTGTAGGTCTGAGCTCTCTTCACCCCTTCAGGCACAAGGGGTACCCACTGAGGTGGGCACTAAAGGAAGGGAAGTGTGTCTGGGCCAGGAGCCCAAAACTGTAGAGATTGAGGGAATTACCAAAGGGGCAGCGTTGATCTGGTGTTTGACCACAGGGGGGCAACAGAGAGAGCCCAGCCATTCCAAAGACTGCCAGTGCTGTGTGCGAGGGTTAGTTGCAGCCCCAGGGACTGGAGCCTGCCAGGCACCTCTGTCCATGGGGATTCTCCAGGAGGAAATACTGGAGTGGGTTGCCATGCCCTCCTCCAAGGGATCTTCTCAACCCAAGAATCAAACCCAGGTCTCCTGCATTGCAGGTGCATTCTTTACCAGTTGAGCTACCAGGGAAGTTCAAAGGCTGGCTGGGTCCAGTTTAATTCCATCAGGAGAACTGACATTGATGGGGTGAGGGGTCTGACCACCTGGAGAGGCCCAGCTGTCTCTCAGGCGCTCACAGTCAGATGGTGCCCAGCAACAGATGGTGACGTAGCAACACCTTCCCAGCACTTGGAGAGGTTCCCGTAGGAAAGCACTCCAGACAGAGCTATGCCTTGTGGCTTCTCCAGAACTCCCTCCTGGAACACCTCCAGATTCCAGGCAGGTATTCAGTCCCCAAGTACCAAGACACTCTTAGGAAGGCAAATACTACAAATGATTCTTACTGCACAATATAACAAGTCCCTTAAGGACTGCTTGGGGGAGAATTTGAGACATGTGAAATGTTAAGAAAAAAAAAATTTTTTTTGAAGTTTCCTGACCACCCAAGCCTATTTGAATTCTGGCTCAGAGTCTAGATAAAAAGCGATGGTTCTTTCTATCCTTCCCCAGCTGCTCCTCGGCCCCTACCTGTGATGGTGACCGAGCCGTGAGCGTCCTGCTGCAGCACGGGGTTGCGAACCAGGCAGCTGTAGGTACCATTAGCGCCCAGCACCACTCTCAGGACGCTGTGCACGTCGAACAAGCCCTGTTCGTTGGCCATCTGCGACGTGGTCACGTTGTCGGTCAAGGGCGCACCCTGTCCATCCTGCCACAACACTTCGGCCTCGGGGTAGCCCCGGTAGCTGGAGCACGTGATGGTCACCGTGTCCCCCGGCCTAAGGTCCTTGTTGGGCTCCAGGGTCATGCTGGGTTTTGAGTAGGGAGCTGGAGGGGAGCAGAGGGCAAAGGGCAAAGGTCAGGTTAAGGCAAGGGCGGTGGGACACAGTGGAGGGTAAGAGCACCTGGGGCTGTGAAGACAAGCGTCAGCACTGGGGCAGTGGGTCAAGGGCTGCGGAAGTGTGAGGGGTGTGCCAGGGGGAGGGCGCCCCCTTTCGCGGCTCTCACCTGCCACCTGCAGGCTGACCGCGGCGCTGCCGAAGTCCCGGATGCTCACGAAGCAGGTGAAGCTGCCCTCATCAGCCACGCGCACGCGCTGTAGCCTCAGGGACGCGTTGCCCTGAGCCAGCAGGTCTGGGAAGAGCGCTGTGCGGTTGGCATAGGCGCTGCCCTGGTCGCGGCCCCCGGCGAAGCTGTGCACCAGTTGTTTGGTATCTGTCAGCTGCCAGATGAGGTTGAGCTGTGCCAGGCTGAAGCCGGGCTCGGTCGAGAAGGAGCAGCGCAGGGTGGCGTCGGTGCCCACGAGGGCCACCACGGGGTCTTCGGGAACCTGGACTTCCACCGCACCTGAGGGCGAGGTTGAAGCGGCAGGGCAGTGAGGAGGGGTGGGGACACTCGGCTACCACCGCACTGCCTCCCATATCTTCTCCATCGACCCCCAGGTCCCATGCCATCTTCCCATTTTCTCCCCAAACCTAGAAACAGATTGAGTCTCAACACTTCCAGACTTCTCCCTAATCTTCTGACAAGAACCACAGCAACTTGGCCTTGGCCTGACAAGTTCCGTCTCCCCAGGGGACCTGGCCTGGGGCAGCCTGCAGCCCTAGCAAAACTCCCCTCTCCGCCAGGACCCATTTCCCTCTCCTATCCTCCGCCTCTCTTCTGAGATCTGAATGCTTCTCCACTCTTTCCACAGGTTTCCAGAGCCCTGGAGTCAGGAGACCCAGAGAGCTGAGATGACCTGTGATCATCACCCTCACCTACTCCTGCCACGGTAAGCTTTCCCTCTATGCAACCTGTGTATGTTTTCTGTTATTATTATTGGGCGTCTCTCTGTTCTGGGAGACTGAAGGTAAGGAGCTAGATTCAGATACCATGACCAGTGGAGATTGGGCCAACTCCCCGCCCCTAACCCCCACCCCAAGGGACATTTAAGAAAACAAAAGAAAAACCTGTGGGGTTTCTATGGGGCGTGATGGTGACCGAGCCGTGAGCGTCCTGCTGCAGCACGGGGTTGCGAACCAGGCAGCTGTAGGTACCATTAGCGCCCAGCACCACTCTCAGGACGCTGTGCACGTCGAACAAGCCCTGTTCGTTGGCCATCTGCGACGTGGTCACGTTGTCGGTCAAGGGCGCACCCTGTCCATCCTGCCACAACACTTCGGCCTCGGGGTAGCCCCGGTAGCTGGAGCACGTGATGGTCACCGTGTCCCCCGGCCTCAGGTCCTTGTTGGGCTCCAGGGTCATGCTGGGTTTTGAGTAGGGAGCTGGAGGGGAGCAGAGGGTAAAGCGCAAAGGTCAGGTTAAGGCAAGGGCGGTGGGACACAGTGGAGGGTAAGAGCACCTGGGGCTGTGAAGACAAGCGTCAGCACTGGGGCAGTGGGTCAAGGGCTGCGGAAGTGTGAGGGGTGTGCCAGGGGGAGGGCGCCCCCTTTCGCGGCTCTCACCTGCCACCTGCAGGCTGACCGCGGCGCTGCCGAAGTCCCGGATGCTCACGAAGCAGGTGAAGCTGCCCTCATCAGCCACGCGCACGCGCTGTAGCCTCAGGGACGCGTTGCCCTGAGCCAGCAGGTCTGGGAAGAGCGCTGTGCGGTTGGCATAGGCGCTGCCCTGGTCGCGGCCCCCGGCGAAGCTGTGCACCAGCTGTTTGGTATCTGTCAGCTGCCAGGTGAGGTTGAGCTGTGCCAGGCTGAAGCCCGGCTCGGTCGAGAAGGAGCAGCGCAGGGTGGCGTCGGTGCCCACGAGGGCCACCACGGGGTCTTCGGGAACCTGGACTTCCACTGCGGCCCCTGAGGGTGGGACGGTGAGAACAGGGTGGGACACTCGGGACCTCCCCAGTTCCCCTCCCCTTCCGAGTGACCTTCAGGCCCGGTCCACTCCTTTTTTAAGGGCTGAGGGTAGTTTATTGTGGTTCTGGTTCAACCAACATGAATATAGTAAGTACATGTTATGCCAAGGGTAAGCGTTAGGAATGCCACAGAGAACAACACCAAGGTCACACCTCTGAAGAGCTTAAATTTTAGTGGGAGAGAGAGACAAACTAGCACACAAATTCTTGGTAGCATGTGATTAGGAGTATTAAGGAAGAAAGAAGCCAATGGATAGAAAGTAAAGATGTAGTTTTTTAAAAATCTGGCAGGTGCATGACACCTGTCTGTGCTGACTGCATTTCCCAAGTATACACTATCTTTATAAATTGTGAAAAGAAAATCTAAACAATAATATGCACCCAAATGTTATTAGTGGTTTTCTCTGGGTGAGAAAGAATCACAAGTGCTTTTTCTTTTCCTCAACAAACATGGTTAGTTTTTATGCAAGAAAGAAAGATTACCCGTGCATTTAAATATGGTGGTGAACCACATTCTCCATAAAGAGATATTAAGCTGAGATTGAAAGGGAATGAAAAAAGAGTCTGACATAGTCAGAGAAAAGCCCCCCAGGGCAGGTTGCCCCGTTCCCACCCCTGCCCTCTCTCCTGTGGGTTTACCCTGCAGCCTCCCACCCAGTCACCTCTGCCTCCAGTCCAGCTCTTCTTTTAGAGCCCTGGGAAGTTAGGTAGGGGTTCCTGACAGCTTTTCTTTTGCTGATATGTGCCCCCTAGCCTGGCACTGCCATTTTTTGGGCAATGCTTACGTTAAGTGTGTGCTCTGGGCACCAGCAAAGCAGGCACACTCAGTAAGTGTGAAGACCAGTCTTGAAACAAAGCTAGCTGAATACAGCCCTCATTAAAGTTTTCTCACATTTTGAAAAATAGCATTTTATAGTTAGTATTTTCATTGTTAATTACATACAGGGAGGTAGTATCATTGTCTTTGGGCTTCCCTGGTGGCTCAGAGAGTAAAGAATCTGCCTGCAATGCAGGAGACCTAGGTTCGATCCCTGGGTCGGGAAGATCCCCTGGAGGAGGAAAGGCAACCTACTCCAGTATTCTTGCCTGGAGAAATTCCATGGACAGAGGCATCTGACAGGCTACAGTCCATGGGGTCGCAGAGAGTCGGACACAGCTGAGCAAGCAACACACACACACACATACACACACACACACACACACACACACACACACCGATCATCATCTCTGTAGTGTGTGGTCATCTCTAGAGGCCTTAAGCTGTCACTGGATCTCCTGCCAGGCCGCCAGGCACCATAGGCCAGCTCTCCAGTTGGAGACCAGCAGGGTGCCCCTTGTATCGGGGCACATGGGGGATGAAATCTGAGGAGTCACCCAAAGCCCTTTCTCTAGAGAAATCAACGTGCCGCTGGGTAACGCGGTGCTTCCTTTTTTGATCACCAGATGGCACCAGACACTCAGCTTTGTCTTCCCCCTTGGAGGAGGCCATTTCCCTCTGAGCAGATTAGGATTTGAAATATGATGGTGTTGTCATTAAAGAAGGTGCCATTATTGAAAGCCAACTCTGTGCCAAGAACTGTGTGGGAAGACTTATATCCTTTATTCAACATGGTTATTGAGCACCTGCTATGTGGCTGGCATTAATCCTGGCCCTGGGGATACATTCTGCTCTTTGAGCAGAGCAGGCAGTAAGCAAGTAAACATATAATATGTCAGGTGGAGATTAGTGTTGGGAAGAAGCATAAAGTAAGGTCAGGGAAAGGGAGGGAAGAGATGTTATTCTATACACAGTAGCCAGGAAAGCCTGGGCAAGGTGACATTTGAGCAATGGCTTGAATGAAATATGGGATCGAGTCATGCAGATGGGTGGGGGCAGAAAGTTTTAGGCAGACGGGACAGTATGTGCAAAGGCCCTCGGGAGGAAGCACACGTGTCTTTGAGAAACAGCCTTATCACATTTAGTGCTCACGTTACCATTATACAGATGAGAAAACAGAGGCTAAGAAATGTAAAGTAAGGTGGATCCCAAGGGAGGAATGAGGTGGACAGGGCACAGAGGAGATTTGGAGGCAGCTAGCCAAAACCTTCCCAGCCCTGCCAGACAGAGAGGCCTGGTGGGCACCTCGAGGCCCCAGACTGCCCCCCTCACCTGTGAGGCAGAACCACAGCACTCCCAGGGCGGGGGCCACACTCACACCCGTGCTGCCCGGTCCACACAGCATCTTCCCGTGAGGCAGCTGACAGCTGGGCTCTCCGTGATGGAAGGCTGCCCCTGCCTGTGAGGAAGAGGAAGTGAGGCTTCTGTCTCAGAAGGTCCTTACCAGGCCCTCTCTCTCACCTCATCTCCCCTGGACCAGCCTGGTGGAAGGCTGCAACAGCCCACTGGGAGGTTCTCCTTCCCACACCCTACAGGGCTCCCCACTGAGGGATATTTTGAGAGATGCTGGCAGGAGGGAATTGAGTCACTGGGGAGGCTGGATCGGGGGAGGCAGGGCAGCAGGCAGTTAGCATCCACCCCTTCTAAGATATTGATATGCAAACAAAAGATAGGAGAGGCAAGGCCAAGAATAGTCAAGCCTGGCCTGCTCAGGGCAACGCAGGTATGTACACAGATCAGTTTGGCTCAGCTGGTAGAGGAGAATAAGACTTAGAGATTGGCTAAGACATTATTTTGCTGGCAAAGGTCCATATAGTCAAAGCTATGGTTTTTCTAGTAGTCATGTATGGATGTGAGAGTTGGACCATAAAGAAGGCTGAGCACCGAAGAATAGATGTATTTGAATTATGGTGCTGGAGAAGACTCTTGAGAGTCCCTTGGACTGCAAGGAGATCAAACTAGTCAATCCTAAAGGAAATCAGTCCTGAATATTCATTGGAAGGACTAACGCTGAAGCTCCAATACTTGGGCCACCTGATGCTAAGAGCTGACTCATTGGAAAAGACCCTGACGCTGGGAAAGACTGAGGGCGGGAGGAGAAGGGGACAACAGAGGATGAGATGGCATCACTGACTCGATGGACATGAGTTTGAGCAAACTCCAGGAGATAGTGAAGGACAAGAAAGCCTGGCATGCTATAGTCCATGGGGTCGCAAAGAGTTGGGACACAGCTTAGCGGCTGAACAACATAACAAGAGGTCAGAAGCTTATCCTAAAGGCAGCTGGGAGCCACTGAAGGTTCTGGAATAAAAGAAAGGATATGGTCAGAGCTCTGTTTCATAAAGGTTACACTGATAGTATCTGCAGGATAAATGAGAAGAGTTGGACAGACGGGACAAAGCAGGTCTGGGGAAAGTGTCAGCACGGAGGGCAGGGGAGAGAGGGAAGGAGCAGCCAGGGCGGCCAGTGGTTTGAGCCTAGGGACCAGGTAGAGCATTTGTGGAGGCAGAGAGCAGGGAAGGGTTTGGGGTAGGGTATGTGCAGTGAAAGGTGTTTGTGCAGGAACTTCCTGGCGAGACTTCTGAAGGCGGCCCGGTGAATGAGTGTGGGGTTCAAGGGAAAGGACATGGGCCAGTTTAACATGCATATACTGAGCGGAAGTGGCCTGTTCTGAGACTGATCCCCGCCCCCAGACTGGAATCAGGATTGAGTGGGGGTATTTCTGCAACCTCCCAGGTCCAGCCCTGCTCCTAGTCCCTGGCTTCCTCCCACCCCACCCCCAATGCTGTCTGCCTTTTCCCCGGGTCTCACAGCTGCTGCCTGATCGTCACATCCTGACCAAGCCATGTGTCACCAGGGTCAAGTCATGCCATTCAATACAATTTGACAAAAATAGAAAAGGTTTCACATTCCTCAGACCACCCAGGGAGCCAGGCTGCCTGATTTGGTCCCATTTTGCAAGAGGAAAAAAAAATTAAAGCCCATATAAGTGAGGGGACTTCATATTTTTCACAAAGTTGAGAAGGATTTGCATTCTCCACCCCTGCCACGCCTCTCTGCCCTTCCAGGGAGCGAATGGCATCAATAGTTGAGTCAGCATCAGTTTCAGTCACAGGCACCCAGTCTCAACCCTCCCAATCCCAGCCGAGCACCGCCTGCCTCCCCCCTCCTCCACACCCAGCAGCTGAGCTGAGGGAGTCCCCTTGGTCCCCCCCCCCCGCCACCACCTCCCAGCTGTCCACAGTGGGGAAGCCCTGAGCAACCACTTCCTTCCCAGACAGTTCTGGTCCAAATCTGGCGACCTCAAAGCCTTGCCGCCTGCTGAGTCAGCAGCCTCCAAGGTCCATTCATAAAGGCACCCTTGGCAGGCACCACATCCTGCCTACAAGGGCCACCACAGACCGAAGGGAAATACTGGCAGGCAGTGGCCAGTCATGCCTGACTGTCTGCTGCAGGAATCACAGAGACTAAGGATTAAGGAGCTCTCATTTACCCCAAGACAGAACCAAGGCCTGTCCTTCCTGGGTCTCCCTCACTCTTCCCACTGCTGCCCATGCCTACCATCTCCCATCCTGACCTGGGTGGCCAGCGCTCCTGTGATCCTCTCGTGATCCTCCACTCCGCCCCTGCCCACCCCACATTCTGCGTGTCTCCTCTTAGGACCTGACGCAGGGATCTGCTCATACCCTTCCTCTACAAGGCCCTCACATGGTTCCCCATTTACCACGGAATAAATGCACACCACTCTGCCTGGCTCTCAAGCCTTTTCTGATGACTGTCTCCTCCATTCATCAAGCTAATTCCTGCTGCTTCTGCTGGGTTTACTTGCCAGGGTTGCTTGGACTGGCTGCCACCTCCTTGAATGTGGGGAGGTCTCCCAATCTAATCAGCTTGCCCAAGGGCCGAGCTGTCCTTCCCTCCTGAGGGAAGGTGAGGATTCTGGGGGGGTAGGGGGAGTGGTCAATCAGTTCAGTCTCTCAGTCATGTCCGACTCTTTGTGACGCCGTGGACTGTAGCACACCAGGCTTCCCTGTCGCATCGAGTCGGTGATGCCATCCAGCCATCTCATCCTTTGTCCTCCCCTTCTCCTCCTGCCTTCAATCTTTCCAGGGGTTGGATTTGCTCCCTGCAACTCCTTTGCTAGACTCTGGACTCAGGGAAGTTCCTGTCTCATGCATTCCCTGGGGAGAAGCCTTGACAGCCCAGAACCGAGGACAGGGAGAGGCTCCCTCCCCAATAGCTGGGCTCCTAGAGCTGAGGGCAGGAGTGGAGAACACATCTCAGAGAGGGTATTGCTAGGCAACAGAAGCGTGACCTTCGACCACTGGGACAGACCGGCTGCCCAGCTCACAGAGCGTCATGGAGAGCATAAGCCTCAGGCTGCATTCACACCGCCCTGCCCACCTTCTCTACAAAGGGGAATTCTCACCCCCAGGCAGGATGCCCTGGAGTCAGCATGTGCCACCCCTCCCGGTGAGTCACCAGCCGGTTTTCCCTCCTCCTCTTCCTCCATCCTCATTGAGCCCGTCCCAGCCAAATGTGGGAATTCCAAGGAGCCCTGACAGGAAAGCCATAGGGTGGCTTTCTCAGAGAAGCAGGAGGAAGGGGCCCAGGCCACCCGAGGCCTGAGGTACAGTAAGTGCATCCAACCCCAGCAGAGGTGGAGCCACAAGGGCGGAGGTGGGCTCTATACCACGATGCCCTGGCTCTGGGGGTGTCTGAGGGGAACTCCTTGCCCCTACCATGACCACCGGCAGCACCCCATTTTCTCTTAACCCTCCTGCCTCTTCCCAACCCCTGCAAGGGCTGCTTGGCAACACTTCCCCCAGAAGGCAAGAAGGATCAAGTCATAGAACTAGTGTCAATCTTCGCTAACCAGCACTAGATAGAAGAATAGCTTCTGAAAACAGCAGTTAAGTCCCTGGAGCCAGCTCTGCCTGAAGCAAGCTGCCTACCTAGACTGCCCAGATACTTGAGCCAATCTTTTTTTTTTTTTTTCCTCAAGCTAGTTTGAGCTAAATTTCTCTTACGTGCAACTGAAGGTTGTTCTTGTCATTGTTTAGTCACTAAGCCGTGTCCAGCTCTTTGTGACCCTACATACTATAGCCCGCCAAGCTCCTCTGTCCATGGGATTCTCCAGTCAAGAATACCAGAGTGGGTGCCCATTTCCTTCTCCAGGGGACCTTCCCAACCCAGGGATCGACCCCATATCTTCTGCTTGGCAGGCAGATTGTTTACCACTGAGCCACCTGGGAAGCCCACCTTGAATATATATTCCTGTATTTAGTTATTCACCCAACTATTCATTGAGTGCCTGGTAGGCAGGCACTGGGGACAGAGAGAGGACCAAGCTGTGTCTGTCCTCAAGGAGCCTGAGTTCCAATGCATAGAAATCACTGCAGTTCAGTACAGAGTACTATTTAACATAATTGAGAGCTATTTGGAGGCACATGATAACCCTAAGGGTGAGTCCTGACAATCGATGAGCAGCTCCCCAGGTAATTCAGTTCAGTCGCTCAGTCGTGTCCGACTCTTTGCGACTCCATGGACAGCAGCATACCAGGCCTCCCTGTCCATCACCAACTCCCGAACTTTACTCAAACTCCCGTCCACTGAGTCAGTGATGTTATCCAACCATCTCATCATCCCCTACTCCTCCCACCTTCAATCTTTCCCAGCATCAGGGTCTTTTCAAATGAGTCAGCTCTTCGCATCAGGGGCCAAAGTACTGGAGTTTCAGCTTCAACATAAGTCCTTCAAATGAATATTTAGGACTGATTTCCTTTAGGATGGGCTGGTTGGATCTCCTTGCAGTCCAAAGGACTCTCAAGAGTCTTCTCCAACACCTCAGTTTAAAAGCATCAATTCTTTGGTGCTCAGCTTTCTTTATAGTCCAACTCTAACATCCATACATGACTACTGGAAAAACCATAGCTTTGACTAGATGAACCTTTGTTGGCAAAGTAATGTCTCTGCTTTTTAATATGCTATCTAGGTTGGTCAAAACTTTTCTTCCAAGCAGCAAGTGTCTTTTAATTTCATGGCTGCAGTCACCATCTGCAGTGATTTCGGAGCCCCAAAAAATAAAGTCTGCCACTGTTTCCACTGTTTCTCCACCTATTTGCCATGAAGTGATGGGACCGGATGCCATGATCTTTGTTTTCTGAATGTTGAGCCTTAAGCCAACTTTTTCACTCTTCTCTTTCACTTTCATCAAGAGGCTCTTTAGTTCTTCACTTTCTGCCATAAGGGTGGTATCATCTACATATCTGAGGTTATTGGTATTTCTCCTGGCAATCTTGATTCCAGTTTGTGCTTCATCCAGCCCAGCGATTCTCATGATATACTCTGCATATAAGGTAAATAAGCAGGGTGACAATATATAGCCTTGACATACTCCTTTTCCTATTTGGAACCAGTCTGTTGTTCCATGTCCAGTTCTAACTGTTGCTTCCTGACCTGCATACAGGTTCTTCAAGAGGCAGGTCAGGTGGTCTGGTATTCCCATCTCTTGAAGAATTTTCCACAGTTCGTTGTGATCCACACAGTCAAAGGCTTTGGCATAGTTAATAAAGAAGAAATAGATGTTTTTCTGGAACTCTCTTGCTTTTTCAATGATCCAACACATGTTGGAAATTTGATCTCTGGTTCCTATGCCTTTTCTAAATCCAGCTTGAACATCTGCAAGTTCATGGTTCACGTACTGTTGAAGCCTGGCTTGAAGAATTTTGAGCATTAGTTTACTAGAGTGCAATTCTGCGGTAGTTTGAGCATTCTTTGGCATTGCCTTTCTTAGGGATTGGAATGAAAACTGACCTTTCCCAGTCCTGTGGCCACTGCTGAGTTTTCCAAATTTGTTGGCATGTTGAGTGCAGCACTTTCACAGCATCATCTTTTAGGATTTGAAATAGCTCAACTGGAATTCCATCACCTCCACTACCTTTGGTCATAGTGATGCTTCCTAAGGCCCACTTGACTTCACATTCCAGGATGTCTGGCTCTAGGTGAGTGATCACACCATCATGATTATCTGGGTTGTGAAGATCTTTTTTGTACAGTTCTTCTGTATATTCTTGCCACCTCTTCTTAATATCTTCTGCTTCTGTTAGGTCCATACCA